>NW_028327180.1:85558089-85861119 GCF_987537825.1 Furipterus horrens
GGAGCTTCTGTCTCCATGGAACTGGGATGCACCACCCTGCTGATGTCTGCCAGCCCCAAAGCTCATCGAATCTCCTTATTCAGGAGGTTTTATAGACCTTAATCTGCAGCACCTCCCCTCCTTTTCCTAAAGGTTGGTGGATGGCCTTTCTGGTGACCAGCCCCATCCTAAGGCTATGTGGGGGGCCCACCCGAAGTCACCTCATTAGCATAAACTCAAGTATGCTCAAAAGGGACTGCTTATGATTTGTCCTTGGGAGTGACAACAGGCACTCATTCCTATCACTCTGGATCTTCCAAGGATTTTAGGAGCTTTGTGCCAGGAACCTGGGACAAAAACTAAATTTATTTCTTGTGTTACTGTCCTTTCATTCAAACATTTATGCATTCAGCAAGCTCTCGGTCATTTGACGTTTGCCAGGTATCTAATGTGGGCCAGGTACATAGCAGCACAGAAGGCACAGTGAAAGGCACAACACAATCTCTGTCCACAAGAGGTTCACATTTTAGTGAAGGCCTGTGTACCTTTTTCTGAGTTTTCTTTTTGTCTTTCCTTATGTTTCTTTCTCTTTTCTCTTGCCTCGTTTTGGATTTTTTTTCTCCTCGTTTTACTTTTCCCCTCTCTTCTGTTAAGTTCACTATTCTGTTTCTACACTTGGAATAACCAAGGAATTTTAACATGTATTCTTGAGTCTAATATTAATATTTTACAAGGAACTTAGTGAAGACCTTATCTTTGATCACTCCCCTCGCCTGACTTACATGCTATTATTGTCATGTATTTTAGTTATTTTTAATTCCATAAGACTGTACTATTATTATTTTATGCAGGCTCTCCAAATGGAATCACTTTCCTTCTGCCTAAAGCATATCCTTTTGAATTATTTTGACTGTCTCTTGATAGCGAACTCTCAGGTTTTGCTTGAGAATATCTTTATTTTGCTCCTGTTCTTGCTGGGTATACAATTCTGGTTTGACAGTTGTTTATCCTCAGTACGTTCAATATGTTATTCTACTGCCTTCTGGATTCTATTATAGCTGTTGAGAAGTGAGAGCTCATATAATGATTATTTCTTTAAATTAAATCTGTCTTTTCTCTGGCTACTTTTAAGATTTTTATCTCTGTTTTTGATGTTCTGCAGTTTCACTTGATGTAGATTTTTAAAAACAGCTTCATTGAGGTATAATTGGCATGTAGTAAATTGCACATGTTGAAAGTACATCATTTTGGTAAGTTTTGATATGTATATAACTGTGAAACCATCATCACACCAGATAATGAACATATCCATCATCCCTCCAGATTTCTTTGTGTCCCTTTGTATTTGTGACCCCTTCCTCCTGTCTCTCTTCTCTCTGCCATTCCCCAGGGAACCTCTGCTCTGCCTTCTATCACTATAAGGTTAGTTTGTCTTTTTTAGAATTGTACACAAATGGAACCATACAATATGTGCTCTTTAAAAAATCTGTTTTCTTTTACTGCGCATGATTATTTTGAAGTTCAGCCTTGTTGTAGTATGTATGAATACTTTATTCCTCTTTTATTGGTCAATAGTATCCCTTTGTATGGATTACAGTACATTTACTTATTGATGGATATTTGGAGTATCTCCAGTTTGGGGGCTAGTGAAAGTTTTTGTGAACATTTGTGTACAAGTCTTTGTTTGGACATACATTTTTATTATACCAAGGGGAGGAATGGCTAGATACGTTAGGTGTACGTTTAACTCTTTAAAATCTGTGGCGGTAGGTACCCTTTCCTGTTACCAGCAGTGGTGGAGGAGAGTTTCAGCTTCTCAACATCCTCATCAGCACTTAGTACGATCGATGTTTTTCAGTTTAGCCATTCTAATTTGTGTTTTTCTGGCAACTAGTGATGTTGAGCATCTTTTCATGTGCTGCTCTGCCTTCTCTATACCTTCTCTGTGATGTGTCTGTTCATATCTTTTGCCTGTTCTTTAAAAATTGGGTTGGTTTCTCATTATTGAATTTTGAATTTTTTATGTTCTGGATACAAGTCTTTTAATGGATATATGTTTTGCAGTCTTTAGTCCCAGTCTGTGGATTGTCTTTTTATTCTCTTAATGGGTGTCTTCTGAAAAGCAGTCATTTTAAGTTTTGGTGCTGTTTGATTTATCAATTAGTTCTTTTATGGATTGTGCCTTCATAGCCTAACCCAAAGTCACAGAATTTTTTTTCTTATGTTTCCTTCTAGAAGTTTTATTATTTTAGGTTTCGTATTTAGATCTATGATCCATTTTGAGTTAATTTTTATTTGTAGTATAAAGTATGGCTCAAAGTTCTTTTTAGCATAATAATGTCCGGTTGTTCTAATATTATCAGGTGAGTAGGCTGTCGTTTCTCGGCTTATGTGCCTTTGCACGTTTGTCAAAAATCGATTGCCCATATATGGGTGGGTCTATATTTGTATCCTCCATTCTGCCTCATTGAACTCTTTGTTCTGCCATGTTCTTAGTGGCACCACATTACGCTAAATTCTCAGCTTGGAGTGTTTCCCGGGAACTCTGATCATGGACTACAAACCTGTACTGAGAACCGGTGCTGAGAGCTGGCTTGTAGTAACCAATTCTCAAGAGAGGTTCTCTCCCACCTATTTACTCATTGCCAAAATTTAAGCCATTCCTCTGGTGAGGTAGGATTATTTCCAGTTTATACTTGTACTGCGGGTGCAGGGACTTCTATCTAGATGTGAATAGTGATGTAAACTCCTACCAAACTCCCCACCTGGTATTGTCCTCGGGCTTTGTCCTCTGTCCGGTGTTCTGAGAGGATGTGCAGATCTACACTTGCGTTAACCTGGTTAAAGTAAATGCCTCAGACAAAAGCCGGTTCCAGTTCTCGGTTCCTATTTTCATTTGGTTTTTGGTCTCTGGTTATTTTTTACTTTCTAGAAAGCATATTGATGCGTTAAAAATGTGTGGGGGTTTTTTGTTTTGTTTTATTTTTGTTTTTCTGTTGCTTTTCATTTTGCCTTGTTAGTTGTAATCAGCTACTGGTTTGGTCACAGTATCCAGTCCACCACACCATTGGAAATAGAAGTTGAGCCTCAGACTTTATGGTGGGGTTGTTAGACTTTGTTTCTCCTGTGGGATTAATTGCAGTTATGTCAGGTTTTTGGCTCCGGTTTCCTTTGGGAAGCCCTAGAAAACCAGGGGAGGAAGGAATTTATTTTTCCTCTATGGGTGCTGTCTTCACTGTGGTATTACAACCACCTGATGAATCCCTGGGCTTCCCGTCTTTCCCTATTACATCTCATCTGTGCCAGCACAGTTGAAGTTTTGTTTGAGCTTAAAATGCCTGCACTCTGCCACATCTAGAGTCCGTCCCTTATTACACACTCTCACACTAAATTCCCTACCTCTCCTTTTGGTTATTACAGGGAAAGCCACCTGATGATGTGTGTGACTGTTGGCTATAAAATCTGTCTCCACTGCTAAGAACATAAGTTCCAGGAGCTCAGGGACCAGGGCCGTCTCACATCCCACGGTATCACTGTTTTCTAGCGCAGGGCCAGGCACCAAGAGCTTTGGATACACAGAATGAACGAGTGCATGACAGGTGTTGCCAGACTACACCGAGGAAGCAGACATTTGCAATAACTCAGGCTAGTGCCACGGCCTTCTCTGCAGCCCCTGCTCTGTGTCGTTCTCCGTGCCAGGCACATTTGGAGGTTGCAGAGATGAGCGAAACCTGAGTCTCACCCTCTAGGAACCCACAGTCCAGGGGAGAAAAGGCAGCGTTTCCATTATTGGAATTTCCATATTCAAATGACACATCCCTCATCTTGTGAGTAGACCGTGTTGGGCTGTAACCTCACTATTGACTAACTATCCAGGGTTTATACACTGTATTCCTGTGCACACACAGCTTTGTACCCCCAGAACAGCCTCGTATCTGAGATGGCCAAACACCCGTCTCAGCCCTCGTAGTTCAGTTAATTACTGAGTGCTTCTCTGTGCCAAGACTGTACCAGATAATTGAGGGAATTATAAGTTTAAAATAATACATTGATTCCTGTCCTGAAGGAGTTTGTTTGGGAGGGCGGAAATCAGGGGCTCCAACTACTGGACCTGCTCAGAGAAGCCCTAAATGGACATAAGTAGAACATTTCTAGGCCCTTCAGCATAGGACACAAGAAAGGGGACTCTGCCCTTGGTGCACAGCAAGACTTTCAAGGCCCCAAATCTGCACCTTAGGCCTCTGGGTCTGGCTTGCTGAGGTGCAGGTTTATGGTCTTAAAGGTCGTTTTCTAGATGACAAGTTCTCTGCTTCTCAGACTTGTGACTATCTCTTGCATGGGGCCACCTAGATCCCTGGGCCCTTAATGTGCCTCTGAGAAAACAGAATAGTGGGCTACTGTGTGTGACCACTGCATCCTTTTCTCCCATGGGCCTCCACTGCACTGCTTTCTAGCGACTTCTGGAGTAAACCAAAGTGACTGCACGTAATTCAAGTTGCATTTCTCACTCTTTCTGGAACCCAGGCCAGCCCCTGGGGGTCTGGCGTAGCCCAGGAAGATAAGATGCAACATTTGGCAAGCAAAGGAAAGTCAAGCTCATTTGACATAGCCTTTATGCACCTGTCCTCCAGGTACACACCAGGCAAGGCAGGCCTCGTGGCTCCTGAGGGCCACTCACCAGCTTTGGACCTTGGGCTTGTCTTTTCCTCATTTGAACATAAGAGGGATGGGCTGGCTCCGTGATTCCCAGTCACTCGGCCCAGCTGTTAAAACTGTCAGCAATCCAAGGTAAAATGAAAGAGAGAACGAAGAGAGAGCAGTGAGTTTGTTAAAGAGCTCAGTGAGTTACTGATCTCGAGTGGGTGTCTTTCCAACTTTGTATAATACATCCTTTATTTTATGCTGTATGTTCTTCTATGTCTTTTATTTTATGAAGTGATAGCAGACGGTGGGTTGTTTGTCTTCTTGACTGGTTTGAGTGTACTTACTGAACAGAACACAAAGCTTACATCACTGTGTCTCTTTCGAACATTTTTTTTTTTTACAGGGGCCGGCAGGGAGAGTTTTCAATTCGCTGAATTCAGAAGTCAGGGAATTTCCAAGTTAGATTGAAAACAAATAACCTCAGCTTCTCCCATGTGTGTATTATGGGGTACGGGAGAGATGACGTCCCCTTTCTTCTTACTAGATGTGAAGTTTGGGTTTTGACTAACTTTTGGGCTTTATTGGGAATGAAGCCCACTCCCTGAGAGGAACGAGACCCTTGTGGGGCAGCATCGTAAGCCATCTTCTCAGAGGTCGTGCCCGCGTTTCCAGGTCGTGCGTTTGGTAGGGCCTCCCTGCTGGCATACCTGCGCCTGCGCCGTTTCCCTCTGAGGGATACAGATCAGCCCTTTGACACTTGCACGCTTGCCTTTGCTGAATCCTAGAACCTAAGTCTTTGTGCCTATCAGCTTTTTTGCACAAAAAAGCCGTTTGTGTGGAGGATTCTGGGTACATCGGGTGTGGATTAGCTTCACCCCAGAGAGCCTGCTAATTCATATTCCCTTGCAGTATGTCAGCTCAAAGAACTGCTGCAGGCATGGACGGTTGAGAGGGAGAGCCAGAGGGCTCAGCAAACAACACCGTAACCTGTGAGAACCCCTAAGGCAGTGGGAAGAAACTGAAGGAAAAATATTTAAAGCCGAGTTTTATAAAATTCGACAGTATTAGAGAGCCAGGTCATGGGTGGATTCAAGGTCCAGCCCCATCTCTCATTGCCATGTGTCTTCAGGCAAGCCACTTAATTTCTCTTTATTAATTTCATCCTTAATAAAAATAGAAGATTGTTATCTATCCTTCTAGCCTTATTTGATTATGGTAAGGTTATTTGGCTATTGTGTGTAACTTGGTTATTATAAATGAATACCGTGGGCTTTGACAATGGTCAAATGCAAGTAAGATTTATTTTTTTATTCATTGCACTTATTACTAAGTGCCCGCTATGTGCAAGGCATAGTTCTATAGAATAGAGGTACCTGGTCTGAAAACTAGGCTCTGCCTTCAGGAAGCTTACATTAAAGTGAAAGAAACAGATGAGCAAGCCATGACTGGTATGGCTCAGTGGGTTGAGTGTCGTCCTGCAAACAGAAAGGTTGCAGTTTTGATTCCTGGTCAGGGCACATGCCTGAGTTGTTGGCTATGTTCCCGGTTGGTGGCGAATGAGAGGCAACACACACTGATATTTCTCTCCCTCTCTTTCTCCTTTCCTTTTCCTCCCTCTGAAAATAATTAAGTAATATCTTTTTAAAAAACAAAAGAAGGAAACAAGCAAACACGTTAATAAGACAGCGATGATGGTGCTGTGATAAAATAAACAGGCTGGTGGTGTAAGAGGGACACAGAGGAAATCTCCATGAGGAATCGATGGTCAAGCTGTGATCTGAAGGCTGGGGAGAAGCCAGGAGAAGTGTGTCCAGGCAGAAGGAACAGCAAGTGCAGGGGCCCTGGGGCCACAGAGAGCTGGCTGGATTGAAGACAAGAAATGAGTATAGTGTGGCTGGAGGGCTGTGGCTTATAACAAACATATGGTTAATTTCAAAAGGTGAAGTAGCTTCAACTTCTTTTCATTGCTTTTCTTCCTATTTTTCAAGCTCATTTGTGTTGGGGAACAAAAATTAATTTACAGATATGTTCTGGATATAAAACTTGCTCTTAAAAATAACTTCAGAATGTAGAAGGGAGAATACTATACAGTAGATAGAGTATGAGCCCAGAAGTCAGCCCTGTGTGTGTGTGTGTGTGTGTGTGTGTGTGTGTCTGTTTGTCTGTTTGTCCACATCTTATCAGCTCTGCCACTTATGAGCTCTTCAACCTTGGACAAGTTGCTCAGCCTTTTTGAGCCTCAGTTTCCTCATCTGTAAAACCAAGATAATAAGTACTGCCCTTTATCCCTCAGAAGATTGTTATGAAAATAAGGATTTTTTTAAACGAAATGATAAATGTGATAATGCTTTGATACGTAAAGAGTGTTATTAATGGGAAAGAGGATGCTGGTCTTGACTCCATTGGCTTTTTATAAACTGAGCATGTTTGACTGTCAATAATTGGATACTGTCAGATGAGATTTGCCGTGTGAGTTCAGTCGGCATTAGCTTGCAGCTGGGAAGCCTGTTCCAGGGCCATGTCCTTCACGTGCAGTAGCAATGGTATTACAAGGAAATAGATGAATAATAAATGAAAACCTCCGAAGTCAGGCTGTTCCTGCAAGGTTTCTCTGCTCAGGAAACTCAGCAGAAAGGAGCGGCCTCATTGTGCTGTCTGCCAGGGAAGGTGGGCTCTCTGCTGCGGCTCCAGCAGAGCAGAGACTCGGGTCTCTGAAAACTGTGTGGCTTCCAGGGGTAGAGGCTTTGTTCTGGATTGCCATGGGTCAGTGGCAGTGCTGGAATGAGACTGTGGCTCTTCAGAGTGCCACCCTAGTGCTCATTGTTCCGCAGCCATTGACCTCAGCATCCTGGAACAGTCCTTCGACAACCCCTGGTGTTGCTTCTGGTCTTGTGCTTGCCCTGAGCATGCTGGGTAGATAGTGCTGCTCTTGTGACACTTACAGCCTGGCTGGGAGACAGACTTAAGTCTGTGATGTCAAGAAGGTGTCGAAAGTGCTGGCAGAGCTTTTATGGAGCAAGTAGGGGGTGCAGTGGAAGCACATAGCAGGTACCAAAGATTTGTTTTCATTGCGGGGGTCCAGGGAAAGCGTCTTGGGAGAAGTGCTATGTATCTTAACATCCAAAGGCTGATTTCCCCAGGCTGAAGTAGGGGGTGACAGCAGGGTTCCAGGCAGAGCATCCTGCAGATGTGCTGCCCATCTGCCTGGCGCTGGGCCTGGAAGGGCCAAACGGTGAGATTTGGGGCGAGATAGTATAGGCAGTCCTGGAAGGAAGACGTACTCCCAGTGGCAGTGGGAAGGGTTTACTTGGTCAGGTTTGCATTCTGCAAGGGTTGCCACAGCTGCTCTGTAGAGACTGGCTGAGAAGGGACAGGGGTGCCAATGGGACAGCCATCTGGGAGGCCGTGAGGCCCAGGCAGAGGATCATGGAGAGAAGTAGACACATTCAAGTGACATTCAAGGATTAGCTTCAACAGGACTTGCACCTATGACTGCCTCCTTGGTCAGTTTTACTTTCCTACTTAGTATTTTATCCAGTCATCAGACATCACGCACTAGGGTGCTGGCCGGCATCAGACATCACGCACTAGGGTGCTGGCCGGCATCAGACATCACACACTAGGGTGCTGGCCGGCATCAGACATCACACACTGGGGTGCTGGCCAGTGTCGGATTCACCACAAAGCTTCCAAGTCCCTCCCTTCTAGGGCCCTGAGAGGGGCCCCAGCAATATGTTTCATGGTCCTATGTTCTCTTGAAATGGGCAAAAGTGAGATGAGTTACTCACTCCCAGGTCAGGCTGCTCTCTCTCTCTCCCCACTGACCTCCCCTCTTGTAGGGAGGTATTGGGATGGCCACAGGTATTTTTCCGATCCTGTTGGAAAGTTGAGTTGGGACAACGTCAGGCAGCATATAAAAAATACTTTGTGTACATCCCTTAACTTTATATCCTTTTTCTTAGAGAGCTTTGCCTTACCCCTACGCCTACTTCCCATACCCCAGTACATAAACTTCAAGGCCCACAAAACTGGATCTGCCCTTGATGGGATGGTAGCTGTGACGTTTCCTATGCGTGGCCTTAGTGGCTGGCAGTGGTGGCAGAAGCCAGCAGCTTTGTGCTCCCGGTGAAGAGAAGGCTGACAAGGCTGTACGAGGTTTCTGCAAGTATCAAAAGGGCTGACGTGGAGGTCGCTGTGTGTCCCTCTTTTCTGTCTGCAGCATGCAGCCGGGACACAAATGTGAGACTGTTTATGCCAAACATTGTTCTAAGCACTCAACACAGCACCTCATCTACGTCTCAGAAACAAGTTTATGAAGTAGATAGTATTACCTCCGTTTTGCACATGAGGCTAGTGCTGGGTAGTAAGGGGGATCCAAACCCACGGAGTCTGCCATCAGAGTCCGGGCACACAGGCTGTGACCAGCGTAGGCACCCAGAGCCTCGTGCTTAGGAGGGCACCGTGCTGGCTTTTCTGTTGCCATCTTGAAATTCTTAATAATTTTTGAACAAGTGTCCCTGTGTTTTCATTTTTTTTAAAATTTATTTATTTGTTTATTTTTAGAGAGAGAGAGAGAGAGAAATATCAATCAGTTGCCTCTTACATACCCCCAACTGGGGACCTGGCCCACAACCTGGGCATGTGCCCTGACCAAGAATCAAACCAGTGACCTTTCAGTTTGTGCGACCATGCCCAACCCACTGAGCCACACCAGTCAGGGCCCTGCATTTCCATTTTGTACTGGGTCCCACATGGTGTGTCATCAGTCCTGGTCAGGGCCTATGCTCCTAACCTTACTACATATTCTGACAATAAGCAGAATATGGAACTAGCTGCCTCAGGAGGTAGTGAATTCCCCATCCACAGAGGTGTTCAAGCAGAGGCTGGATGATCCCTTTGGCAGGAGTAGTTTAGAAGGGACATAAGTGAGAGGTTGGAGTAGACAACTTTTAGCATCTGAGATGCTCTGAATCCTGAGATTCTATAATTCTGTAACGTGCCCTTCACCAGCTTTACGCAAGTCAGGAAACAGAGGAAACAGGGCTGGAGGGAAATAGTCCAATGCATAGAATTTTGTGAGAAACTGGGACAGTTCCCAACGGTAAGAAATCCGTGGAAGGACAAAGAACCTGGAAACATTTCCTTAGGCAGATGGCAGTGGCACTGGGCTGTGGTCCCCTCACCGCCCAGCTCAAGGCTGCTTCTCCCTCCACGCTCATCAAAAATGTTTCTGGCCAGCTGCAGCTAAATCAAGTGAGCATTAAATAGGGGCTCTTGGTCTTAGTGAGCCTGCAGTCCCCCCATGGGTCACTGGCCACAGCAGCTGCTTGTAAACACTGTGCCTAGGGCAGCACAGACAGGCTCTTTCTGAAGCCACGCTCTTCGCAGTGTTTTCCTGCCACTGGGGGACTTGAACATTGCGTTGAGCTCCAGCACTAGGAAGGGACCTTGGATGATTTCCCAGGAGTCCTCAAACTGTGTTATCTGGAGCCCCGGTGTGTGTGTGTGTGTGTGTGCGCGCGCGCACATGTGTGTATGCGTGTTGGGGACTATGGGTAGAATTGAGGACCGGAGGAACCAGTGCCTCTTCAGACCCTCTTCTGTAGCTGTGGCATTGACTCTCAATTTCGTGAATCTGATGGGAGAGTGCATGTTAGCCTCAATCTTATACATTTTATCTAGATATTTTCATTAATAACACAACTGTACAATGTCTTGGGTTTTGCAAAGAGCTTTTCACATGTGTGATCTCACTGAATTGTCTTAACAGCCAGAAGGTGGTATTGCCCTCATTTTATTGACAAAGAAACTGAGGCTGAAGCATCAGGCCTAGAAGTACGGATTTCATAGTAATAGGGATCCTTTGTATTTTCTAAAAGTTTGTCCTTTTGTTCATTGCGCTAATGACAGGTTCCCACAAGTTGACATTTGTGTGGTCCCCAGATCTCTCTCAGTGCACAAGGACATTTTACTGAGATTTGAGGAGCCCCCGATGTGCTTCACCTTCGATTTTTGTTGACTGGGAGGGAGTCCAGCGGGGACATTGAGATGCTGAGCTCTGAAGCCAGACCTCTTGTGTTCACAGCTCCATAGCCTGTCACTCCCCAGCTCTGTGACCTGGGGACAAATGACCTAACCTCTCAGAACCTGAATCATCTCATGTAAAACAAGGGCAATCATAGCACCTACTACATGGAACTGTCGGGAGAATCTGATGAGATGATCCCTGTAAAATGCTTAGCCCAGTTCCCAACCCCCAGCTTCGCTTTCATCACTACCATTATGACAGTTATTAGTGCTTTCACACCAGATGTGCACATCTTTAAATGGGCCGCTTTCCATATTATGGCCATTATGCAGTTTTAATAAACTTTCTTGGCTTGAAGTTGTAGGCTCTTCTGGTTTTCTTTTTAGCAGCTCTGAGGAGTATTTTTCAAAGCTCTACCAGAATTCACGGGGAGCCCCTGTAAATCCACTGGAAAGCAGATCTCATCACTAAAAGCCCACAAAACACCTCGGCAAGAATGGAAGAGTCGGGCTGTAATTTATGGCGTTCGCTTCGTGCTGCCATTTGGCATTTTGCAAACTGCCACTTCCATTAGCCGTCACTTTTGAGTATTTATGATTTTGCGGTCGGAGCACTTTGATTCTCATCACAGAAACAGGGTCACATTTAGAAAATATACCCTACACCAAGCTAGAAAGTTAGATCCCCCACAGTGGCTGATGGATGGGACCATGCGAGGAAGTATGCCCTACCATCCAGGCTGAGATGTGTCCTTTCCATTTACCCCGACTGAAAGGTGTCTCTGTGTCTCCGGCCTTGACTTCCTGCTTGGCAGTCAGTGGCCATGGGCTGGGGCAAAAGATGTGTCGCTAAATACCAAGCCATTTTCCACATGGGTGCCTTTTACAGCCACAAGGTTGGCAATGATCGAGCTAGGGTGTGGCAGGAATTCCTCTGTGGTCCTAAACTGGTTCTCTGTGTCCCAGGGAGCAAGAGAGTTTTGGGTGCTGCAGATGAGGAAGCGAGAATTAAGTGTGGCACCAGCATCCTAAACTAGCACTTGGCATGACACGGTCTCCTAGTTTGGGCCTCAGTTGTTTTTTTTTTTTTTTTCTATTCGGTGGGAGGATTTGGTCTGGTGAGCTCCGAGGACCATTCTTTTGGCCCAGTGAATCTCTTGGTTTCCATGAGGTGCTTGGCTACCAAATATATAGGATTTTTGATCAAAAGAAGTTGAGGGTTTTCATAGGAGGAAGGAAATTGTATCCAAGTTGTAAACTACTATGTATGAAAAGGAATACCATGTCCATCCTTCTGCAATACATCAGCTTGATCATGAGGGTCTATCCACCAGGAGACTCTGCAAAACCTTGGACAGGTCTCTTCTCTTCCTAGACTCATTTCTCCTTGGTAAAATCCCTCCAGGATACCCCTTACAGTAAATCGCCGCATCTCCTTAGGCTCCTGCTGGCTAGAGCAGCTCAGATTTCCCTGGTTTTTCATGACCTTGCCAGTTTTGAGGAGTCCTGGTTGGATATGTTGTAGAATCTCTTGGGACCTGGTTGATGTTTTTCTGATGTTAGATGGGTGTTATGGGTTTTGGGGACGAAGACTACAGATCTAAAGTGCCATTTTCATCCTATTACATCAAGGGTACACACTGTTAACCTGACTTATCGCTGTGACATTGGCCTTGACTGCCTGTCTGAGGTAGCATTTGTCAGATTTCTCCACTGTGAACTTACTGCTTTTCTCTCCTTTTCACACTACACTCTCTGGAGGAAAGTCACTATGTCCTTTTTTTTTTTATTACACTTTATCAATTACTCCCTACATGCCTGGCAATGTTGGGGACCAGGAATATGGACCTACATGAGACATGGCCTTGGCCCTCGAAATTTGGGGTCTAGGAGGCAAAACAAGAAAGTAGGTTTTCAGTCCCCAGACCCTGTGGCAAAGTGTGGTGAGCACAAAGGAGGTCCCCTCACACCAGGCTTTCTGTGCTTTAAGTGGATTTTCCAAATGCTCTTCATTTCTTTCAAGCGTAAAATTCTAAATGTTTCAAAACAAACAAACAAACAAAACTAGCTTATTTCCTTTCCATGCTTACCCTGTGACTCCTGGATGTTATGATTTTTGAAAATACTTGCATAGCACTTTCCCTGTTGTAAGCATTTTTTTCAGCCATTAGTAATCCACATTAATATGCAGATTGAATTAATCTATTTCAGACAGAAGTTGGTCTTGAGGAAACAAAATAGCTTCAATGTTATCCCTGCCCACTTGCGTCTGCTCCTTCTCCCCTGCACCTTCCCCAGATCATTATTAGGATTATTGCTGTGATTATTAAACACTGATTATGCACCACAAGTGTCTGTGGTGCTTCCAGGAGCCCAGGGGAGGCTGCGTCCCTGCCCTTCGGACCCAGAGCTGTGCAGAGCCGCCGTGGGGGATTCATTAGCGCTCAGAAACCGAAATTGGCCTCATAAATTGTCATCCTCAGGAAGCGGTCTTTGACTCTCCTGTTTTTATTTTAGTTGCACTCAGCTGAATGCCTTTTTGGCTCTGTTATTGTCTGAGGAGGTTGGCTTCTGCCTTCAGAAAAAAGTGTGTCCTCCATACTATGACTGTCCCTTACTGAGCTCCTGGTATGTCCTGGGTGCTCAGCATGCCTTATATTTGATTCACAACAGCCTCCTGGGGTAGGCTCTGTTGTTTTCCTCCCGGTGACATGGGGCAGCTGAGGCTCAGTGAGATGAAACCTCAGGGCTGGTAAATCTCAGAGCTGGGATTTGAACCCTGAGCTGCATGGCTCCAAAGCCCTCCCTCCTGATGCCTGTCCTTGGTCCATCATTCAGGGCCATTCCAGCCTCACTAATCACTCTTTCCCTCAGTCATCACAACTCCCTTCCTCTTCTCATCAGTCTCCAAGGGCATTTCATTTCTGCCTCATTTCTGCAGGGTAGGTGCTGTCCTCACCCCTGTTTCAGAGGTGAGACAGGCTCAGCAGCCCTCTGCTGCACAGCTCAGCGCCACCGTTCTGGGCAGGAAAGGTCTCCGTCGTCATCAGCCATTTGCTGAACACCATTTATTGTCTAGTGCCAGGGTCGCAGATGTAAACGTTCCAACCCTGCCTCTGAGGGGTTCACATTCTATTGTGGAAAGAGAACACCTTGAGTTCTAGGTATCCTATTAATTGGGGACTTTGGTTTCTGGCCTTGTAGTAATAGCTGTCTTTGTTTTAATAAGCACTTACTATGTGCCAGACTTTCTGCTCAGAGATTGATATCCCTGACTCCTGTTCATTTCTCAGACCCTCCCTAGGAGATGAGTTTGTTGTAATTCCTATATAAAAGGTGAGGAAACTGAAGCTCAGAGAAGACTGAATTGCCTAAAGAACAGACACTTAGCAAGTGGCAGAGCTGATATTCAAACCCAGATCTGCCTGCGTCCAGAGGCTCCCTGCTGAGTTACTTTGACTGCTTCCCCTACTGAATTGCCTCTGTGTTTGTGTGTGTATGTGTGGGTACACATGCATATGCAAGCTTACACTTACCATATATCAGTTTCAGGACTCGGTCAGTGGGAGACACAATCCTGAACAGGACGCCGTCCCTATCCTTATGGACCTGAAGGCTGGTGGGGTGACAGATCAACACAAAATAGCCCTCAGTTAACTATTGAGTATTCTAGATGCTACAGGGCAATTCCTGGTTCTAAGTGGCCTTGGGCAAGTCTTGTAACTACACTCAGCCCCAGTTTTCTCACCTATTAAACAGTGAGGAGGCCCTGGCTAGGTACCCCAGTTGGTTGGAGCGTCATCCCAATATGCCAAGGTTTCGGGTTCGATCCCCAGTCAGGGCACATACAAGAATTAACCAATGAATGCGTAAATAAGGAGAACAACAAATCAATCAAGAAATAAAATTTGTTTAAAAACGGTGAAGAAAATCTTACAGGGTTACCATAAGGATTAGAAGAGAGAGAGTGTGTACAACACTTGCTTTGTGATGGGTCCAATAAATGGCAGCATTTAGCACAGAAGTGTTAATGAGACCCTAGTCACAGGTTAGAGTACTCAGGAAGGCTTGGCTTGACAGTTTTGGGAATCTCAGTCTGTTGGTCTTATTTTTACAATGAGGTGTTTAGATGCTTAAAGACATAGATAGCTTTTGTGTGTGTGTGTCCCGGCTAGAGTGTGAGCCTCCCTAGCGCACAGGAAGTGCAAACTCAACACCTCATCAATGCTCACTGATTGAAACAACAGTTCTATTTTGTGACTAGGGAACGAGTCTGGGAATTTGGGAAAAGTCACACAGGGGAGCTAGCTGTAAGTACCTTATTTAGGAATCCTGAGTGTTGACAAGAGGCCATGCCCCTTGGATGAGGAAAGGAAACTCAAGGCCGGGTACACTGAGGTCTACAAAACCAACGAGAAGGTGCTATTTCACTGTGGTGCATAGCACAGTTAGACCTGGGGTGGAGTCCTTCTCAGTACTTCCTAGCTGTGTGAGCAGGGCAGGCTATGGCAGAGCCTCGAGTGCCCTCGTCCCTAATTTGGGAGAAAAACACCAAATGAGATAATGCTCAGAGTGCATTTAGCACAGCTCTCCAGTGCAAAGCAGCGCTTAAGTGCTCAGGAAATGACTGGAGGTGTTACTTTGCGGGTGCTCTGTGCCCGTACAGTATTCTGAGTCTCAAAGAGTTCTGCCTGACGGATGTGCTATTTTGGACCCCTGTCATTCTCGCTTTTACCTGAGATTCTTTCTGGAAATGCCCATGGAAAGAATGTGTTCTTGCCAGTTACTGGGGTCCCTCTGGAGAAGCCCCACCTCAGCCCGTGCCTGAGGAGCGTGAATTTGGAGCTTGGCAATTCCTTGGAACGCTGGGCCTCAGCTGGGGAGCAGAGCTGCCAGAGTAGCCAGCCCAGGGTCCCTGGAACACAGCAAGGGACATCTGGGGCAGAGTGAAGATGCTGTGGGAAGCTTACACATACAGATGAGCAGGGACACAAAAAGATGACTCCCAGTGATTATGACTTGCAGGGATAACCACGGCTACATTTTCGTATCTGTCCATTCACAAGTTTTTTGCTGGCATGTCTCTTAGTTCAGGCTACTGTACCGAAGTCCCGCAGTTTGGGTGGCTTGCACACCGAAGACATTTATCACTCACAGTTTTGGAAGCTGGAGGCCCATGATCAGGGGGCCAGCATGCTCAGCTTCTGGTGAGGTCCTCTTCCACTTTGCGGGCTGCCAACTTCTCATATGCTCAGAGAGAGAGCCAATGTCATGGTGTTTGGAGGTGGGGTCTTCGGGGGATAATTAGGTCATGGGATTTGAACCCACTTGAATGGGCCAGTGCCCTTCTTGAAATGCCTTTAGACAGCCATAAGATTGCCCCACAAACACAATAATGTAATAATTTTTTTCAAGTGCTTACTTTGTGGCACTTACTATTTAAAGAATTAACTGTATGGAGTATTTTAATCTTCACGAAGACCCCAGAAAGTGTAATTATTATTGCTTCTATTTTACAGATGAGAAAACAGACACAGAATAGTTAAACAATTTCCTCAAGATCACACAGCTACTAAGTGAAAGAACCAATAGCTGGGCCCAGGAGCATGACTCTAAACCGTGCATTATTCTTTTTTAAATTTTATTTATTTATTTTTAGAGAGAGAAGCACCGATCAGTTGTGCCTTGCACACCCCCAACCCGGAGTCTGGCCCACAACCCAGACATGTACCCTGACTGGAAACCGAACCGGTGACCCTTTGGTTTGCAGGATGACACCCAGCCCACTGAGCCCCACCAGCGAGGGCTGACCCGTGCGTTATTAATCACTATATAATATTTCTTTTGTTTAAATCTCAAAGAGAAGGAGTATTGTTTACGCAGGAAGGTGCTGAAGACTCTTAAGTCCTCCTGGCAGACAGTCCTCGGTTAAAGAGTACCTGGAAAAAGAGAGGAAGGGTCATGTCATTTGTTGAACAAATACTGCGTTTCTCATCTGCCTCCTGTGTGAACCGCACAGAGCTCAGAAGGGAATGGGAATAAAAGCGAATTATCCCTGTTCTCTTTTTATAAGTGGCATTTGAATTTCTGAAATATTTGAGCTCTGAGCTCTGAAGGGTACCTAGAGAGCTTCTGGTCCACAGCCCTCATTTTGCAGATAAGGATCAGAGACCCAAGCAGAAGGGGCTGGCCCAGGTCACTCAGAGGGAGTGGCAGTGCCAGGACTGAGAAACGGTCTCCAGCCCAGTACTCGGACCGTGAGAGCAAGCTCTTAGTTTTCGTTGCCATATTTCACACCCGCTGGGGATGAGAAGGCTCATTTCCTCCTAAACTGGGGGCTTTGCCCACACTGGGCACTGAATGACCACCCGGCAATGGAACAGTTACACAGTTAGCTGTCAGTTACATGGCCGCTCTACTCACTGCATAATCTCAGCCACATTTGTATGAGAGTTGTTCCAGCCTGCTTCAGAAGGAGAGGAGATTCCAACCCCAAAAGGCTTTTCCTGGAGAGCACCAGAGCATGTTTGTTCTGTGAGCCCAGGGGGCAGCGCTGGGACTGGTGAGATGGGGGGAGTCACGTGTTTATTCACTTAATAAGTATATAAATTTGGAATGTGTTCTCTATGCTGGAAAAGGTGATAATCTAGCAGACAGCAAGGGCTGGGCAGATGGGAAAACATAAGCCCTGTGAAGTGGAACAGGTGCTGGGGGGCACAGGTGCAAACAGCCCAGAGGGCCCACGCAGGGGTGGTCACTTCTACCCGAGAACAGGCTTCAAGGATGCACCACCTCTTGGCAGTGTCTGCAAAGTGAATGTGGACTTGCCAGGCAGATGGGGGTCAGGCATTCCTTGCAGAGGGAGAAGGCTAGAGTCCTAGCAGTTCCAAAAGTTCTCAGGTGTAGAGCATGGGGTCAGGTTGGGGGGAGGGGTGCATCGAGATGTCAAGTAAAGACAAGGATGCTGCCCACCAGGCTCCAATTGGACTCTGCTCAGGGGCTGGCACTTGACCCTGAAGACCATGGGGAACTACCGCTGGCGTTCAGGAAGCTCACGCAGCAGAACGAGCAGCTCCGTTGTGCGCTTACGGAAGCTTCATTGGGCTGTAAGCCTGGAGAGCAGCCTGGAGGCCCGTTTGAAGGCTTGTGTGCTGGTGCTGGGCCCGAGGCGAGGCCCTGACCCACGCCATGGTAGTGGGGATGAACGGTCAGAGGCCAGCTGTGGGGACAAAGAGGTGCTGGCAACACGACGTGGTCCCCCGTTGGCCATGGGGAGGAGAGGGGCAAGGCGATGTTGAGGAGAGTGGTGACGATTGACGTACGGTGAGCACGTAGCTCTGTGCCAGGCACAGTGCTGAGCACCTGACGTTGACCTTCTCATTTCATTTTCTCAACAGGCGCTGTCTCTGTAAACTTGCTGTCTCCAAGTTACAGCTGGGGAGACTGGCTGAGAAGGTTATAGGGTACCCACAGTGACACAGAGCATAAGTTGGGTCGCTGGGGTCGAACCGATGCCATCTGCTTGCTAAGCTCCTGCTTTGGACTGCTCTGCCCCCCGGTTGCTGGGGTTTCTGGCTTCAGTCACTGGGTGAATGTGGGCACTGTCCTCCCCTGCCAGCTGTACAGAGGAGTCAGAAGGGGAGGATGTACTGGTCTTATTGTCTCATATTAGGAATTCAGGTGTTCGGGGTTCCAGATTTGTTGCTGGGAAACATACAGAAATACTATTAGAAATGGTTATGAATGGTGTTGAAATAGTTTGTAGTAGGTTTGCTTCCTTCTCTGATGCAATGATTGGGAATCAGACCCCAATTCTAGTTCAGCCTCTGCTGCTTTCCAGCCACGCAACCCTGAGTAAGTCACGATAAGTCCCGGGCTGCCCTTTTCCCCTCCACAGTGAGGTTGATGTCCAGGCTTCCTGTGCAGGAAGGTCAACTGCAGGGCTTTTTAAAACACAGGTTTCCGGACCCACCCATGGAGCTGTGATTCAGTTGGCCTGGGATGCGGACTAAGAATTTGCATTTCTTACCAGTTTCTGGGAAATGCTGATGCTGCTGGACTAGGGTCTGCACCTTAAGCACCACTGCCTAGGGGCCGTCTGCTCTCTGAGTTCGGGGCTCCATGTCTGCGGGCAGGGGCACACTCCTGTATAAATGCCAGACAGCGTTCAGACCGAGGCAAAGAGCATTCAGCACTGAAGGGGTAGTGTCGCCTGCCCTTCCATCCCTGTCTACTCCTTTTTTATCCTTTCCCCACCACCAGCGACCCAAGGCCAGACCCTTCCCCCAAATGACTTGTTTCCCCATCTGGTTGGTGTGCAGGATGGGCGGGTCAGTGGAGGAGCCCTACATACTGGCTATTGTTGGGACCAAGGCTCTTGCCCTGATTAGTGGGTGGATTGAAGAGAACCCAGGACAGGTACAAAATCCCTAGAGCTCAGGAACTCACCAGCTTGAGAGATGAGATTTCCAGTAGAATAGCCAGTCGGCTAACTTCCCACCTTGGTTGCTGCAGCCTATAGCCTGGTGCTGCCATGGGGTGAGGAGAAGAAAAGCATCTCTGTTCTTGCTCTGCCCCAGATCGCCTGTTTTGGCCTCCTTGGCCCTCAGGGGCACATAAGGGAATGTGTTTTCCTGACTCCACTCCAGGCATGAGCAGCATCGTGCCTCTCTGTGACCCAGTGCCAGAGACCTGGTGAAGGAACTCTCGGGAGACAAATGGAGATTACACGGAAATCAATCATACACAGCTGGCGTTCTCTGCAGGCAACTGTTCAATTTTATTTCCTTTTCATTTTTCTCCCTGTTTCCTGGGATCAACTCCTTTAAGAGCTTGACACCAGCTAGACTTGTGTGATTAAGTAGTAAACTTAAGCTGGCTGCTGGAACCTTCTGTGTGTTTCTGTGGAACTGGGAAATTGTTCGGGGTAACCAGTGGGTCATGAGTCCTCTGGACCACTGAGGGCATGGGGCATTTCTTGGAGTCTTACCTATTGGTGGTTAGGTGGGTTTTTAAATTATTTCCCTTAAAAACCCATTTATAATTTCGGCTGCTTTGAGCTGCAAGTAATGGAAGACCCAGATCAGTTAAATGACATGGAGATCTATTATCTCATATAACAAGGATCCTAGCAGAATGGCAGTTGTGGGATTAATTAATCCAGTGGCTCAGCAACATCACCTGAGATTCATATTCCTGCCATCTTTCTGTCATCATGCTGCCATCCTCAGCGTGTTCTCTCCAAGTTGAAGCTCCTCATTGTCACAAGATGGTTGCCATAGCTCCAGACATTGCCACTCGGTACATAAACCTATAGGTTGGATAACTGAACAAAATCAGAGTTCTGATAAGAACCCAGAAATGACCACTGGGTGGCTTGATCCAGGTGTCAGTTCTGGTTAATAAACATCTACCCTTTTGTCTTCTACCTAAGACATTAGGTACAAACATCTTGTCCAGGCATAATGAGATTCCCACAGTAGGCCCTGAACTTACTTCCACATTTCCTACTTTTATCTCCCACTCATCTCTGGGTGGAGCCGTTGGGTAGCCAGACTGGAATGAGGAGGTTGACGAAGAAGAGCCTGCTCATAGCTTCCTGAGGACCCGGATCTACTCCCTACTCGTGGGGTACAAATGCTGGCTCCTAAAGGGGCCGGGGCGGCCACTTGCATGAGTGATGCCTGCCTGTGTTGGAGAGAGGGGTGAACTGGGGAGGCAAGTTGGGGAACACCCCCCCACCCCCCCATCTAGAGGGTCATCTACTGGCCACCTGGCTGCTGCCAGCTGCTATCTGGCAGGAACACAGGGTCAGGTTGCCAGGTCACCAGTCTTCTGGGCACTCAAGAGAGGCTGGACATTTGGCCCTTCAAGAGAAGTTTCTGGATTTTTAGTAGTTAGCAAGATCTGTTTCGTTTCGTTTTCATGAAGCGCTGTGTGTGTGGTCCCTTGTAGGTTGGAAGTGACTTCAGTCCTCCAGTTTGAGACCTCTGGTCATTGTTTTGACTTATCTCATTTGATTTCATCTATTTGCATTTCTTTTTTCATTCATTTCTTTCACTTATTTATTATTCTATATCACCAAGTGAGTGAGGTTTTCCTGGTATGTTGCAGGAGCCAGCTTTTACAAACCTAGTACCAGATAAGCCCCTAGCAGTTCCATTAGTTGAACGTGATTGTGTTCTTAACTGTTAGGAGTAAACAGTCCCATGAAAGAGAGAGGGTTTGTGATGAGGGTAATAATCAGCTTCTGGTTCACAGAGCTGTCCTCCCACATGGACGCACCGTTTGGGGGAGACGGTTTGTTTCATAGTCGGCTGCCGTTGGTGTGAGCGTTCCTACGTGGGCCCCCATCGCTGCTTCCTGGACCCAGCTGCTCACCTCGTCTCCTGCCATCCTACCTTGTGCCCAGCAAAGGAAGAAAATGATCCTATTTGATTGGGCAAAGCTTCACTATTTCATTTATTATCGCTTTTATATGAAGCATGTGAGGTTAGCGCTCCCATTTTAGATATGTGGAAACTGAGGCTCAGAGGTTCAGCGATTGCCTAAGCCTCCTTTTCTGGCCAGTTGCAGAGTCAGTTTTGAGTCCCCTTTGCTAACTTCAAAACCAATGTTCTATTGACTTCTTTATGCTTTTTTAAAAAAGAATTTATTTATTTTTTAGAGAGAGGAGAAGGGAGGGAGAAAAAGAGGGAGGGGAACATTGATGTGAGAAAGAAACATTGATCGGTTGCCTCTCGTCCACACCCTGACCAGGGACCAAACCCACAACGCAGGCATGTGCCCTGACCAGGAATTGAACTAGCAACCTTAATGCTTCGCAGCACAATGCCCAACCAACTGAGCCACACCAGTCAGGGCTTTTTATGCTTTCTTGCCCTTATGACGGTATTATTTTACCTGAGTAGAATTGCCTACAGCCTGGACCTTAAAGTTAAATTTTAGAGGTTAGAAAACCCCACTTTATCTCTGCTTCCCAGTGTTTTCAATTTTTTTAAAAAAGTCATTTGTCTTAGGGCGCTTTCAGGTACAAGTAACAAACTTCTCAAACTGGCTAAAGCCATAAAGGGAACTGATTGGATTCTGTGGCCGAGAAGACTGGGGCCACACTGCCTACGGGCATGGCTGCATCCTGGCCGAGATGTCTTCAGGTGTCTCTGCCTCATGCTGGCTGGTTGCTTCTCCTCAGAGCAGCTGTCCCCTCCCGCCCCCGTGGCCTCCAGCAGCCCCAGGAACACTTCCTGCAGCGTTACAGCCCCCGTGGAGAGAGAAAGGCACTTTCCTGATCCTGGACTCGGTCACTGACCCAATCTTCTGTGTCTGCTTTGAGCCAAGTACTTGCCTCCGACCCTTTCTTTGTGGTCAGGAGAATGCCACACTCTTTGGGTCAGACTTCCATTTGTGAAACTGAGGGAGAGGCCAGCCCCCCAATGTCAGGTACTGACAGTGAGAGAGGTCTCGTTTGCCAAGGTCAGGGTGAGGGTTCTAGAAAAGCAATGGGCTGAAGGCTGAGCAGGCTTTTCTGTGAAAACAACAGGTATCTTCATGTTCATTAAGTGTCTTGAGGACCATATAAACACCCCGAATCAGGAACCTGGTGGCTTTCCAAGAAAAAAGGATCAAATGCAGAATTTTAATACCACTTCAAAAACAGGTAATATCTTATCAGCAGTTCAGATAGTCTCTTTAAAAAAAATAAAAGGACTGTTGGGACATTTGCCAAACCCACTCTTTTCATAATAGAAAAAGAAAGGGCAAGCTTTATTTTCTCATGCATAACTAATATATGTACAATATAAATTTCCTTGGGTTTTAACCCAGCTTCCTGCTAGAGCAGTGCTTCATTTACCTGACATCGTTAGGGAGTTAGGTTTTCTGGATGAGTGGATTTTGCCAATATGGTTGTGCTTTTAAGATATAAATATGTAAAAAAAAAAAAAATCTTAAAGCAGTTGCGTGTACTCACAGAATACATTGATATTATGAACATAAATGAACATTTTTAAAGCCATTTTGCTCCATGCTTCTAGAAGTTAGGAGCTATGTGACCATAGTTATGAGAATCCACAGAATAAACATGACCCTTCTTTTCTGGCTATGACTTTAGTGTGTGTGTGTGTGTGTGTGTGTGTGTGTGTGTAGGGGGAGGGGGACGATGACCATCCTTAGGAATTTTTCTGAAGAAACCTGAGTTGATCTCATTACTAACGGGATTCCACCTTCCCCACCTCTCCGGTCCTTTATCTCCCGTTCCCGTGCCTGTGCCTTTAGGGAGAGTAGACCTCTCCCGCCTTCAGAGGCTCCTTCGGCCCTCAGCTTCCTCACCAGTGTCTCTCAGCTGCAGTGCTTTTCTCCTCTTCAGTGTATGTTGTCTTGGGCTGTTCTCCATCACTATTTGGTCTTTATTCTAGGGAATAATTGAGCCTTGCCAGGAGAAACCAGATAGTCAAGCTTTTTAAAATGAATTACATTAAAATGCACACGAATACCTAACTTAGTAGATGAGGCAGGACAGGGATACTGTTATTTTTCTAGAAATAAATCCAAAGGCTATGGGACTTCTCCAATGTGTACTCACCCTGGAGGAGATTGATGACGTCTTTGCGACCGACCCCCAGGTAAATGGGACATTTACAGGCCTGCTCACTTGATTCCAGCTGTGATCCTGTCACTTTGGCACTTGTGCAGAATGGTCAGCCTGTTCATCTCTGTGAATGGTCCTTATTTCCTGTCCTTTGGAACTTTTTCTTCCAGGCAGGTGCAGAACATTATGGCCTGGCTCTTCAGAACCATTCAAAATTCATAGCTTTGATCATGAGGTTTAATTGTTGTTGGCCCCCCGTGAGGCTTGCCTCTGTCGTATGTGAAGATCAAGCCAAAAGTCCAATGATATCTCTCTTGGATGGTGATTTTTTAAAAAGTTTATTTAGTTTGGTTTTTTTTTTTTACATAATTTTAGATTTGCCCAAAGAAGTTGCAAAAATAATCCTTTGTACCCTTCACCCAGCTTCTCTTAATAATGTTAACATCTTACACAATCATAGTACAATTATCTAGACCATGGAACAATATTATTAACTGATCTATAGACCTTATATGTACCTTGCCAAAATTCTTCATTAATGTTCATTTTTCTGTTCCAGCATCCCACATTACATTTAGTTGTCATATCTCTTTAGTCTCCTCCGATCTGTGACATTTCCTCAGTCTTTTCTTTGTTTTTCAGGACCTTGACACTTTTGGAAAGAGTAGCCAATTATTTTGTAGAATGTCCCCCAGTTGGGTTTGTGTGATGTTTTCTCCTGACTAGTGTGACACATTTGGGCAAGAATACCACAGAAGTGACCTGTGCCCTTCTCAGCATGTCATATTGGAGGTACCTGATGTCATTACCAGCAATATTCAGGTGACATGTGCCAGGTTCTGCAGTGTAAAGTTACTATTTTTCTCTTTTCAGTTAATAAGTATCTTGTAGGGAGATACTTATCTTGTAGGGAGATACTCTGCAATTGTGTGACTGTCCAATTGTGGGACAGTAAATTGTTTTTATTGAAATGGGCGTGAGATGAGGGCGGCATCCTAGCAGCCTCTTACCACTCCCCTCCTCACTGCCCTGCCCCCAACACAACCCGAGCAGTGAGATGTGTCTGTTATCCCACTGTGCCTCTGTGGAAGGCTGTTGGAAAATCATGGCCCTGGGCTGTGGATTTCGACTTTCGGTTTTTATGATACTTACATGTGCTATTGGTTGCTGTTCTCAAAATATTCTACAAGGTGATAGTCTTCCAAATTGAAATTAGCAAGTTAAATTCAACTTCAAGAGCATGCAGTATAACTGATGCCACTCAGCTAACACTTATTTAGCCCCCTCTGTGTACCAGTCACTGTGCTAAAACCAGGGAATATAGAATTCATAAAGCGCGATGCCTGCCCATTAACCCTGCATCTTTTCTTTCGGAATAGAAGGGACTTTATAATCTAGACCCAAGAAAGAAATAAGAACAAACGCCCCCAAAATTGACTTATGGGGGAGGAATACTTGAGGCTATTAGGTTTGTGTTTTGAGTGAGCGCAGCGGGCACTTTGACCTGACTAGCCATCGTGTGTTGGTCCAAAGCAGTTCCTTTTCCTCTGAGAAGCACATATAATTTAGAGGAAAAAACAGAGACAGAGAGATGGCTATCACACCCCTGCCCAAAGGAAGAGCCACCCTTTGGTGCCTTCGATTCTCCTTCCCAAGGTTGAAAGATAAATTCTTGTCCTTCATGGGTGAGGTGTTTTAGCTGTCCACAATTACATTATTATTCCAGACACTCACTGCCTGCGCGCTTCTCACCGAGGAGTGGGGATAGGCCGAACGAGGGGGATGGAGCTCGCTCAGCCAGTCATCTGCCTGCTCCTGGCAAAGGAGATTATGCCTCTGGAACGGAATTTTCTGGCTGAGCCTTTGTTACTTAATTAGTCTCCTGCCTCTTTTCCCTTCAAGACCCTGGCAGGATCCAGGACTCACCCCCCCCTTCTCGCCCCCATTTAGATGAATGCAAATATCTCTAACGAAGTTTTTCAATCGTTCATTTTAAACAGATCAGAGAATTGTCAAAACCACTGTAGTTGCAGGGAATTCAAGGGTAGGGAATAACTTTTCAAGGCATATGTTTCTCAAGGGAGTAAAGTAGCAAATACCATCTCTTTAAATTCTGGTTAACATGAAGCCTTTATTGACTGCTCATGATGGTTCTGCACAATTTAATGCTCTTTTAAGTGAATATTATTTAGCTTCTTCACTCAAGTCAATGCGGCCTTGTGGATCTGTAAATTTAGATGCTGATCACAACCAGAAGTCAATGTATAAAACGGTTACAATTTAATTAACTGGTAATAGATCTTCTGCAATGTCAGGTTAAAGGGAATGTATAAATATCGCTTTATGAACCAGCCTTTGCAGCAAATGTAGACAGTGGCCTCTCCCTCTCCTCTCTCTCTCATGGGATGAGTTATGGTATGGCCCTGTTAACTGCAAAGGAGTGGGAGGTGGGGTAGAGGACGGGGGCGGGGGCATTATTAAATGGCTGTATCCAGCCAATCGGCCTTGAAGAGCTTGACTTCAGAGGTCAATAAAGCTCTCTGACACTGTGAATTTCATTTTATGAGACATCATTGAAAGGCATTAACTCATGGTTGGTCATTGGCTTTTTTTTTTTTAAAGTATATTTTATTGATTACGTTGTTAAAGTAGTTCCAAATATTTTTCCCTTTGCTCCCCTCCACCCAGTACCCCTCTTCCCTCCAGCAATCCCACCCCATTTAGTTCATGTCCGTGGGTCGTGCATATAAGTTCTTTGACGTCAACCTTTCCTATATTATTCTTAACTTCTCCCTGTCTATGTTGTACCAACCAATTATGCCTCTTAATCCCTGCACCATTTCCCCATTTCTCTCCCTCCCTCTCCTCCCCCTCCCAGCTGATAACCCTCCAAATGATCCCCATACCTATGATTCTGTTCCTGTTCTGGTTTGCTTAGTTGGATTTTGTTTTTATTTTTTAGATTCAGTTGTTAATAGTTGTGAGTTTGTTGTCATTTTAATGTTCATAGTTTTAGCCTTCTTTTTTTAAAATAAGTCCCTTTAACATTTCATATAATAATGGCTTGGTGATGATGAACTCCTTTAGCTTTACCTTGTCTGGGAGGCACTTTATCTGCCCTTCCATTCCGAATGATAGCTTTGCTGGATAGAGTAATCTTGGTTGTAGGTCCTTGGTTTTCATCACATTGAATACTTCTTGCCAGTCTCTTCTTGCCTGCAAAGTTTCTTTTGAGAAATCAGCTGATAGTCTTATAGGCACCCCTTTGTAGGTAACTCTCTTCTTTTCTCTTGCTGCTTTTAAGATTCTCTCTTTATCTCAAACCTTTGGCATTTTAATTATGATGTGTCTTGGTGTGATCTTCTTTGGGTCTAGCTTGTTTGGGATTCTCTGTGCTTCCTGAACTCATATGTCTATTTCCTTCACCAAATTAGGGAAGTTTTCCTCCATTATTTTTTCACATAAGTTTTCAATTTCTTGCTCTTCCTCGTCTCCTTCTAGCACCCCTATGATTCAGATGTTGGCACATTTAAAGTTGTCCCAGAGGTTCCTTAGCCTCTCCTCACTTTTTTAAATTCTTGTTTCCTCATTCTGTACTGGTTGACTGTTTTTTTCTTCCTTATGTTCCAGTGGTCATTGGCTTTTGATGGAGAAAGTTAGGGAGAATGTTTTGAAGGTTCATACATAGATTTGAACTAAAGAGCAAGCGTTAGTTCAACCTATTCACCTTACGGGGGAGGGGGAACCAGGAAACTGAAGCCCAAAGGACAGGGACCTAGCTCTCGGCTCTGTCCAGCAGCAGCACCACATACTGCTGGTGAAGTCAAATCGGGGAGTTTACTCAAAGCCAAAAATCCCTTGGGAGTCTTGCCCTGACTTGCCTCTTTAGAAGCTGAGGCCCTCGGGCACTGGAGTTCATTCATTCTGTAGCTCTGCTTTAGCAGTGAGGGAAAAATGTTCCATTGCCCTTCTCCACCAGTGAAGTCGGCCCCAGGAAAGAGTTTGGTGCTCACTACCTGAGGCATATATCTCCCACAACCCTGGAGGACTGGGAGTCGTGCCCTCTATGAATGGCATCTGAGGCCCAAGTTAGGGGGCGCTGCATGGACTCCCTGCAGTTCCCTCAGCTCAGTGCTGCTCGCCTTTTGTTGTTGCTTATTTGTCTTTCTCACCCAACTGAAAGCCAAGAGGGAATATTCCTACTTATCTAGCTCCATGTAGTCCCCCCAGGGCCTAGCACAACACCTGGCACATGGTAGATGCTTATGATTATTGTTCAAGAAGGAATGAGTTGCCCTGGCTGGGTACCTAAGTTGGTTGGAGCGTCATTCCAGTGTGCCAAGGTTGCGAGTTTGATCCCTGGTCAGGGCACATGCAGGAGGCAACCAATGAATGCATGGATGGCGGAACAACAAATCTCTCTCTCTCTCTTAAATCAATTTTTAAAACTCTTTAAAGAATGAATGAGCTAACCTCAGATCTGTGAACTTTCATCTGCAAAATGAGAATGATGCCTTGACCCTTTTTACTGCGTATGGGGCCAAGTAAGACAACATATGCAGAGGAGCCATGAGGTGTCACATGAATGTAAAGAGACAGCTCGCATGAGTCACTAGTAGTACGGTGACCTTGGAGGTGTTAGCTATATTGCATTTAGCTCTTCTTCCTATGGTTTCCCTTTGATGAGAATGCATCTGAGTTGTTCAGTAACAGGAACTGACAGTATCCTGCCCAGAACGAGAGATTCCTTGATGTTTAAAGAAACCTCACATGTTCCTGTACCCCTGTATTATAGATTAGGGAAGAGCCCAGAGACATTGATTTACCCGCATGGTGTCCTGTAGGGAATCTGTGGCTAAGTCAGGACTCGGTCCCATATTCCCTTACTGTCCCCCCCAGCTCGGTGCTTTATCTTCATTCCTGTTAGAGAAGCTGTGGAGGATTTAATTAGCTCCAGTCTGAGATGGGATACACGTCAGAGCTCATCACTCTGATGGGACCAGTGAGCTTTCTTCTCCAGGGCCACGCCTTGTAGTTCAGCGACCCCAATTAACGCCAACACACAAGACAGCCTGGCTGGGCAGGTGTCACCAAGGGCCCCTTTGAGGGCTGGCACCCAGATTCCCTAGCGCCCCTCAGACATGCTCTCCTCTACCTCAGCCTGACCCGCTGTCCTTCCCCTGAGCTCCCTATGTGTGCCGATGTTGGGAAACATTTTTCATGTAAGAGGTGTGACATCATTTTGTTTGGCACTAAGCTGGGCTCCAGCCAGGGCTCTTACAAGGCTAGGCTGTTACCTCCTGGAGGCCAAACCCTCGGTGCTCCCAAGGAGCCAGTACAATGGACAGGAGGACGGTGCTTTAGGATCCACCAGAATCTAGATGAATCCCTTCTCTGGACTAGATTCTTTTTATAACTTTCATGTTAACATAAGAAAAGGAAAAAGAAAATGAAAGCAACATGACAAGTAAATATAATACAGAATCCCTGATTGGGCTCTGGTTTGAGGGGAAAAACAGCTGTAAAAGCAGTTGGGAAACAGATAATAACAAGTGTTGGTGAGGATGAGAAGTCAGAACTCTCTTAAATGGCTGATAAGCCTGTAAAATAGTACAGCAGCTTTGAAAACAATCTGCAGTTCCTCTAAAGGTAAAACATAGTTACCATATGACCCAGCAATTCCTCTCCTGGGTATACACCCAAGAGATACGGAAACAGGCATCCATGCCATGACTGGTGTGGCTCGGTGCGTTGGGCATTGTTTCACAAACCTAAAGATCGTTGGTTTGATTCCCAGTCAGGGCACATGCCT
The DNA here is from genome assembly GCF_987537825.1 of Furipterus horrens. NCBI lineage: Eukaryota > Metazoa > Chordata > Mammalia > Chiroptera > Furipteridae > Furipterus > Furipterus horrens. The sequence goes on from NW_028327180.1 coordinate 85,587,138, forward strand.
TGGTTGCGGGGCAGGTCCCTGGTAGGGGGTGTGTGAGAGGCAACCGATCGATCTTTCTCTCGCACATCAATGTTTCTCTCCTTTTCTATCTCCCTCCCTTCCCCTCTCCGTAAAAACAAATAAATCTTTTAAAAAACGTACATCCACACAAAAACTTACACATGAATGTTCATGGTTAGCAGCATTATTCATAGTAGACAAAAGGTAGAAACAACCCAAGTGTTTATCAAATTGTGAATGAACTTATAAAATGTGGTATAACCATACCATAGAATAATATTCACCTATAAGAAGGAATGAAGTGCTGATTTGTGCTACAGTATGCATGCACCTTGGAACATTATACTACCCAAAAGAAGCTAGATACAGAAGGCCACGTATATTATATGATTCCATTTATATGAAATGTTCAGAGTAGGCAAATCCATAGAGACAGAACATAGATTAGTGGTTGCCAAGGGCTGCGGGGAGGGAGAAATGGGGAGTGACAGATCGTGGTACCGGGTTTCTTTCTGCAGTGATGACAGTGATTTAGAATTTGTGGCGAAGATTGCACAACTTTCTGAGATTACGAAAAACCACTGACTTGTACACTTTAAAAGGATGAATTTTAAGGTTATGTGAATCATGTTAATTTTAAAAATAAATAAAAAGTAATTTGGGGGACATGAGGTAAATTTGGATATGGAGTGGTTATTAGGTAATGGAATTGTGCTTATTTAGGAGGATGTTCTTTTGTTTGAGCGATATGTGCTTAGTGGTCAGGTATCATCGCATCTGCAATTTACTTTCACGTGATTCAGTAAAAAGTGTTTAGATAGGTTAGTGAGCAAATGTAAAATATTAGTAATTGGTAAACCTAGGTGAAGAGTTTACTGGTTTTTATTATTCTTACAGTTTTTCTGTTGAAAATGTTCAAAATAATAGGTTTGTAAATAATATTTTTGAAAGACAGTGAGGTTGTGAATGGGGTTTCCGGGACCCAGTTGTAGCGTGTGTGTGTGTGTGTGTGTGTGTGTGTGTGTGTGTGTGTGTGTGTGTGTAAGCTATGTGTGTAAGCAGTAGCCCACTTGGTTGGCTCCACTACCAGCCAGCCCCCTCCCCTGGGTGGGGTCCTAAAGATACCTCATTAACATTAACAAGAAACACTGAGTTGCTCTGTCTGGAAATTCCCAGGGGTTTGGGAGCTCTGAGCCAGGAAGTGGGGCTGAAGACCAAATATATCTAAGACGTCTATTTCAGTCATCTGAATGACCCAATATATATATATATATATTTCTTTTAAATTACTGTATCATGGTGGAAATGTTAGGACACCAAGGGACAGAGACAAGTCAAAAGGTCTTTTTTGGCTTTCCACCTTGACCCTTTGGTCTCAGTTTGGGATGAAGCTAAGCAGACTCTTGTGTCAGCCTTCCTCAGAGGGCATTGATTCCATTCTGGGCAGAACAGAGCCCACTCACCTGTTCTTAGGGAGTGCCTGAAACCCATGGCCAAGCTCCGTGGACCCGTGTATCAGCTGTCAAAGAGGACGGTTTATTCTGCCCTCCAGTGAGCCTGAAGTGACAGCAAGGGGGCCACTGGTCACAGCCACCTCCTGAATTCATTCCTAGGGTGGGGAGGAGGCATGGCGGGAGGAGGCATGGCCGGGAAAATGTATTTTCTCTCTTCTGCAAGGGAAACACTAAAATAGCCAGCAAAAATAATTTCTTTTTTTACTGTTGTTCTATTACGGTTATCCCAGTGTCTCCCCTGTTGCGGACAAAGAGTTTTCAGTTAATTTCCTAAACCTACCGTGCTCTTCCCTGGTTGGCAGTACTTATATTTGGGGTGGGGATGAACAGAGCCTGTGGTAGCTTGTCAAGGTCCTTGTTTCTTGCCCCACTCCCCCAAGTTTGGAGAACTCAGCAAGGTCTGAGGCGGTCTTGAGACTTGAAGGACTGAACCACCTCCCCTCCAGCACAAATGATAAAACTGATAATCAAGAATGTCTGACCCAGAAGGGACCCTGGAGCTGCCTGTTTTCCTGATGTTGACAAGGCCCAGGAAATAGAATCAGGAGCTTTGGCAAAAGCATTTCAACCGACTGCGTTTACAGTCTGCAGGCTGACTTTTCAATGTGCAGACTTGCTATGAATTTATCGAGTGTTTTGATTCTAAATTCACAATGTGCATCTTTAATGGCTCCAAGTTTGGATAATTTCATGCTGTTTATATCCTAGCAGCAATGGTTTATGCATATTTCCCAAGTTATTACCCTCCTAGGAGCAGAGTGAACAACCTTCTTTTACAAAAGACGGTCCCATATGTCCTGGTTTAGTGCGTCTCACTTCAAAGACCATTTTGCATTGAGATGTGGCAGCTGGACAGGCGCCCGCCCCCATTGGCAGGCAGGTGGGATTCTGGATTTCCTGGACTCTCTTGCCTGGCTCCCAGATGGGCCTGCATTTGAAAATCGCCAATTAGGCACCTTGCAGTCTCCTGCAGGTTTTCTTTTGAGACATTGTTCAACCTCATTTAACAACAACAACAAAATGTTGCCCACCTTGATTTCCCACCAGGAAAGAATTTTGTTAAGGTGCAATGAGAACCTCAAAAAAAAAAAAAAAAAATGATCCAGGAATTTTCTTTCTGAGAATCTAGCCTGAGGAGGGAATCAGAAATGTGAGATGTTTATTGAAACTTGAAAAACAAATTCTTATTGTATGTAAATATGTGTAACATGAAAAAAATTTCATAATGGAAACTTGGAAGCAATTGCACGTGCAGCAATAGGGGATATGATTCATCCATGTATTAGACGCTAATACAGCCTTTGAAAAATACTTTAAAGAACTTTTGATAACAGGAAATTTCTCTTGACACAGTGATAGGTGAAGAAAGCTGGTTCCAGACCTCCAATTAGGACTTCAAATTTCAGACATATACGTTGAAACAAGATAAAAAGGATCACCACATAATTATTAACGATGGTTATTATTGGATTGGTGGGATTGTGGAGGATTTTTTAAAAAAATTTTTAATTTTAAGATAATTGCAGATTTCGCATACAGTTATAAAAATATTACAAAAAGATCCTGTGTACCCTTTACCCAGTTTCCTGTAGTGGGTTTAAATTTTCTTTTCTGTGCTTTTCTCTTTTCCAAAATTTATAACCAAGAAAATAAGGATAAGGATAGTCATTTATAAATAGATTAAATAAATAAATAAATAAATAAAACAAGCCTTACCCATTTTTCTGGAGAACCTTGCTCAAAATTGTAATTGACCTCCCCCTTCCCCTGTAACCCCCCTTACCGGGCTTCCAGGTCCTTTGTTCAGAGCTTAGCACCTGCTAATATTATAGTTCATTGGATCTCTCCCTGTGTCTGGGCTGCCATACAGTGAGTTTATGTTGAAGAAACAAGGCACGACTTCCAGAAGCAACGGGTTTACTCAAACTCCTTGGAGACAACAGAAAAAAAAACTTTTACGTTAAAATAGTTAAAATAAGACATCCATATTATAGAGTAGAAAGCAAGAGTTGAGATAGGAGATGAATATTTAAGATGAAGCAAAGCGCTGTTTGAGAAGCACCGCTCATGGATGTCGAAGAAATGCTTTTGAATTGCATGATGCTGTCTGTTTCCTTCTTCAGCTGGCTTCTTGTTCCGGGGGTGGGTGTTGGGGGACACACAGCGCTCTAGGGAATCTCTGGGGAAGAGAATGACTGGAATCGCTCGCCTTAACTTTTTAAAAAACTATTTAGATTTTCTCTCTGCCCTAGGGCCACATATTACCTGGATGCACTCTGCTGGGGAGTTGGGGTCTTCGGGCTGGAATCTTGACCCCAGTGCTGACCTCTGTGGGAACCTGGCAGGACATCTCGGCTCTGGGCCTTGTTTTCCTCACTGGAGCCCTGTGAGCTGTTCAGACCAGGAACATCATTGCTTAGGGCCCTCTTAACTCTTAAGATGCTCAAGGTCAGTCAGCCTGAAGCATGTGACATTCACAGGCTTCCCAAGCTCCTTGTACCTAATTGAAAGTGCACAATGAACTTGCAAGGAAGGAATTAAGCATCCTTAGAAGTTGGTCTTCATTGATTTTGGTATTTCTCTGCATCCTTGGTGAACCCTCCTGTCAACACCTCTCTCCTTTCATTAAAAAAAAAAAGGCTCAAGAGAAAGAAGATTGAAAAGTGACTAAGAGGATACTCCTCTCTTTCTTTTTTTTTCTCTTTTTCTTTCCTCTAAAGATTATCTTGGGGATGTCAAAAGCAATTTTTATAGTCAGGTTGGTCTTTTACAAGAGATGTGTTTACCAAGCATGAAATTAACATTTTTGCACAGAGCCAAATAATTGCTTATAACATGGTGACTTTAGTAGGAACTTTGCAGCTTGAGCAGTTATTAGCAAGGTCAGCTGGCACACGCAATAATGCAGCAAGCAGACTCTCCGTCACCAAAGCCAAGTTAACCAGCACCTCGTGAGGGCATGGGCCCCTCCCCCCAGGGATTTCGCTCATGAGGTCATTTCAGATGTTGGGAGCAGCGCAGTTTATTGGCATTGCAGCCCACTGAACACTACAGACTTCTCTCTAACTCCAGTCTAGTGTGTGACTGGATAACCAGTTACAGACTTCACCGAACTTAACATCCTTTTGCCTAAAAACAAGGGTCAGGCCAGGCTGGAGATGAGCCAGATGCGCAGACTCAACAGGCTTTTTCCAGACAAGGTGGGCAAAGTGATTTCATAACATAAGGTTGCTGGTTTCATGGATGACCCAGCTCAGAAGATGGTGATGACTGCTTCCTCATGTCTGGCCCTTCATGCTCACAAAATGCTTTCATGTTCATGGTCTTTTTCTGAGCCTCCGTACAGCCGATGAAGTAGCTTGGGAACCATTGCCTTCCCCCTTCTTCAGATGAAGAGACGGAGGCCCGGCCATTAGCTCAGGGCCACATGTGAAATCATAGCTCCTGGGACATCAGGTGGCCAGTGGGGATTAACTGCTGGGAACAACTTACGTTGTTCACTCTGTGCCTTGAATAAGAGAGAGAGAGAGACTTGGACTAGTGACGTGATTGAAGAAACAGGAGCCTGGACAAATATTTAATTCCTGTAAATGAGGGTGAGGCTTTTTGTAGGGAAACTAGTACTTAGTGTGGGGTTTAACAGTAGAGTCACGGGCTTCTTTAGACGATTTTGCTGCTTTTAAGCCTTCCAAGGCCAAGGGTATGTGTGGGTTTGTCTGGCCGTCTTATACGTCCATTTCTCTCTGGTGAAAAGCTGATGTTAATATATCTGTAAATTTTGTGTTCTTTGAGCCCTGACATATTTCAGACAATGACTCAGTAAGTGCCACGTGTCTAGTCATCTGTGACTCCTTCAGGAAACTAAAATGCATTCCAAGAGAGGAAGGAATTGAAAGCCAGAAATGCACATGGAGTCCACGAGCAGACTCAGGTCAGCTGACAGAGCGTGTTACTTAAAAATGAACCCCTCTGCAGTATGAAGACAGAGGCTTCCACCCTTCTCTTTCTCCTTGTGTAATTTTTAAAAGCATAAACTGTGAAATGGGCTCATTCACATATGAGACAGCTGTTTTCTCAAGTCTCACGCCTTCCTTTTGAATAGCCTGCATAATACAATGTATAATTATTCCCTGACTGGGAGCATAGTTTTGTCTTCTGGGTGATAGTTGAAACTTCCTTTTTTTCTTTCATTTTTATTTATTGATCTTTTTGTAGAGAGACAGACAGACATCGATTTGTTCTTCTACTTATTTATGCATTCATTGGTTGATTCTTGTATGTGCCCTGACTGGGGATCGAACCTGCAAACTGCAAACTTGGAGTGTCAGGACGATGCTCCAACCAACTGAGCTGCCCAGCCAGGGCCAATAGCTGAAATTTCTTGGCAAGTGAATGCCATCGACAGGGAGCCTTTCTTTTTACAACCTTTGTGGCCCCTCTGTGGCCATCTTCCTGACCACACTGGCCTCCAGGGCTGCCTGCCAGAAGTAAGTACTTCAGTCATTTCACCAAGAAGGGGCTCCCCAAGGAGACTAGGGAGGGCTATGCTTATCCCAGGAGAAAAGGGAGGGCTATGCACCTCTCTGGATGGAGCCAAGCCAATCTGATTAATTAAGGTAAAGAGGGGGAGTGATCGGCAGTGGCTTAAGCTCCAGGCAGGTAACCTAGGCAACGGCAGGGAGTCTGCACTTCTGCTGACAAGTAATGGGGGATTAATTTCTTCATAGATCTAGGGCATTCTCTTATGCTCAGAGTCCACTTCAAGAGCCTTGAGAAGGAGCTGGGCTGTTGGATAGCAGGGGGAGGAGAATTGCTAAAAGTCTGCTGGGTCACTGAAGGCATTTTGTCCCTTCAGGAACGGGATGTGGGCAGTGTAATGGGCAGACGTGAGTCAGAGGCCTCAGGGCCAAGGGCAACTCTTCAGCTGTAGTAACTTGAAGAATTCCCTCCTGAGTCTTGGGTTAGCCAGCTCCATGTTCCCATGCCAGCTGCCATGTCCTAGTCAATTTTCTCATCTATAAAATAGGACAGTAGTGCCCCGTTCTAGACTTGTTGTGAGGATAAGGCCTATAAACTGCCTGGCATGGCCTGGCACACAAGAAGCCCAGTAAAGGTTGGTCTGCTGCGTTTTCTCAGGGAGAGAAAGAGGCTCTGGCTGCCCTGTCCTCCTTGCTCCTAGGCAGTAAATGGGCTCAGCCTGGAGACAGTGCAGAACGGAAGGCAGGCAGGAAAGGGGGCTGCACATGGGGAATGCTAGGAGAACTATAGGCGCAGCCAGCAGGCAGGAAAGTCGGGGGGGAGGGGGGCAGCAGCCTGAGGGCCAGGGCCCAGGGAGAGGGGGGGAGTGCACCCAGAGAGGACCTGAAGCTGCTGGAGGCCACGGATACAAAGATGTTGCCCCATCCAGGACTTTGGTTCCAGCCTGGGTCCCATCCACCGGCCCAGGCCACTTGCTGAGTGTGCACTGTTAGAGCCGCTGCTCCTGGCTCGAACACTGCCAGCTGAGAACATGACAGTTGTTTATCCACCATATGATGCAAAGGCCACGGGCAAATACGGTCACAGCACAAAGGCCTGAAGTTTTCCCGTTCAGTGAGTAAAGCCAGAAGATGCATCATGTGTGGTTTCCAAAGCTGCAGATGGATGGGGAGGGTTTGCACTCCGTGGAAACATTTAAGACCCGCAAGTTATAAAGGAAGAGAGAAATGTCTGGAGCGTGACATCCAGTAAACAGCCCTGGCTGAATAGTCTCAGACAGGCCAACCTGAGGGGCTCACTTTCCTTATTAAAAATTCTGGAAAGAACATTCAAGAAACCGTTAAAAGTTGTTATCTCTAGGGAGTGGGACTAAGGGTTGGGAGTGGGGAAAGATTTATTTTCACTGTATGCTTTTTTGGCTTTTAATCTTTCACCATGCGCCTTTATAATTTTTTAGATTGCAAATCAAATTATAGGTTTGTCTGAAAAAGTTCAAGGAAGAGGTTGACTTAAATCATTGGTTTTCAAACTTGGTTTGTGTTTTTGGTCTTGTTTTGTTTTTTAGCATTGGAACACTTGTCACATAATCTCACTTGAAAGCCTAATGAATCTATGACAAAGAAGAAACTGGAGCGCCTCCTGCCAGGACTCCCCTGCCCCCAATTCCCAGTTGCAGCATCTGGAAGGCGTCCATTGAACACAGTTTGAAAATAACATAATTAAATGATTCTCTCAGGCCCCTCCCACCTCTGCAGTGCCATGCTTCCCTGCCGTTAGCAACAGAAGCCAGGGCCATCTCATCCTGGGCACAGGGGGCTGCTTTTGCTGCCGTAGCTGCAGGTGTTCCTGCCCTTCTGCAGAGCAGCAGTGCACAGGCTGAGTGCCGCTCCGACGCTGGGAAGCAGGAAACGGGTCACGCTAGGATGGCTTTTCCTAGTTGGAAATGATAGGGAAATGTTTAAAGGTGGATTTTGCAACCATTTCAGGTAAAATTGAACCTGTAGCTTTGATAGGCAGGATGCTAGAGGGACAGAGCAGTGGTGCGAGATGGGAGAAGACCCGTTCACCTTGTAGAGGTGTGGTTGTGAGCACAGGCCCACTGCCTGTCGACACCACGATCCTGGCAAGTTACTTCGCCTCTCTGCGCCTCTTGCTGACTCCATGAACAAGGGGAAGGCCTGGTGCCCGGGGTTCACGTTCACAGGTTCTAGCCGCACTCGAAGGGGAGAGGAGTAGAGGAGAGTGAGGGTCCCTGGGAGTCACTGCCTCCCACAGATGGTTTGGTTCACAATGAATGGGAAAGTCAAGCAAAGTGGTTCTTCATCCCAGATGGTGTGAAAGGATTGGTTTAGAATCCAGTAGGAAAGAATGACTTGGGTACAAAGGGCTCTCATTTGAGACTTCAAGTGCTGACTTCCAAAAAGAGAAGGGGAGGGAAAGTGCAGTGAGTGGTCAGTGGGAGGAAAGATTATTACTTAAGTGGAGGGGAATAGAATTAGGGTTTCTTGAGGCTATAGTATTTGAACTAAGCATTGAAAGATAGGTGTGAGTTGGGTATTTAAAAAATAAAGCAGGAGGGCACCTTTCCGTGCAAACACAGAGCTGAACTGAAATCCTCTTTGAGGTCATTTTGTCACTTCTTAGTCCCACAAACAGTGCTGCATAACAAACCGCCCCAACACTCAGTGACTTGGAACAACAATGATACATTATTGTTTATGGGTCTACAGATCAGTTGGGTGGTGTTTGTGGTCTGGCTGGGTTTTCTGCTGCATCTCTGGTCCGCCGTGGCGAGCTAGGTGACTCTGCTGGCCTCCGCTGGGTCCTCTCATATCTGTCAGCTGGTCTCGGATGATCTTGGTTCTCCATATAGCTCCTCTCCCACTTTCTTGCAAAGCTGCCTAGACTTGTCCCCTTAGAGGAAGCAGAAGAACAAAAAAACAGAGTGAAGGGGTCAAAGTTTCTTAAGGCTTAGGCTCAAAATCTACACACTGTCACTTCTGCTCCATTCTTGTGGTCAAAGCAAGTCACAAAGCCTACCCAGATTCAGAAGGTGGGGAAATAGACCCCAACTCTTCATGGGAGGAGAGCGTGATTCCATAGCAAATGACATGGACACAGGGAAATGGGGAGGACTGAAGCCACTTTCAATCAACCTACCACAGACATCCTGAGAAATCTTCCTAAATTCTCCAGAATTAAAAATAAAAGAGCCTCCCTCTCAATTTGAAATGCATTGTTTCTCAAGCTAAGCAACAGTTTGGGAGAGAAATTTACATATGAGAAACCGTTCAAAAAATATAAAGTGATCAGTTAACTAGAGTTACAAGAAGCAAGGCTTATAAAACAGTCTGTAGTCTTCTGTGCGAGTAGAAGACAAAAGAGGAATATTTCTGGGCAACCCGATCACCTTTGTTCATGCGGTGCCTTTACTAGCCCATGTTACACTCATCTGTCAGTGCCCAGCTGCAAAGCCCTCCGCAGAATTGTTCCCAGAACAATTATTTGAGGAGAATAATTCATGGTTCTTCTCCCAGATCCCAATAGCAATTTTTAGAATAAAATGATATCCAGTCTGGCCTGTAACATAGAAACAGTGTCTTTTATGATATTCTCTAAAGCACCTAACCCAAGGCTAACAAATAGTAATTGCACAATCAATGTTTATTAGGTGAATGAATAGATATATGAATGGATGGGCAAGTAGACAGATAGATGACATATGCTTTAGCAGGTGACCACTGCCTTCCTTTAGAAAAATCTTATATTAACATAACATTTATTTGTCTCCTTTCATGATAGAGCGTCTGCTTAAAATCTTTGTGTAATTACTCCATGTCTATGTGCTTTAAAGGAAAAAAACTAAACAAAAACAGCTGCACATCGTAGAGGAGAGGAACCGTGTTGTGTTCTCCCTCCTAAACTGTGTCATTATTAGTGCACATTTCAAAGTGAGGTCCATGAGTGCCCTGGGATATTACTCATTCTCTAGAGGGTGGGGGAGCGTCTCAAATAAATGTGTGAGATGCTGGATTAAACAAAGTTAAGCAGCTTTCTTTTCTGTGAGACTTCACAGACTATAAATATGTTAATATACTTTGTGAATCTCCAAGAGGGCATGAGAATATGTAAGGGTTGAAAATTGGAAGGATTAAGCTTTCTGGTGGGTGAGGGACGTCTTAATCTCAAATCTTCTGATCCATAAACATGATGTCTCTCTCTATTTACTTAAACGTTTGATTTCTCTCAGCAGTGTTCTGCACATTTTTGTTAAATTTACCCATCAAATATTGAACATTTTTGATGCCACTGTAAACAGTATGTTTTATTTCAATTGTCAAGTTTCATTAGAAATGCAATTGATTTTCATATGCCAATCTTGTGTTCTGTGCCATTGCTAAACTCACTAATTAGACTTGGTTTTTTGTAGAGTTCTTAGTAGCTTTTTTTAATAGATAATCGTGTCATGGACAGATACTATTCTGACCTGCATTGTACAGTCAGAGAGTGAAAGACGAGGGACCTGTCTCCTCTCCCGCTCTTCCTACATGCAGAGTTAGGAGTCAGAAACCTGGGTCTTTCAGATCCTCCTTCAGGGTCCTCTCCACCACACCAAGTTGCTTCTCAGGCTTTCAGGCTTCAAAAGAAGAAACTTGTATCAGTTAAAATTAGATTTCCATGGCTTAAACACTGTGGAAGTTTATTTTTCACTCACATAAAAGTATGGAAGTTTGCAGTCCAGGGCTGATATGAAAGTTCTGCTCCATTAGTCCTTGGGAATTTAGGCTCCTTCCCACTAATAGCTTCACCACGCCAAAAGCACGGACCTCCTCCTCACCCAACACAGTGGCGTTTGCATTCTAGGCAGTAAGATAGAATAAAGAAAGGGAGCAAAGGTGCACCCCTGCGATTTTTTTTCAGTTGGGTCCCGTGGACTTCCTCATCATCTGTACTCACAACTCACTGGATAGAACTAGTCTGACCACATCCAGCCGCAAGACTTATCTGGGAAACGGCATCTTTATTCTGAGCAGTCATATTCCCACCTAAAATTTTATTACCATGGAAGAAAAAGAGAACAGCTCCTGGGGGCCATAGAGCAATTTCTGCGAGACCTTAAGGTTAGGAATGCAGGAAGGAAACAGTCTGAGAATGAAAGAAGGAAAAGAAGGTGGAAGAGTTCAAAGTCTGTTGCATCCTTCAGAAATCGTTTTGGGATCAAGTGAACCAGCTCTCTCTAGAGTTTTGCAGCTCATTAAGTTGACCTGAGGCCATTTAGTCAGAGGATGAAGTTAATCCTCAGAACCCCTTTATGGTATTAAATCCTTGTGACTGTATTAGACATGTCTAATCATGGATGACTTTCTTTCATTTAGAAAAGATAAAAACAAAAGATGTCTCTGCTCATTCATTCGTTCAACAAAAATTGCCATCTCCTACCCTTATGGAGCTCCCAATTTGGGGAGAGACAGACAATAATGAAATAATCACAGAAATGAATGTGAAATCACAAAGGAGTGGTAAGGATGCTTTATGGGCACACTCCGGAACATTATCTAGTCAGGGAGGTCAGAGAAGGCTTGCCTGAGAGTTTGGACTCATTGCTGCAGGAGTATCTAATTTCATAGCAGAGTGGTGTGTTGTGTGTGCTGTGGCAGTTACCCCTCATGCATCCTGCCTGGGGCACCGTATGTCTAAGAGACCGTTACATAGGAACAAAAAAGCCAGAGTGAGACTAACATGTGTAGGGGCAGGGGCGGCACCAGAGGAGGAGATCCCATCAGGCACCTTCTGCTTCCCCACCCACCTCACCCCACCTTGAAGCACCTTTCTAAGCAGTGAACAGCCTGCCAGCTTGGAGATCTAAAGCTGTAGAAATCAACCAATGGATCGCAGCCTGCCGTGTGTACCTGGGAGTTCACTGTTCCAGCTCAGGTAGACATGGCAGATGGGTCCTGTCCTCTGGCCAATGCTGGCTAACTGGTAAGGGCCTCTGGGAGCACAGTGTTGAGAAGAATTCTCAGTCTGGGATCTGCAAGGCAGAATATTATGCTAGGTCAGTGATGCCTGCCTTCATCCTAGTGTGACTGTAGTGAAGAAATGGGATAATACACATCAAAATGCTTTGTAAATTGCAAAGCACTATGCAAATAATAGCTACTAATGGTAGCTCTGGTTTTTACTGCTTCCTAAATTCAAATGCTACTAAGAACTTTTACTTGCTGGATCTCATTTAATCCTCACAATAACTTTTGTGCTAGATACTGAACTATGACACAGGGTAGGTCTTTCTGACTCCAAACCAAGTGCTCTTATACACTTTGTTTTGCCATCTTCAGAAGGCGGGGGGGGGGGGGGGTGATGGTTGAATTAATACTATTAAGAGAGCAACTACTCTCTTACTTGGGGGCTCAGTCCTAATTCCCCACCTAGAAATCAGATTTGTTTGCAGTCATTTTTCGGTCCTTGAAAGGCTTGGAACTTGTCTTCTACTCAGCTCGCCCATTTTGCCTGCGTCTGTCTTTACCCGCCCACGTCTGCTCTGCGGAGCACCATAATGACCCTCTGTAATGCTCAGTTCACCGAGCCTCCGGAAAGGACGCTTGTTAGACGGTTTCCTGTGGCCGATTATTCATCTCATCCAAGAAGACTTTCAAGACCCCTAGCGGACAAGGTGCAGAGGGATGATTCACTTTAGCAAGTTTTCCTTTCCTGGAACTGACTACGTGACTCGCATCTTTCTAGACACTGGGATGTGGGAATGACTGGGCTGATGAGTGAGGTAGGAGCTAGTAGCTGTGAGGATCACACTCACGTGGTTGGCAGCTTGCAAAATGCTTCTTATATTAGTTTTCTCCCCAAGCCTCAGTGTAGTCATCTACAAATTGGATAGAATGCTGATAATATAGTCAAGTTTCACCTTATGAAAGGGTTAGGTTATAATAAACATACCACTTCAGGGGGAAAAAAGCATAAAATCAGAACTGGCCTTGACAATGGCCCATGGAATTTAGACAAACCACCTCTCCAAAGTCCACTGTTAAAGCTGATGACTCTCTTTGTTGAAGTCATCACAGTGCCTTCTGAGGTAATGAAAATACTTACCTTCCAGGAGTAGGCTCACTCAGCACCAAAATGCCCACATTTCTAGAGGCCAGAGAGAACTAGGCCGCTGGGGACACCTCCTGGGGCACAGACTCACTGAGCGGGAAACAGGAGGATCACCAGACCCGCCCTCCTTTTCTGACTTCTTTCTTTCTTTCTGTCCACGTGTCATTTAATTCCTGAAGGTTAAATATATGTCTTATACAATTCTATGAGGTCTGACTTGTCCTCTGTGAACAGGGTTAAAATTTGAAAGTAGCATGTACTAAAACAAACACCAGGCTAGGTGAGGGGAGATCTGGGCTCAGTCCCCAGGTCATGTGAACCTGGATCCATGGGACCTTGAACTTATGGATCTTAAAGATGAACTTATCACCCAAGTGTCCAAGTTCTCAGGTCGCATTTCCTCACTGCAGACTGACACGATCCCCGTGACTATTTTGAAAAAGAATCAGTGTATGTCCATCCCCACTTCTGCCTTCCTAGCCCAATTTGGTATCATCTCTGCCTTTACCACTCTGATACAGTCTCCTGCCAGGGTTTACCCTCCCTCATTGGCCTCATTGGCCTCATTGGCCCTTCCCCACCTGGTGACCAGAGAGCTGTCCAAACACAGCCTGTTCTTGCCACCTCCTTATATAAAATACATGGATTGCCAGATGCTTCAAGGAGAAACAAAAATATCCTCATCCCTGCCCACCACTCATCCCCACCAGGCTTCTCCTGCTTCTCTGTGCACCACACATTCCACTCTTCTTTCAGTCCCACCTATGTATCCTATTTGCCCAGCCACAGGGCCTTTGCACAGCCTCGCTTTTCCTTCTGACTAGAATGCTCTGTTCTCTCTCTGGTGAGTTAACTCCTAATCATACTGCATCCATTTCCTCAGGGAAGCCTTTGCTGACCTCCCTGAATAGATCAAGTCACCCTAATCAGATCTGAAAGCAAGAGACTTTCTTTGCACCGTGTACCTTTCTTTCTTTTTTTTTTTTAAATTAATTAATTAATTTGTTTATTTTATTTTTAGAGAGATGGGAAAGGAGAAAGAGAGGGAGAGAAACATCACTGTGTGGTTGACTCTCATTCACGCCCCCAACTGGGAACCTGACATGCAACCTAGTCATGTGCCCTGACTGGGAATCGTACCAGCGACACTTGGCTCGCAGGCCAACGCTCAATCCACTGAGCCACAGCAGCCAGGGCTTCCATGTACCTTTCTTTTATGCACATGCCACTGTAACTTTTAATTTATTTGTGGCTCTGGATTAAAGTCTGTATTCCCATGCCACACACAGTAATTTAAGGTCTGTGAAAGAAGGCCGTTGTCTCTCTCACTCACCAGTGTATCCTGGATGCGTTGCACAGAGCCTGCCATGTGCTTGTACTCATTATATATGTTCAAGTGGATGGATGGATAGATGGATGGGTAAGTTGAGAGACTCACATGAACATTATCAAATGATCAATCAGAGTATTGTGCCCTCCCCCCCATGATAAAACATTTGGGAACTTCCTCAAGAAAATGGTTCAAGTTGCAACTGTCATTTTAAAGTGGGGAAATTATTATATGTTTCATTTGCCCTTTAGATAACAGACATTACAAAATGCCTTGACTTTTTTTTTCCCTCTGCTGTTTAAAAAAGTATTTTAATGAGTATTCACACCTTAAGTAGCATGCTAATGATCTTTTCTAGAACCATCTGTGCAAAAGAGGGTAAATTGGGTAGGTGTTATGCTTCTGCCCTTGGAAGTATAGCAGGTCCTCAAATAATGTCGTTCATTCAACATCGTTTCATTAAAATGTTGATAAGGAAAAAAATGGACTCCAGCATTTGCATGTTCTCCCCATGGGGTTTGTCCAGTTCCTCCACTTCCCTCCCACATCCCAACGATGTGCACGTTGGGCGAATTGGTGTGTCTACATTGTCCAGTCTGAGTGAGTGTGGGTGTATGTCGGTGGCCCTGCAATGGGAGGGCACCTCGCCTTGTGCCCTGAGCTGCTAGGATTGGCTCCCGCCACCCACAACTCTGAACCAGAATAAGCAGGTTGGAAAATAGCCATCTTGTTTTTATTAATAATCTTTCTTAAATGTATATATTCCAGTGCTTACTGTTAGAAATGTTTTGAGTCTTTAGTTTGGTGATGTTGTTTGTGACTAGAAATACACTGTAGGACCTTAACTCTCACTGATACCAATTAGGCTGTGGGAACATTGGTTTCATTATATACATCTTTTCACTTGAAGTCCCAGTTTTTAGGAACCTACGCGTGACATTAAGTGAGGACTTACTGAACAGAATCAGCCTTTTTAAACAACGGTTCCTGTCTATGAATGACCATTCCCTCTTAGGGAATGAGGCCCCATCCAGATTTCCAATTCCAACACCTTGGAGTTGAGATGACGGTTACTGGTGCGAGGGAAACTGACCACTGTCTGCAGGGTGGGACAGAAGGACCTGCCCGGCGCGGGCCCAGCAGACATAGGCAGTCTCGTTCATGGCTACTGAGTTCTCGTGTCTCTGTTCACTCATAAATGGTACCCTTTAGGGCTGATGGTTTTCTCATACAGCTTGGTCCTGGTTGTAGTGAAAAATAGGTTTTCTCAAAATAGCAGCCTACTGGATAGGGGCTGGGGTTAGGTCCACCCCTTTTTAGCCTGACTTGCGGAATGCCGGAATAAGAGGGGTCCTCAGCCTGCGAAGAGGGAACTTTTCTTCTGAATGAAAATCAAATTGTCTTTCTCCCTGCATCTCCCCTGAGAAGAGGAGGATTGATTGCAAGTGGTTAGGTAGTAACGTGTTATTTTTGGAATTCTCTTCCAGCCTGTACCTTGGTCAAACACCTTCTGTGGCTCCCACCTGCTGCCACACGGCTCAAATGTCAGGCCCTTGGATTTTGGTCCTGACTCCCTGCCCTCATTGCTCGTGAATCTTTTGTGCCTCACTCACTCTTGCCAAATCAGGCTCCTTGCTGCCCAGTAGACATGCCCCTTACTTCCTAACCTTCGTTTCTTTGCCCATTCTTTCCCTCCAGCTGGATTCTGCCCTTCCGTTGCTAACAGTCAAAATCCTACCCATCCTTTCATGGAACTCCCAAGGACTCTGTTTCTACAAGAATTCTTCCCTGACCATCTCAGGTAGAATGTAATCTTTGGCGCTTATAAATACCTGTAGAACTTATCTGTACAATTTTTAAGGTACTTACGTTACAGCATTGTGTGTTTCCCCTTTTCTTACATATTAATACTTGTATCCTATCGATGATCTTTGTTGAGGCCAGGGACGATCTTATTTATCTTTGTCTCCCCACAATTCTTTGGACACAGTAGGTTCTCAGTTCATCAATGCAGTTATCCTCATTTGTGAAACGAATGAATAACTAAATCAAAAACAATCCAGCTTATATCCTCCAAATTTATAAAGAAAGGGCTTTTATCCAGCTGTCCAAACTTGTTTGCTTAAAGCAATTTTCACCTTGGCTAGGTAAGTCCTACCAGACCCTCTTTGAAGTATCACCTTGACAGCAACCTTAAAGAGAATGCTTTGTTGTGAACGTGCGTGCTCATAGGAAGGTTATTAGAATAATCTACTTAGAAGATAAGCAAATGTTTGGAATTATATGGAGTCATTTGAACCTCAGAACAAAATGATTCCAGCACCTTTGTAGGGCTAGCTGAGAGGCAGGTCCGGGGGAAGCCATCTTGAGATTGGCAGCAGAATCTGGCCTGTAAGATGCCGTCAGACCCTGAATAAAACCAATGACCTCAGTTCTCCTCTCAGCGTTGCCATTTGAGAGTGTACAACTCTTTTCCCGTCATTGGGAAGGTACTGTACTAGCCAGCTCAGCTAGGACGCAAGTGTCCTCTGAGCGTGCACCTTAACAGGGGTCTCTTGGGCAGAGTACAGTTGACTTGCTTCACCACCTTCCTGCCCGCCTTCCAAGGGGTGCTGGGCATGCTGAAGAGTGATTAAACAAAAGGTTAAGATTCCATTTGTGTGTGTGAGTTTGTGGCTGTTTGAACACTAATCAATTCTTCCAGGGGCACGTTAAGTAAAAGCACGCAGATATCAGGAGCAGTTATTTAGAGGAGCCAGTCAAAATCCATTTCCAATTTATTATTTGCTGTGATTTCCACATTAATTCTGCCCGCCTCCTCCACTCACTCTCCGTCGCCTCTCTTGCCAGGCTCCTTCCCCGCCCCTTTGCCTCCTGTAGCAAAAGGACCCCTGCAAACCGAGGGGAATGAAAGTAGCAAAAGATCGTTGCTGAAGGAAAGTAATCACTGCTTTTACAGACAACTCTTTGAGTCTGTGAAATTAACTGAAAATTATCTCTGGACTGAAATTCCAGATGTGATTTTTTGCATAATATTAAATGATCGCCATTGCATAAGAGTTGCTGTCTTTTGAAAAGCATTACCTGAGCCTTTCTTGTTGCTAAAGGTCTTGTGACATTTGTTACTATTGTAGAATGCCACTATTAATTAAGGACATTTTTTTCCCCCTGAAGAACACCGGATTTCTGCATGGGCATATGACTTCCTGTCCATGAGGAAATGCTCTAAATTCTGTTTCCAGCAGTAGCGGTTGAATTGGCTCTGGTGTTAAATAGGTTGCCTATGCAGGTCTCACAGTTTTATTATTAGATTCCCATCCATTTCCTATTCTCCCTAACATGGCCATCACAGACATCATATCATAACCTTTCTCTAAAAGTAATTTATTAATAGTAGCATTTCTTTACTGAAACGGCCTAACTTTGTGCCAGACACTAAGCCAGATGCTTTGTGTAGATTAGCTCAACAATAGAATAACAGGTTATTCTGTTCGTTTTCCCTGTTTATCAGTCAAGGAAGCTGAGTCCTCCTGCCCAGGAAGGGAAACCTAGGTTTTTCCAACTCTGGAAGCAGAATGTCCTGAGTCATTGAATTAGTCTGCCTGTGGCATTGATGAGCAGTCATTCATTCATTCACTCATTCCCCTGATATTTATTGAGGGCCTAAGGTGAGCCAGGGATGGTCCTAGGAAGGCACAGTGACGAACCAAAGCAGACATGCCCCTGCCTTCAAGAAGCTCCCAGTCTCTCCCAGGGAGGGAACAGCCAGATCTGGTTTGGTTTTGTGGGCTGACAAGCTATGCGATTTAGGGCAAGTCTGTTCTACCCGTGTTAGTCTCAGAGTTCATACCTGAAAACGTGGCAGCTGGATTTAGACGAGTGCTTTTCCAAGTTTATTGTGAGTCAGAATTGTATGGGGAATAGGTTTTAAAGCACATCATTCTGGCCTCCTATCTCCAGGTCCTTGGACTTAATTGGTTCAGTGTGGGGCCCAGGAATTTACATCTGTAATGAGGGCCCAGGTCTCCCAAGAGCCACCCTTTGAGAGAAACCGCTCTGGCGACAAACCCCATCAGCTCCTGCACAGGATCTGTGTTGTCGCGCCTGCACCCCCAGGTGGTGCAGGTGCTTCTCTTTTCAGGGACCGCGCTCTGCGAATCACTTCAGACTGGGACCTTCCACCAGGGCAGTCTCCGTCTGCAGAGCCTCTTTAGTTCCACCAGTGACCAAAGTAAACCGAAATTCCCAATCTTTGGGTAGCAGAAAAGGGAAAAGGCCTTGGGCGGGAGGGCCGAGGCAAAGATGGCTAAACGGCTCACGATCAGTCAGTCCTGACGTCCTGACGTCCTGACGTCGGAACGTATTTAGTTGGGCAGGTCCCGGGCCCACCCCAAGGCGCAGTTTCCCTGTCTGTGAAATAGGGAAGAGGCCCTAGCTCGGTTTCCAAATATATTTATGCGTATTTGTTCACTTGTTTATAGAGATGTGATTGTCACTTTGTTTTTAGCAGAGGACCTTTTCAAAATGAAACCCCACCTGGAACCCCACTACAGAAAGCAGACAGATGCATTGCTGGTCTGATTGTTAAGGGCGGGGACCGAGTGGTCACACTCCTATTCTCTGCCTCCCCCTTTCCCCGGGCAGCACTGAGGAGTCTCCTGTAGAAACGTAGCTCAACAAAGTTGAAATCCACCGAAGGCTCTTCCAGCTCAGCTTCTGATTTCCACGAACGCTGAGAACTGTTTGCGAGCACATGGCCCTCGTTTGCAGTTTTCCTTTCCTCTCTAAGACATCCGGCACACCAATGTTAAGAATTTCCTGCTTGCAACTCAGAGAGGTCTCTAGGAGAAGAACTACAAAGGATTGTTATATCTTTAGAGCTGTTGTAAGGATTTTATGCTGTTGTGAAAAATCTGCTAACTTGAGAATCAGCCAGAGACTGAATAAATAGGCATGTGGATGATTTTATCCCCGTGGCTTCTTTCTCTTGCTGATATTCCAGCAAGCCCCACATGCCGGGTCTTTGTAGTTAATGACATAGGAAACAGGGCTGTTGGATTCTGCATGCCACAGTGGCAAGGACAAGTCTGCGGGATTTTTAATGGGCAAGCTGATGTGGAAAGCCATGCCCAGCCACCAGGACGTGGAAGATACCTACACAGTATTACCCTGAGACAGTTCTAACTGAGTCTTCAAATGGACCGCGGGCATGGGAAAGCACCTGGCACCTTTGGACAACCCCAGACACTGGAATGCAGCCTCGTTTAATTAGGGAAACTGATTCCTAGTGGGCCCACCAGGATGGGCTCCCCTCCCAGACACATAATAAACACCTTCAAAGCCAGGCCCCTGGGTGCTGTTCTCTTGGGGCTATTGTATAGTCCTTTTTGTTTTGTTTTGTTTTTTTTTTAGCCACCACTTGCTTGTTCAGACATTCCACGCGATTGCGAAATGTTCGCCCTCTTTGAGACTGACCCTCTCGGGAACTGTGGAGACGACCAAGGCCAAGCCCGGTTCTGCGCCTCTATCAGACCTGGAAGTCTGTGCCCAGGCCATTTGCCCTGCCTGCCTCTCACTTCTCTCCTCTGAAGCTCAGCCCAAATGCCTTCCTGTCCACGAAACTGTGTCCAGTTCTCCCAGGTGGAAGTGAACTCCTGTAGCACTTCCTGGGGGTCACTTACCTGCCCCATTCGGTACCCGTGGCTGTTGAGCACTTGAAAGGGGTCTGAATTGAGACGAACACCATTGTAAAATACACATTGGATTTTGAAGACTTAGTACCAAAAAAAAAAAAAAAAAAAGTAAAGAATGTCAATGAATTTTTATATTGCATGGTGAAATATTTTACATAAGAGTATATTGGGTTAAATAAAATATGTTTTAGCAAAACTAACTTCACCTGTCTCTTTTTCTTCCCAGTGTGAATACTAGAAAATGTAAAGGTACAAATGTAGCACACGTTTGTGGCTTGCCTTGTTTTGTTTCTGTTTGAAAGTGCCACACGTACTGCTTTTTCTTTTGAGTGAAGGGGATGTTTGTCCATCTGTTTTGTTTTGTTTTTTTCCCCTCCTGCTGGTTTTGAGTTCCAAGAGGGTGGATGATGTGTGCCTGTCATCTTCCTGGCCTTTGTGTGCCTGGGAGGCACGTGGCAGGCACTGACAGACTTGTATCAAGGGAACTAGTAAATGAGCCCATGACAGACATTCAATCAATACCAAAAGCTCCCTTAGGCAGTGGCATTTCTGGATCTCTGTTAAACGATCTCCCCTTTTTATTTTTCACAGTTTTTGTCTTTTCTTTTTTTTTCTTTTTTTCTAAGGGATCCCATAATCAGCAAAAGAAGATATTTTCCTTGGGCGATGGGCAGAAGCTGAAGGACTGGCATGACAAAGAAGCCATCAGAAGGGATGCTCAGCGTGTAGGTACGGAGATAGCACATCCACCGTCAGGTCCCATGGGGAGGGCACGCATGTGTGTGTGTGCATGTCCCTGTGCGTTTAATGGGGTGTCTGGACCTTCCTGTTGACTCCTCTCCATCTGCCATCATCCCTTGCTGATTCTGGACTCCCCCACTTCACCTGTGAGCTGACCCCGTCCCTCCTCCACTCGCATCACCAGAGCCACTGCCTTTAGGAATTCACCCTGCCATCTCTAATGGGCGGGAGAAAATGTCTCCCCTTTAGGAGATATCCTGCCACTAAAACGAGGAGCAGTAATAATAAGAGCCAACATTTATGAATACCTACTGCGAGCAAGGCTCAGGTTGCACACTGCACATTTTCTCAGCGAACCCCCAAATCAGTCTTTATGGCCCATTTGATGAGAAGGGACCTGTAGTTCAGAGGGGTGAGGTAGTCGGCCCACAGTCACACAGGGAGAAAGAGAAAGGCTTGGGATTTGAACCCAGGTCTGGAGGGCAGAGGGGATCCCTACTCAGCACTATAGTCATGAACTTGAATGAATTCAGTGGGCTTCAGCTAACACTTTCTTAAGCTGATTCATCTTTGGAGCAGTTTCTGTTACACTGGGGAGTTGGAAAGGGCCATTGGGGGGAGAGTCATTTGTAGAGAGCCCAGGCTGTGAGTCAGGAGAGCAGTGTTAACACTTCTCGTCAGCTTTGTGGCCGTCACATAAATCCCATAATCCTTGAGCCTCAGTTTCCCCACCTGTCAGTGAGGCTCATGCTTCCTGCCCTGACAACCTCAGGGTGTTGTATGAAGTAGCTTTACACTGGAAAGCACTGCCAGGAGCCCTAAAGACTCCTGCCTGGGGAGACCAGGTCTACCACCCTGGGCCAGTCACATATAAAGGATTAGTATTTGATTCATTTTTATCTCAGTAAAGGCACCCACTATTGATTTTTTAAAATTACATTATGACAAAATGAGATTACAACAAGTCTTTGAATTGAGCCGAAATGATAACTTAACTGAGGTTCAGGGAAATCTGAAGACATGACACGCATTTTTCTGTATGCCAGTAATTTAAAATGAAGGGGTGGGGGTGGGGGAGCTTAAATTAAAAAAGAAAACATTTGAAAGAGCTGATTTGCCAGATAATTATGCCAGGATTATTAGAACACTGGTCTAACCAGCAAGAAAAGAGTAAGCAGTGGAGAAATTATTCAGAATAATAATGAGCAGTGCTAACTACGCACCAGGCGCCTTGCCCTGCATTACCTCCTTAGTCATCACTGAATCTTCTTATCCCAATTAATGCAAAGGCAAAAGGCAAGACATAGACAGGCTAAAGGCGTGCCCAAGATGACAGAGCTGGGCAGCAGCAGGGCTGGGCCATGAATTCCACTCTGCCCGGCTCCAGGGCCTGAATCGTTGCTCCCCTGCACTGCCTTCCTGAGGCTTCCCTCCCCGAGAGAGATGCTTCCACTGCATTGGCGTCCCTTGTGGAATCTGTTCCGTTCTCGGGCTCTGCCTCTCAGCTTGCACCTTCCCATCAAGCTGGTGTGGTCAAAATTTACAAATGGAAATGAGGTGACTGATGCTCAGACCCCAAGCTCCGGAAGATGAGATCATTTCTGATCAATGAGTCTGCCATTTCTTCAGGTCCCTTGCCAGTGGCAGGTTCCTGGGCTGTTATTGCAGGGCTTGGTGTGGACATTCCCACTCCCCACCTGCTCCCTGGGAACCCAGGGAGTGATTTCCCGGAGTACCAGGAACTCTTTCCCCGGCTGGATTATGCAGAGAAAAGAAAGAATAGCGCTTTATCCAACCAAATCTGTGACTCAGAACAATGCTTTTCAGGCAGCCCTGGCTGAGGCTAAGCAGATGTTAATTTGTTTATTGGCTTTAAAAAAAAATATCAAAGCCTCTTTTATCACTTGTGGCAATTTTGATTTATGTATAAAGTTTACTCTGCCTAGAGAATAATCATATTTCCTCACATTTATATAGTGTTTTATAGTTTACAAAAAGCCTTCATCTACACAGTATCTCATTTGACTCTCTCAGCATTCTGTGGGTACCAGAAGGGAGCCAGCTATAGCTCAGAGAGGCACTGTGACTGGCCCAGGGTTGATCAGCTCGTATGTGGTAGACCTGGCCTCCCCAGGCAGGAGTCTTTAGGGCTCCTGGCAGAGTGGAGGGGTCATGGGCGTTGGAATGCACAGACCGGGTTTTATAACCTTTCTTAGTCCTTGTTTATCCTTCTGCAGGTTGAAGGCTCTCATGTCCTCGTTACATGAGGACAAGGTTCATAGAGTGTGTGACTTGGCTGTGACTAAACGCTCATTCCCCCTCCCCTCTGTATACTTCCCCGTGCAAAATCTGGACGGACACTCTGTATCAAACTTAAGTTTTATCTTTGTGGTTGATCCTATTTTTCATCCTCTTCCCCTCACTTCATTCATTTAGCACCGTTGACTGTGCCCTTTGCCCCTAGGAAATGGAGAACAAGGAAGACCTTACCCCATGACCGATGCTGAGAGAGTGGATCAGGCATACCGAGAAAATGGATTTAACATCTACGTCAGTGATAAAATCTCCTTGAATCGCTCTCTCCCTGATATTCGGCACCCAAAGTAAGTGTAACATCACTCATCCTCTGGAATGTACAGATTTTTCCCTTGGCTCCTGTTGGAAATCAATTAAGAAAACAGGTACATGAGGGGCTGCTGGAGGAGAGTCCCTTCTGTTACACAGGGCCTTTGTGCAAAGGTTGATGCGATCAGATGCTTCTAGAATGTAGAGCTGGTGTGGCAAAGGGACGATGATGTCTCCCCAAAAGAGCCAATCACCCCTCTCTGTTCAGACAGTGGGAACATGGAACTCTCTGCATTTCCTCTTGGCTCTTCCCCTAACACCCCACCCCAGGGACATTCAAACCTTACTTTAGACAACAATTGCAGTGGCAGTTTCAACCTGCCACCTTCTATATGTGACATTTCTCTCTCTCTTTTTTAATCTTTATGTTAGCTCTCCTGTGTACCTGAATATTCATGTCTTTGTTAGAAGCTATCTCAAGTCTTTTGAGAGAGGACCTATTGTAACGATGATAATAACTGTGACAGCCTTGTCCTTTGAACAGGTAGCATGTGGCGGGCACTATTTTTGCATCATCTCAGGTGGGTGGATCCTAACTGACGCCCATTTTATAGATGAGGAAACTGAGGGTTAAAGTCATAAGTCATATGAGGCCACAAGGTGAATAAAGATCTGAGCTAGGTGTTAGGCTCCAGTTCAACCAAAAACTTTACTCTGGACATGAAGCCATCCTGCCTCCTGGACATTGTCAGTAGGGTTACTGCGGTGATCATGGTGATTTTCTAGTACACCTGTTGTTCTTAAAGCTGATGTGCATTAGAATCAGGATATTGAGCTTCACCCCAGTAATTCCCGATTCAGGAGGTCTGGGTTGAGGCTGAAGAGCTGGCATTATAAATAATGCCCATGGGTGCTTCTGCAGCTTGCCTTGGTTCACACTTTGGGAACAGCTGCAAGTGGATTTCAGAATGGCTCCACACAGAAACAGCACTGAGTAGCCCTGGAGCATGAAGTGTTCTGTTAAGGGTCTGAAAAGTAGAGCCCAGGAAAAGATAACAGCTGATATTGATTTGGTGCTTACTGTACACCAGGCATTATTCTAAGCCAATGGTTCTCAAAGTGTGGCTCCCAAACCAGTCATACCAACGTCACCTAGGAGCCTGTTAGCATGCAGATTATCCACTCCCAGTCCAGATCTGCTGAATCAAAAGCTCTGGGATGGAGTCCAGCACTGTGTGTTTCAACAAGTTCTCCCTTCAGTTGATTCTGATGCCCGCTGAAATTTTAGAACTTACATTCTGGAAACTTTAAGTGCATTCACTCAGCCAGACTTCCCAGAAACTTGATGAGAGGGGTACCTTTATTATCACCATTTTACAGATGGGGGATTGAGGCATAAGAAGCTTAAATACTTTGCGTAAAATGACACAGATGGTAAGAGGTGGCCCCAAAGATGGTATGCAAAAATTCTGACTCTAGAATCTGTGTTTGTAATCACTGAACCATAAGGCCTCTCCACCTATAAGAGCTCAACTGGTAGAATGCAATGATCAAGAATTAATCTTCATAGCATGTTTGGCTAGTCACAAAATGCTTTCAGCCCCGTTACAGCTGTCAGTTCCTGCAACAGTGCTTTGAGTTGGAAGTTCTATTATCATCTCTACTTGGTAGGTAGGAAACCACGTAGCTACAAGGTGTGCTGCTCGCCCAGGACTGGGCCCTCTCTGTAAGGATTTCTATGGGGGGGCGGGGCAGGGGGCTCAGTGTGCTTGCCTATGGGATTTACAATTTGTTTCATGGTCTTTGTGGTCAGGCCTGAGAATTTTTTCATCCAAGTCTGAACATGTAGTTCAGATATTACGGATGTTTCTGGATTCAGAACTGTGACCTGACTCTGAGGGTCAGAAACTCAATTTATGAGTTTAGCCGCTTGCGGAGTTTAGCATTCTGCACTAATATCACCTTTCTAGGTCTCAGAGAGAGGTCCATCTGGGACCTTTACACCCTCACCTCAGCTCTTCAGTGGCACTGTGGGCTCTCAACTCTGGCTGGGCCTGGGATGCTTTTAAAAACACACAAAGGCAAGGACACCACCCCAAGCCACTGGGCTTTTGATCTCTGTAGGTACGGCCTGGGTCTCAGTATTTTCTAAAATTTTTCAAAGCAATTCTCACATGTGACCAGGGTTGAGAACTACTGGTATGAAATAGGAATATTTTTACAGTGAGAGAGAGAAGCTGAGTGTGGTCACAGCTTTCATCCATCCATTCATCTGTGTATTCAGTAAATACAGAGTGGGGCAAAAGCAAGTTTACAGTTATTCATGTGGAAAGTCATACAATAATTAATAAATAATATATAAGAATAAATTCTGTGTTTTGTGCGTTCACAACTGTAAACCTACTTTTGCCCCGCCCTGTGTATAAATAATGATCTGTCATGTGCCAAGCCCTGTGCTTGACACCAAGAACACAGTGTTCAGTGAGCCATTATTACTGCCTTGTGCAAGGGGTGGGACAGAAGGCAGGAGGAGGCCAGTACGCCACAGCCGAGAAGACCAGAAATAGCGGGAGGCAGAGAGTGCTTGGAAGCTCAGGACACCCCCATGAGCCTTTGTGGAAGACGTTGCAGGTAGAGAACTGCCTGGGAAAAGGCCTCCAGGCAAGTCTGTACACATTCTTCAGCTTTGGAATTACAAGGATGAGTCTTTCAGCCAGTTAGAAGTGGAGCCGGGATGGGGATCCGGGCCCTTGGTCTCCCAATGCAGTGCTCTTTCCTCCCTTAGATACGGAGCCAAGAGAAAGAAAAAAGAAAGGTCTTCTTAATCTAGGAGTTCTGAGGTCCGTGGAGAAGACTCGGGAGGGTCTGTAAACTTGGAGGAGAAAAACATTGCTTTTTTATTTTAACCTCTAACTAAAATTTGGTGTTCCCCCCATTGGTGACTGTAGGCAACAGAGCATCTGTGATGTAGTCACCAAAAGAAACAGTGTACTTTCTCATCACTTTACAGACATCTTGAAACGCCATGGGCACCCAGCACTGCTTTGAGATGAAGGGAGTTTTTAGAACTACCACTCGATCCTGTGGTTTAATGTGTTCCTGCAGAAGCACATTTATTACTGTATTATACATTTTTTATTGTTTCAATAACTATATTTCAGTCTAATTGGTTTCTTTTACAATCTTGTCTATTTTATTTTATGAATTATAAGCATTGCTCTCAGAAGCATCCATATATTTTACCAGCCTGGCAGAGGGGTCCAGGACATGGGTAAGCAAGGAACCCCTACTCTGGAGGGATAGGAATTGAGCCCAAGCACACCACAGGCCCCTCTGTTACCAGCCTGCCCACCCAGCCAGCATCCAAGTTACAGCAAAAGATGTTGCCAAACCCAGTGCTCCTGACAACCCTGCCCCCTTTTTCCAGAATCCCCAGTGGTGGAAGCTGACTTTTCAGAAATGAGTTGACAGATGTCTTGAAGAGCTTTTCCTTTTTTCCAGGGGAGGGGAGCATTCCTGCAGTTTGACAGCAGAAATGTGTGGATAAATTAGACCCGTTGAGCTGCTCATTCCCTCCAGTTTCTTTTAGCTTAAACAACTTCCCCAGCAGGAGCTGAGGTTTATGTTTGCCTTTTATTCCTTCGAACTGGATTTTGGCAGCAGCATGTCAAGAACAGGGTGGCGGGGCTGTTTGTTTGTGCCAGCTGCGTTTGCTTCCACCAGAAGCTGCACTGGGGAGCGTGCAGCCGCAGAGAATGGAAACGAGAAAGTTCAGCCTGACTTGCTGGGCTTGCCTGTGGGAGGCGGCCAGCTGGCTCTGAGCGGGTCTGCCCTCTGCACCTCCTGCCAAGGGAGCAAAACAGAGGCTGGCTGGTGGGCTGGCCCCTTTCCCTGCTCCCTGGCGGGCTCTGTACCAGCCGCACACGGAGGCCCCTCTGGGGCACAGAGCTGATGGCAGTGGAGCCCCAGCTGCTAAAGTAACCTGAGTATGAAGGTTCCTATCCAAAGCCCTCTGTTGCGTGATCAGTTTCTCCCGTGTAAAGAGTGTCCATAGTGGGAGTGAAAACAGCCTACAACCCTGACTGCTTTCTCTGGTCCATGGGGTTAGCTTCCAGAAATGAATGAACCTGAATGGAATCTTTGTTGCAATAAAAGGCCCAAGTCTACCAGAGTCCCAGGTCCATGCCCCTTTTTACTTTTCCTTTTTGTTAAATTAACATTATTCCTTTATGGTACATGCTGAATTTCCTGAAAGGAATTTATAAGCTCATATTACTATAATATTCTATGGAGCACCTTTACCCCCCAACAGTTTACAAAAGCAACAATGGAGGGAGTTATAGCCTATTAAGGTTTGACAAACATGTTACAAATATATACTCTGGAAAAAAAGGCTACTTGAAAGCACAGGAAGTTAAAGCCAATCCCATATGTAGTAGTAATAATAATAATATTAGTGCCCCAACGTAAATGCACATACACATCGACATTAAAAATGCTGTTTAGGGGTCAAGACGGAGTAACAGGCACCAGATTTACTCGCCTGCCTGCAACAGCTGGAAAAAAAATAAAAGGCCACTTCCAGGATATGAAGGCCAGTAATCCTAAAGAGCGAGGAAGCAAAGGAGGACAGCAGTCAACTGTCTGAGCTTATTGTCTGGAGAGTTTTCAAGCCATGATGCAAGGAGGGGCTGCCCAGGTAGAGCCCCCAGGGCTTCCTGAGTTGAGCTGATGAAGCTGAGAGTCCAGAGAGGCCAAAGAGGCACAGAGTTCACAGGACAATGTATGAAAGAGGAGAGGGCTGCACGGAGATTGGGCCACAGAAAGTCCCCTTGAGTGCCCGGCAGACTACTGATGAGCTCCTTCAGAAACAAGGGGAATCTTCAAGAATGGTGACGTAAGCCTGAGCAAGAAAGGCGAGGATGTCACAAGAATTGAGCTTTCCTAGTCTGAGAGGGAGGGATTGTTATTTATTATTGTTAAAATGATTAATTAATTTTTTTTTTCTTAAAGAAGAATATATGAGGGGGTGAGGCGGGAGAGCTTGTATGTACGACTAGTGGGCATGGACTTGAGGGGGGGATTGCTAGGGGAGGGGGGATGCTGGGAGGAGGGGAGCAAAGGGGAGAAAGTTGGAACTATTGTAGCACTAAAATCAATAAAATATACTAAAAAAAAAAAAAAGAGAGAAAGAAAGAATTGAGCTTTCCTGACCCAGAAGGCATCGCCAGCTGCATCCGTGTTAGGGACTCGGGGGGCCAAAGGAAGCTGCTGCCTGTGTTCTTGGGCTCCTGCCCTGCACGGCCACCTCATGGATGTGTCCAGAGCTAATTAAATCGGGGACTTAATCTAAGGTCACTGTGTATGTGTGTTAAGAGTGTCCTTTCCCACTGCGCCCCCAATCTATAGCCTACCTAAAATGCAGCCGACCGCCAGTCATTTATACTAAAATGACATGGTGTCAGTCCCTGCCTTGAAGAGAGCTCAAACTCTCAAACCTGTTAGTTATTTGAAACTGTTTCTGCAAGTCATTTATTCCGCAAATATTTATCGTGTGCCTACCATGGGTGCTTATTGTGTGAACTTGGCCCTGGGGAAACAGCAATGAACAAAATAGGCAAAA
Organism: Furipterus horrens; assembly: GCF_987537825.1. Classification (NCBI taxonomy): domain Eukaryota; kingdom Metazoa; phylum Chordata; class Mammalia; order Chiroptera; family Furipteridae; genus Furipterus; species Furipterus horrens. The sequence continues at coordinate 85,616,193 of NW_028327180.1, forward strand.
TGTCCTTCCCTCTTTGAGCTTACATTCCACTGGGGGGGAGGTCATAAACAAACAATTACATATATTAATTTTTCAGATGATGGTAAGTAATGTAGGGGAAAAGATGGACAGTAAGGAGTAGAGAAAATGATGGGAATGCCTCTCTGATAAGAGGACATGAACAGAGATATGAAGAAGTGAGGCGCTTAGCAGGGCAGTCCCCTGGGGGAAGAACCCTGTAAGCAGAGGAGACCAGTGCAGAGGCCCTGTGGTCATCATGATTGACTTGCCTTACAGAACCCCGTCAGCCAGGAGGAGAGTGATGAGAAGCAGGGCTAGAGAGGTGCAGGGGGGTGGTCAGGGCCATGGTGGGCTTTGTTTTTTACCAAAACGAATGAGATGGGAGGCCCTGGAGGGCTTTGAGCAGCGAGCAACATGATCTGATTTACGTCCTCAAAGAACTTCGGTTGTATTGTTAAGTACAGACTGTAGGCAGTCAGGGGTAGAAGCAGGGGAAGAGTTAGGGAGTGTGTACAGCAAGACAGGGAAGTGGCAGTGACGCAGATCACAGTGGCTGCCACAGAGGAGCGATGGCCACATTCCAGATACTTGCCGAAGATGGTCACAACAAGATTGACTTACAGGCAGTATGGATGTGAGAAAAAAAGAGAGGAGTCAAGAATAACAGCAAGGTTTCTGCCAGAACAACTGGGAGGTGGGAGTAGTCATTACAGGAACAAAGTCTTTGGAAAGACTAGGTTGAGGGGAGACCAAGATTTTGCTTTCAGTCAAGTTTAAGACGTTATTAAACATCCAAATGACTATGTCAAGTAGACAGTTGAATTAATGGCGCCATTTGTGTTGTGAAAAATGGAAATGGTGACAGGATCCTTTGCTGAGTAGCTGTGTTTTTATTGTAGTTTTAATTAACTCACTTCCCTTGAATAGCAAGAAATGCCTGAGGCATAACAGATGTAAATCTAAACCTGTCCCAAGATCATCTGTGGTCTGTGGCGTGGTCGGTGGCATCTGTGTGCCATGTTCAGGTGATGGTGAGGGCGGTGCCCACCTTCTGCAGTGGAGGTGAATGGCTGGAGCCTTGGGTCCACCACTCCCCCACTGCACACCCACAGTGCCCAGACATTTGTCAGAGCCTCCATGGAACCGTAATAGGCTTGGAAGACACTTTTTGTACATATGAGCTGTTTTTACCCTCTTTATCGTAAGTCATGGGGTAGAGTAAGCTTACTGGACACTTACAATGGAGTACTTTCGTATGATATTAGCGCCCCATAGATGCCCAGGATGTGGCTGATGCAGACTCCCTAGTCTGGCAGGTTATTAGCCAGGCAGTTGGGTGGGGACGAGGGGGGGGGGCAGAAAGAGGGACTGGAGCTTGGACGATTTGTGAGCTGTGAAAGGAAAAAAGTCCAGCTTTCTTTTGAGCCTCCCTGATTTTTCAGGAGACTTAAATCGGCTCTCTGAAATTATATGACTCCTTTCTGAACAATGGTCTTGCTTTCAAGACAACATTATTGATCCTTCGGACCTAAAATTGGGATTTAAAGGTGCTTATAAGCCTTAAAATAAAATAGCAGCCAATAAAATTTCTCAAATCGAGTTCTTTCCTGTAGTTTTAAAAATGGGTTTCAATGAATTCAGCCTTTGGGTTGAAATTGGCTTACGAGGAAAAATGGCTGCCTGTCATCTAAGAATCAAATGGGCATGTGTCCCTACGATTTATGCTGGGTAGAAACCACCCGACACCCACGTCAGCTGATGTGTGGTTTGAGGTTCTTTTATCATCCTGTAAACAGATGCATTTTCTTACTCTAATAGAAGTGGAGGCTGTGCTCTCCATTAATAGTAACGTTTCCCATTTATCAAGTGGTTATATGCTGAGTGCTGAGTGCTTTACCAGCCTGGGCTTGCTTGTCCCCACTTTGGGGTTTTGTGTGATGGTCCCTTTTATTCTCTGTTTCGACATTATCGCCTTGTTTACAAAAACATTATCACAGCTCCTCTGTGATGCCAGTCTCTCTGAAATTGTGTCTAATGGGGTTCGCTAGCTCCATTTTCCAGATGCACAAACTGAGCCTGGGAAAAGTTCAGCTCTTTGCTCCAGTTCACACAGCAGTAGTAGGCACAGAAGAATCAAACCGTGATCCGAGCGTATGCTTTCTACGGCATCACGCACGGACTGAGACCCATTCTTCACCAAGAAGGAGGAAGACGGTTTTGTGTTTTGTTTTGTAGTCGATATATTTCTTTTTTTCTATATTTATTGTTGACACTGTTACAAATGTCCCCCATTTTCAAGGGAGAGACGTGTTAAAATTCTCATCCTTTGTGCATGAAAGTTCTTGCAAGCAGGAGTGGCTGGGTAAGGGGACACAGCCTGCAGACTGCTGGTGTCACGTTTCCTTCACCGTGCAGAAGGTAATACATGCTTGTCCAGAAGCAGATAAATGGCGCTCAGTAAAACTGGCTGCAGAGATGAGTTTGATTGCTAAGTGGTATTGGCCCTGAAAGGGTGTAAGTAAAAAGAGAATAATGACTGGAAGAAAAAGGCGATTATTAGTGCTCGCCCTTCATTAAGATGGTGTCAAGGGTAGCATGCTAAGACAAGCATAGAGCAGCTTAGTTTGGGAACAGCCTTACATAGAACAGAATGTAATCCCCTCCTAATTGTAAGCCTCCTTCTCCACACTTTTTCGAGGGGAGAGATCAACAGTCCCCCACCACCACCACTGTATACACACCCCTCTCTATTCCTAATCTGCCCAGGTAGTAAATGGTAACAACTTAGCTTTCTATAGTTTTTCCTTTGTTTATGCAACATATATAGACATGTGAAGAGGCCTGAGGTTTTGTTTTACAAAAATGTGGCTTTGTATTTTATTCTATAAATAGCTTTTTATTCTATAAGGAGCTTTGTTTACTATAATGGTCACATTTCTAGTGTATTTCTAGTAGCTGCATAATATTCAACAAGAATATAATCTATTCAACCATTCTCCTGGTGATGGGGAGACAAGTGCAGCAGGCAGGTTGTTTCCAGGTCTTTGCTTCTGCAAACAGTGGCAAAAATATCCTCGAGCACATACCTTTACATTTTTGTTTCTTCTTTTCTCCTCATTCATGAATCATTAAGAAACTTGATGTTAAAGCCCATTTCTTCCTAACAACATTTGCCTGGCAGCTGACATCTGAGATCCGAGGTGCGGTCCTTATGGTTATCATTTCATCCTGGGAATCCCAGGCCCCTTGACCTTGCAGATCATATTGATTATGGGAGTTCCTCCTTCCTGCTGTCAGCCTGTGTTTAAAGTTTGAGCACGTGGACTACATCAACTGTTGTATCTGCAGGAGGACCAGTTTTATCATGTGGGGCAGCTGGGTAAAGAAACTGTCAGATTTTGCTGTGAGCTTTTTAAAATTTTGTTGTTGTTATTTTTCACAACTGTCTTCAAACTAGATGTGATCTAAACAGAGGGGTTTCCAAAATGTAAGTTCAAAGGGGGAAAAAGCGCAACCAATCTTGCTTAACCTGAAGGCCTTGGTGCAGGTCAGGGGGTGAGAAACCGGTGATGAACTGGTGGTGCAGAAGCACCTAATTAATATTAATAAATGTCTGTTATTCTCTTTTCTGTCTGTTGAGAAGCAGGAAGAGCTGGTGAGTGTAGGCGGCACTCAGCAAAACCCCTGAATGGAAAAGGACCTTCATAAAGACGTCAGCCTGGGCACAAATTGTCACACTCATCTTCCGGCTCCTCTGATTCCAGCCAGACTGTGTTAAAGAGCAACCCAGTGCCTGTCTCATCCCCTAAGCCTCGCTCCCTTATTTGGAAAAGAAAAGGGTTGGACTAGGCCCTTCTAACTCCAGTTCAACCCAGCAACCATCCATTGCCCACTGACCGTCTACAAGGCGCAGGGCTGGGCGCATGGATGCGCCAGTCTTTCCAGGCTGTTTTCATTCTATTTTCACCTCACATTCATATGCAAGGAGGAAAATTATCATAATTTCTTACTGCTTACTGCTTACTTTCTTACTGTCTTCTCCTCCATTCAACTCTGTATCCCATGGGACAGGGACAACAACTTATTCCTCACCATTATAATCTCAGGGCATAGTATAGTGTGTGTCACGTAGTAGGTGCTCAGTAAACATTTCCATCATTAGGTGCAAAACAGGTTCCTTTGACTGAAAGGGCTTAAAGATCATCCAGTTATAGCAGCAGGGATTCTATTAGTTACAAGTGATATAAACCTAACTCAAACTGACTTAAGAAACAAAAATGTATCAGTTCATGTAACTGAAAAGGCCAGGAACAGACTTTGGCTTCAGCTACAACTGGATTCAAGTCCCTAAATGATGCCAGCAGGGATCTCTCTCTAACTTCTGGCTCTGTTTTCTAATCCATTGACCATTTTAAAACAGGGAAGGGTCTACATGGTGGCCCCAGGCAGACCACACTTGTGTCCTCCCATGTTTGGTTTTGGTGGAAAAGAGCCTACCTCTCTCCCAGTTGTCTCAGCCAAGATTTACTCTGATTTACAGGTGCCCATCCCTGAACCCCTCATTGTGGCTGGGAACATGCAACACTCTGATTGGCTGAGCCAGGCTCCCTTGCCCACCTTCAAGGAAAGGCAGGGACCTCCCTGCAAACCTTATTTATCAAAGTGAGGGGTGGGAGACTCCCCAGGGAAAATCGGGATGGTGTTACCAAAAGAATAGGAATACAGGAATAGGAGAAGGAATACAGAGCAGGCACACAAGACTTACCCATCACATCAGTCCAGCCCCCTTATTGATATAAGATCTGGAAAGAAGAGGGGACTTACTTTGTTAAGTGGCAGAGCAGGAGCTAGAAGCCAGGACTTCAGGCTCCTACTTAGTTCCCTCAATTTTTGTTTTTGATCTATTTGTTCTTCTTTTTACTTATGTAATTAATAGCGTGGATACATTATCTCTATAAAAATATAGTATGTATAAAGGACAGATGGGTTTAAATTCAGGCTCCAGCCCTTACCAGCTATTTAACCTTAACAGCTTACTTCTGTCTGCCTTGTTTCCTCTTCGTAATGGAGGCAATGAGAGTCCCTGCTTCGTAAGAGCAATATGACAATTAAGTGACTTAATGCATCTAAAGTGCTTAGAACATTACCTGGCATAATGGAAATCCTTCACAGATGTTTTCTGTTATCATCATTATCACCTTGCACCTTATTTTTTAACTGCTTATCAGTATTCTATAGTTGAATTTTTCACATTTGTGTAATCTTTCCCCAGTGACAGTACTCCTTCCCGTTTCAGTGTGCGTCAGGAGCACCCCCGATTGCGCCTCTGTCCTCACGCTGTGCGCTTTCTGACTTAACTTGGCCCTGTCGGGTAGGGACCTCGTCAGGCTGGAAACCTGGGAGCGCTTGTGCAAAGCCTGGAGTGTTGCTCACTCAGGTCTTAGTTGCAGGGTTCGAAACTCCACAGGTGTTTCTTCTATGGTGCCATCTGGGGCCAGAAACATTGAGCCAAGAGGTCCGTAAGATCGATGCGAAGCTTCACTGTGTCGCTGCTTTGACCTCTGGGAGGGCATCGCAGTCCGAACCTGCCTACAGAGGGGCTCTTCCAGGTGTCTCGGGGGGCCATGCTGTGTCTGGGCACCCACGGAGGTTTGGATGCCGTGTGGTAGAAGCAGCTCTGTATTCAGAGGAGCGTGCAGAGGCCAGTGCTGTTTGTCAGAGGTCAGCCCCGGGTGTCAGCACCAGGCAGGCTGCTGCTCTTCTTATCAGTTCTCCTTTAGCCCCTCTGTGTTTTCCAGACGATTACATTGAGCAGCTGCCACTTCTGTCATCAGGAAACACATATAAACGTTATTTTAAACAGATACTATCTAGATTTGAGTCCTGGATCCAAGCCACTTACCTTTCTGCGCTCCGCTTTCCTTATGTGGAAAACGGGGTGAACACTTGCTGGTTCATTCCTCCCACCCCACCCCCCCAGCAGTTGGTGCAGATTAGAGGAGAGACAGGGAAGAGGGCTTCTTACGCCATCAGGCACAAGGAAGTGTGGGAGGCAGAGGTTGTTACTGTCTGGTCACAGCCAAACCCAGCCTCTTTCTCTGGGAGCAGTGCCCTGGTTTCCCCTTCCTGGAGACCACATTCTCTGTGGCTCCTCTGCAGCCGTCGGCAAGGGCATGCTTTGTGTTTACCATACACAAAGGAACTGGGCGGTTGCCATCTTCCAGTGTTGACATCTCAAGACAACATGCAAACAGGTCTTAAAGGGGACTGCTCAAAGGGGGATGTCACTGTGGTGGGTGGTGGCCTTCTATCCGCCACCCCCAGGCCTCTCTACTGGGATCTGAGGCCTAATACAGGAGGAGAAACGAGGCCTTTTGCACAAACTCCCAACAGAAAGGTGGCCTGTGGGCAGGTCTGCGGAACCAAGCATCCTGCTGGATACTGGAGGGATTCATTTTAGCATGTCACATTTTTTTTTTTTTTAATTTAAACAAAGGGCCTCTACTAGCTGGGATCAAATTATTGACTGGTGCCCATGGCAAAGTCAAAATGTCATTTTGTGCTTATTTTGTAAATAAGTGGATAGAAGAGGGAGAAAGAGAAGAGACCAAAAGAAGAAAAAGGCACGTGTTCAGAGTTATGATTCAAGCTGAGCCTTTTTATTTGAGATCTGAATAATCTCCAATTCTATGGTTGGATTAAATGAGAAGTGAGTTTCACCTATATAGTCTATTGTGGCATTGTCTGATTCCCTTACTACATGGTGGTGTTTAAATCTTATCTACCGGCAGGCCCTGGGGCCCAGCCCTGAGGCTTCAGAGAGCCACTGGCTCTCAGATGGATGATTGCTGTATTGTATTTCATCCCTTGGACTTCAGGCAATTTATTACAGCTAAAAACACACACACACACACACACCCAATGCAGTTTAAGTAAGACACACACACAATGAATCTTAAATCTAACAAGCTTCATGTGAAACTGGATGAACCTTTTGTAGAAAACTAGGTGTTGCCTGTTTTTCCTGGCCACAGAGGACTGAGCTGAGTTAAGGGAAAGAGATTTTGAAGAAGAGGTGCTTTCATTTGTAATGAACTTGGAGAAGGCTGGCTGAAATGATGAAAGGAATGAGAGAGGTGAGGAAAGAGGCGGAGAAGGGCTGTATGAAGCCTGGATGAAAACAATTCAGCCAGATGGAAGAGCAGGAGAAGACATGCAAGATTCTGAGGTCCTAAGAGGAAGTGGGAGAACTGGGTGGCCACAATTAGAGGAGCCGGGTTCACACAGCTGGAACTGAGCTCAAAGCCAGCATCCGAAAGTTTAATCCTCTACCCCAGCTTCCGTTGGTGATGCTAGCAGAGAGAATTTGAAACTCGGGAGACTGTAAACCCGGACCCAATTTTTCCCTCAACATTTCTTTCTGAAAATAATCAAACATGGAAAAGTTGAAAGAATTGTACACTGAAAGCTCATGTTCCCACCATTTAGGTTCTGCAATTAACACTCCTCTACTGACCCGATCACGTCTATCCATCCCTCTCTTCCTCCATCAATCCATTTTATTTTTTGATAAATTTCAAAGTAAGTTGCCAAGAGACCCGGGCACATTCTGACACTTAAACAGCGGATTGCAGTGCCGCACAAAAGGAGAGATTCTGTTATGTTCATAGCCCCAGATGTCACAGATTTCCCCAAAAAACTTCTTACCCGTCTTGTGGAGCCCCCCCCTCCCGCCCCCACCCCAGGATGCCTTTTACTTCTGGGCTCTCGACTTCAAATGTCTCCAGTGTTGGGAGGCCATGGGAGGGGGTGAAGCAGCCCTTGCCTACGCCTGTGGGGCGTGGAGAGAGCTCAGGGCACGAGACCACCTGTCGTGTAGAGAGAGGCACCCACTGTCCACTCCAGCCCTTTGCTGCCATGTGAGACTCCTGGGGGCTTCTATGTCAGATCTTTCACTTTTTCAATGTTTGCAGATGATGTTTACATACTGGGCGGAGGGTATCCAGGGCAACTCCTTGTATGAGTTTTGTAACTGCCATAACAAATTACCATAAACTTAGAAGCCCAATCAACACAAATTTATTCTTACAGTTCTGTGAGTCGGAAGTCCAACGTGGGTCTCACTGGGCTAAAATCAAGGCATTGGCTGGACATTCCTTTCTTGTACACTCTAGGGAAATCTTGCTTATCTGCATTGTTAGCAGAATTTCATTATGAGTAATGAGACTCCCATTTCCTTGCTGGCTATCAGCTGAGGACCATTTCTGGCTTCTAAAAGACACCCACCTTCGTTGGCTTATGATACCTTCCTCCATCTTCAAAGCCAGCCATGGTGGGTCAAGTCCCTCCCACACTTGACACCTTTATTCCTTCCTTCTCATCACTCTAACCAAGCCAGAAAGGTTCTCTGCTCTTAAGGACTCCTGTGTTTACATTGGGCCCACCTGGATAATTCAGGCTTCTCAAACTCATCTTAAGGTCCTTAACCTTAATCACATCTGCAAAGTCCCTTTTGCCATGCAGGGTAACATATTCACAGCTTTCGGAGATGAAGGCTTGGACATATTCAGGGGCTGCTACTGTGCTACCACAGCTGACTTCTGGACAGAGATACAAGGTCAACAATTTTTTCATTCCCTTTGAGTCTGCCTGGACCTCGGGTCACCTTTTCTGGGCCCTTGGGAAAACTCCTACTATCCCTCATGAAATAGATTCCACAGATAGAACTGAAGGACAAAAGGAATCTTATATTTTCTATAATCATTGTTAGTAATAATATTGGCATTACTTTTCTGAAACTTCTATATTGTCGGAAAAAGTAAGTAACTATGTTAATATTAAGAACCTAGATTTTTAGCAAATGAGGTAAAATATATAAAACCAGACTGACATTACAAGAAAAGAAAACTACCTACCAATATCCCTGATGAATATAGATGCAAAAATCCTCAACAAAATATTAGCAAACAAAATTCAGCAAAAGATACAGAGGATTATACACCATGACCAGATAGAATTTATCTTGAGAATGCAAGGTTGGTTCTACATATAAAAATTGATCAATATAATATACCCAATACTATATTAATAGAGTAAAGAATAAAGCCCATGTGATTGTCTCAGTAGACACAAAAAGCATTGAGCAAAATCTAACTTTTCATGATAAAAACATTCAACAAACTAGGCATGAAAGGAAACTTCCTCAACCCTGTAAAGAGCATCTATGAAACATCGTACTAACATTATATTTAATGGTGCAAGATGAAAGCTTTTCCTTCTAGGTTTAGGAACAAAATAAAGATGTCTACTCTTGCCACATCTGTTCAACATTGTACTAAAGTTTCTAGCCACAGCAATTAAACAAGAAAAAAAGGCATCTAGGTCAGAAAGAAAGAAGTAAAACTATCTCTATTTGCAGGTGATGTGCTCTTGTATATGGAAAATCCTAAAGAATCCACACCAGAAAAAAATTAGAATTAATAAATGAGTTCAGCAAGGTTGTAAGATACAAACTCAATATTTGAAAATCAATTGTATTTCTACACACTAGCAAGGAACAATTTAAAAACGAAATACATACTTATTAGAAACATTTCTCCAAAGAAGATACACAATTAGAAAAATGCAATAATGAGATACCACTTCGTACCCACTAGGGGTTCTGTAATCATAAGGATGAACAATAACAAGAGTTTGGTAAGCATATGTGGAGAAATTGGAACCCTCGTAATGGCTGGCGGGAATGTAAAATGGTACTTCCACTTTAGAAGACAGTTTGGTAGTTCCTTTAAGAGTAATCATGGAGTTGCTTTATGATCCAGCAATTCTACTCCTTGGTATCTACCCAAGAGAATTGAAAATATATGTCTACACAAAAACTTGTACGTGGATATTCATAACAGCATTATTTATGATAGCTGAAAGGAGAGACAACCCAAATCTCTTATCAGTTAATGAGTGTGGTATATCCACACAGTGGAATAGTTTTGTGCCATGAAAAAGAATAAAGTGAAAGAAACCAGACACAAAGACCACATATCATATGACTCCATTTATATAAAATATTCAGGATAGGAAAATATATGAAAACAAAAAGCAAATTAGTGGTTGCCAAGGACTGAGAAGAGGGAATAATGGGCAGTGACTGCTAATATATATGGAGTTCTTTTAGTGGTGATGAAGATATTTTGGAGTTAGATAGTAGTGATAGTTGTACAACTTTGTGAATATATTAAAAATACTAAATTGTATACTTTAAAAGGGTGACTTTTATGTTGAATTTTATGCTGTGTGAATCATATCTCAATAAAAGGAGATACAATGTAAAATTAAAGTTTAGTAAAACTCCATGATCCTATATATGAAATATAAAATTTCAGCATAGCCCTGGGTGGCTGGCTCAGTTGGTTGGAGCATCATCCCGTACACAAAAGGCTGTGGGTTTGATCCCCAGTCAGGGCACATACAGGAGACAGCCGACTCTCATATACATATGTACATATGTCTCTCTCAAATCAGTAAACATATCCTTGGGTGAGAATATTTTAAAAATTCAGCATAAACTCATGATGAATCTATTAGAGTATATTTCTAGCTCCAGCCACTATAAAGGCGTGGAAACTATGACCAAGCCAGTGGCAATGAGTGCCCTCAGTGCCCACTATCTGAATGGTGATATTGTTGATATTAAGGAGCCAGGGTTCCTTAGCAGAGTGGCCGATTCCAGGTTAGGGCAGGAAATGTACAAGTTAAGCCTGGAGAATCTTCTGGTATCTTTTCTCAGAAAGCAAGGAAGCTGTCAGTACTCTCTGGTCATGTTCAGAGGACTAGGAGCCAACTTGAGGAGACTCCCTTAGGCTAAGATGGGTTTATTTGGGAACCAATAAGAATAATACTTGCACTGAATTGAAGCATATTATGTTAAAATATATGAGTTCATAATGAAAACCAATAATTGCCATCTTTGGGGGATGCTGGGGAACCAAGTCATTCTGAAAACTGGTAAACAAAGAATCAAGAGCTTACCCTGTCTTTCCTGTACTTCAGGGTAACCAAGTAGTTGATGTGGTAGTTTTTCTTGACAGAAGTATTCCAGCTAGAAAATGAAGAATGATGGAATTAGAATATCATCATTTTTGCAAACCCCCGATGAAATGAAGGATTCATCAATAGCCACCAACATTACAAAAGGAAAGGCAACTGGTCATTGTGTGTATCCCATGGGATACTCACACCTATGAAGAGTTGGCCAGAATGTCTCATCCAATTAGGTCAAGCCTCTAGCTCTAACTACCAGTTTACAGGAACCGGGGGGTGGGGGTGGACAGAGAAACATGTTCAGAGGACCACAGCTAGGCAAGCAGCGAAATGCAGACTGTGGGAAATCCTGTAGGACAAATGACCCCATTTCTTCAACAAGTCAATCGTAAGAAACAAGGGAACTTAGGAGATGCGTCAGCTAAAGCCAGTATATGAGCCTTGTCTTGATCCTGATTTATACAGACCAACTGTAAAAAGACACAAGAAGATCTGGGAAACTTGAACACCAGCTAGATATCTGATGATATTAAGGAACTGTGGTAATTCTTTTGGGTATTATAATGATACGAAAGGCCCACAGGGGCAGGGCCTCCCACCCGGAGGTTTATCATGGGGCTGGTGAGAGCAGAGGAGAAAATGTACCCTTTGTAGGGCCCAGGGAGGGAGAGAGAGAGGCAGCTGAGCCAGTGAAGCCCAGTTTATTCTTCCAGACACATGGATGAATGGTTCCTCCTCCACTGGTGAGGAATGTGCAGGGGGGGCAGGGAGAGAGGCCGGGGGAGTTGCTGAAGGGCTGCCCTCCACAGGTGGTCTTGAGGATGGGCAACCATCCATCACTTAAGGCTTAAAGAAGTTAACACACACCCCAGCGGTGCTCCGTCAGCACTGGCTGCCCTTGTTTTGGGTCTTATATGCTCATCCCGGTGTACTGCGTGTACAGGGACTGGAGGCAGGACTTGAGGGAGCCAAGTAAAAGGTTCTGGAGTGGTGGAGGTGTCTCCAGCTTTCACGCGTTCCCTCAAAGGCTGGAGAGGAAGTGGGATTTGCAAATAGCCGAACCATGTGCCTGAGTTCTCTTGGCGAGATGAGAGCTGAACCTGTCCTCTCCCTGTCCCCCGTGTCTCCTTCTAGCTGCAACAGCAAACGCTACCTGGAGACGCTCCCCAACACCAGCATCATCATCCCCTTCCACAATGAGGGTTGGTCCTCCCTCCTCCGCACCGTCCACAGCGTGCTGAACCGCTCACCCCGGGAGCTGATCGCCGAGGTTGTGCTGGTTGATGACTTCAGTGATCGAGGTAGGGCCCATTCCACCTGGTTCCTGCCCTCCATGCTCCAGCCAGGGACTTCCTTGCCAACGAGGTGGCAGGTTTTCCCTCCTTCAGCAGCACCAACGTGTGGGCCGCCACTGACCGATGCTTGTTGTGTGCTCAGCCATGACCCTGGCACTGTATACACATTGTCTTGTTTAGTCCTCACAGCAGCCCATGAAGTATTCTATTTTTATCACTATAGAAATGCAGTAACCTGCAAACAACAGAAACCTTGATTAACAATAGTTCAGACAAGTAAGAGGTTTCTTTCTTTATTCAGTCAGTCATTCATTTTATAATAAGACTCAGGATTGGTACGGCTGCACAAGGCTATCATCAAAGAACCAATCAGGCTTCTTCTCTCTCTTTCCTCGTCCTCATGATCACAGCATGGCTGCTGTAGCTGAGGAGTAGGAGGAAGGGCAAAGAGAACAAAGCTCTTCCTTTCAAGACCTTGCCTTCTTATTCAGGAAAGTCTTCTTACTCAAGAAAGACTTTTGGCCACAGCTCTGACATCTGGGCATCTGTATCTGCAAGGGCAGCTGGACCACAGGAGTGTTTTGATTTGGAGCTTTTGTAGTAGAGGTAGGAAAGGGAAAGTGGATTAGAGAAGGTGCTAAGTGAGCGCCCTGTGGCGTCTGGCATCTGCTACGCCCTTTAACAGATGAGAAAGCCGAGGCTCGGAGGTGAAGTGACTCAGCCTTGGTTACACAGCTCTTAAGTGGTGATGTGATCAAACCTTGTGTGTCTGGCCCTGATCATGTGGTCTTAGCCCCTGTACCGCACTGCCTTGCAGCCAGGAGCTTCAGCCATACTCTTTGCATCAAAGGTTTCACCAGTTGCAGAAGAATCAAGAGCAATCCTCTCCACTGCTCCCACTCTTTAGAGGCACTAATCAATAGTGAAGAGAAGGAGTCTAAGTGCCCTCCAGAGTAATCAAAGCTGACCTCCCTGTTGACCCATTTTTAATACCACACTCTATTACATGCCTTTAGTGAGAGGCCACACACACAACTTGAACTCAGTCTCTACCATCTCTAAAATCCTTCCCTAACTCTTGACCTACACTCACTGCCATGGCAGCCTTTATTTTTCCTTCTCAGCGCCTATCACAGGCAGAACTAAAATACAAATCAGTATAACGTGTAAGCATTTTGTGTGTCAAATTGTCTGGTTGTGTGTCTACTAGACAGTACCTTCTAAGAGCTGAGGCCACCACCTTGGTCTTCATTCATCGAGCATGTATGATCAGAGTTCTTTCCTCTGTTCCCTTAATATTCAGCCACCATGCTTACAGTAGCATCTAGCACCTTATGAGATTTATCTGTGTCCCCAACGTGAGGTCTGTGAGCCCACTGCAGCCAGGGGTGTGTCTCCTTGCCTCCGCAGCCCTGTTCTTCAGCAGAGAGTCTGGCAGTAGTTACATCTTTGATCCTGGCCCTGCCGTGTTCCAGACCCAGTCACCTGACTTATGTGCTTAAATCCCTCATCTATAAAATGAGAACAACAGTACTTATCTCATAGGCAGCCGTGATTATTGAGTTTTATGTAAAGTGCTTAGGACAGTGCCTGGCACCTAATGCACGTTAGAAATAAACATTGAGGCTTGGTATTATTATTGTTGTTGTTGATATTATTTATGACTGGTTATAGGAGCTGGGCTCAAGGATAAATATACGGACGTGGAGGTGCAGGTGCAGTCTTCCCATTTCTGTAGGTGAAAGGGCTTTTTGTGGATTGTAAAGCGCTAAATAAATGTCCTGTTGCCTCACCTCTCACTAAATTGTCTCCTGCCCACTCACCATTTAGGGGGTCATTTTAATGCACCAGACCCATATGTTGTCCCATTTATTCTTGACAACAGCCTCAGAGAGAGGCCTTGGGATCCTTGGGTCTCTGGTGGGGAGCAGGGGTTAAGTGACTTGCCCAAAGTCACGCCGCCAGTGAGTGGAAGACCCAGGGCTGGGGACTCAAAGCCCAGGACCCTTGCTCTGTGTGTTATCCCATGCTGTTGAGTCAGCTCTGACTCCCGGTGACCCAGTGATTGAGTGCTGTCCACCATGGCCTGTCCTCAGCAGCCCTGCCCAGCTCCTGTAGACTCACGCCTATGACTTCTTTCATGGAGTCGTGTGGCCCGTATTTGGTCTTCCCCTTTTCCTGCCGCTTTCTGTTTTCCCAGCACTCTTGTCTTTTCCAACGAGCCCTGCCTTTTCACGACGTGCCCAAAGTAGGACAGCTTCAGCTTTGTCATTTTTGCCTGCAGCGATGTTTCAGACTTAATTTGCTCTGGGACCCACTTGTTCATCTTTCTGGCAGCCCAGGGTATTTGTAAAGCTCTCCTTGGATGACACCATGTTCCAAATAAAGCCATTTTCTTCCGCCTGCCTTCTTCACTGTTCATTTTCGCTTCTGTACGTAGTAATTGGGAATACGAGGGTGGGGGTGATCGCTACCGCTGCCTTTCTCTCCCTCTTCTGCTTCCCTTTACCAGTCTCCTCCCCCAGCCACAACCTTCTCCCAGTTTGGGCCCCCCACCCACAGGCCACAGGCTCGCAGCCGGACGTTGAAAAGGAACATAAATGGGTGCATTGCTTACGTGATTACTGGATTTCCGTGTATGGTGCTGCAGCAGAAACAGCCTCTGCTCCTTGGGGCGAACACCCAAGGTTCTCTGTACCCCTTGCGGTGCAGATGGTGTTCAGGTGTCTCTCCTGGCATGGTCTGTATTTGGTTTCTGAAAAATTTTTCACTAAAAGGAGCTCCGCCGTTTAGAAGTGTGCGAAGTCACAGCCGTACCTCAGCCTGCTCATCTTACAGGTGGGAAAGCCATGGCCAGGAGCAGGGGACAGGCTTCGCTCCGCGCACAGCTCGCCGCTTGCAGAGATTCCATCTCGGGCTCCGAAACAGTCCTGGCCCTCCTTGCCCCAGCTGGTTCCATGACACATCTGCAGAAGTGCATTACTCCTTTCTGTCCCCAGGGACACCTCTCAGTAAATTACTTTTCCATTATATTAAAGAGCAAACTTCCTGCTAAAAAGAGCTCATTAGCAAGCATGGCCTGTCCTGGACTCTAATGGTTTATACCTCTAATATCCCAATTTCTTTGAAGTTATACTCAGGGATAAAAATAACATGACCCCACCACCACCACCACCCCCTCTCGCTCCTGTTTAAAAGAAAAGAAAAAAAGTAACAATCTTGAGAAAGAAAAGGTCACTTTTATAAGAATGACGTTTTCCAAGTGCATCTCTTTCTCCAGAGAGCAAAAAATATTAATCCAGTGTGGTGCCATCCCCACACCCCAATAAGATAGAGAAGAGACCAACTACTGCCCCATTTCACAGGTGACAGTGACCAATGTCCCTGATTGTTGCCCCACTCTCTCAATGAATCACACATAGAACCCAGAGGAGAACTCTTACCCCATCGCCCCCCATCCTGCTCATCAGCTGTCAGAGTTTGCAGCAGCCGGCATTTTTCAGAAAAACAATCATTGTTCTTGTTTCAAGAAGCAATTCGCAGGGCAGCTGTGGAAGAAAACTTACTCAGCAGTGATTGTTTTGAAAATGAGATCTGGGAGAAACAATTTCAGAATTGTGGAGAGGCCTGTATCAAGTACGACAAATACGGGCCTTCGCGAAAGGCATTTCTCTGGGCCACGTGCGAGTGGCAATTCTCAGAGTTGAAATTCATAGACACTAATGACAGGCTGGATTGGTGCTGCCTTGAAGAAGGCATTTTCCTCTGAAATGAGTCTCCTCCGGGATCCTCAGGGCAACTAATCGATATTCAGCTAAGGGTCGGGACCTTGGGTGGGAGACAAAATTGGAGCAGACGAATTCTTGAAATAAGATCCAGAGCTCTGTGCAGGCAGCACTAGGGACCAGAGTGGGGGCAGACGCTGACACCAGAAGAATCCTGGTGTGCTTACAAATAGGCCACTGCAGATCCAGGGGTCTCCAGAAGCTCTTCAAATGTGTGAGCGTTGCTTGAGGATTAGAAAGCAGGGTGTTTCTGCACTTGGGAGAGCTAGGTGAGGGTGTAGGGCAGCAGACCTGCCTCCAGGTCTCTGGATAGGAGATTTTTATTAAGAAACATAGCCCTTTGTTCATTTGTTTCTGTCTATTACTCTTCTCCTTCCCCTTCACATGGTTTTTACAGGGTTAGTTTTCTAGAAATATTGGATATGCAGTCATGGGAAGGATTATTATCTTTGGATGAACTATAGGCTGCCTGTAATGATGAAGTGCAGAAATGAAAGGCTGTGGTATAAGATCGCTGATAGCATTTTCCCCGACTCAACTTTCTATCAACAAATATACAAGCAAAAATGTGCACGGGGTGTTGTGGCTCAGTTGGTTGGGGCATCATCCCGCAAAGTGAAAGGTCGTGGGTTTGATTCCCAGTCAGGGCACATGCCCGGGTTGTGGGTTCAGTCCCTGGTCAGGGTGCACACAAGAGGCAGCCTGTCGATGTTTCTCTCCCTCTCTTCCCCTCTCTCTAAAAATGAGTAAGCCCATCCTCAAGTTTATTTTTTAGAGCAGTTTTAACCTACCACACTCCACACACACATAGCCTCTCCCACACTGCCCCCTTACCAATGTCCTATACCTACACTAGCGTGGTATTCTTGTTACAACTGATGACCCTATGTTGACACATCATGATTACCCAAAATTCATAGTTTGTATTAGCGTTTACTCTTGGTATTCTACCTTCTATGGGTTTGGACAACCATGTAGCCACCATTATAGTATCATACAAAATAGTTTCACTGCTCCCAAAACCCTCTGTGCTCTGCCTATTCACCCCCCTCCCATAACCCTGTCAACTCTTCACCTTTTTACTGTCTTCATAGTTGCATCTTTTTCCCAAATGCCTAATATAATTGGAGTCACAGTGTGTAACCTCTTCAGATCCGCTCTTTCACTTAGCAGTGTGCATTTAAGGTTCCCTCATGTCTTTTTATGGCCTGCAGCTCATTTCTTTTTAGTGCTGAATAGTATTCCATCATCTGGAAGAACCACAGCTTATCTGTCCACTCTTCTAGTGAAGGACATCTTGGTTGCTTCCAAGATTTGGCAGTTATGAATAAAGCTGCTATAAATATCTGTGTACATGTTTTGGTGTGGACATAAGTTTTTAGATTGCTTAGATAAAAACAGGGAGCACAATTGCTAGATAAGAATATATTTAGTTGTATAAGAAACTGTCAGACTGCCTTCTAAAGTAACCGTACTATTTTGCGTTCCCATAATCAATGAACAAGAGTACTTATTGCTCTGCATCCTAGCCAGCATTCGATGTTGTCAGTATTTTGGATTTTTGCCATTCTGATAGGTGTTTAGGGGTATCTTAGCATTGTCTTCATTTACAATTTTCTAGTGACGTTTGCTGTTGCACATTTTTTCATACACTTACCTGCCATTTGTATGTCTTCTTTGGTTCCCAGTGTCTTTTTATTTCCATTTTACTTTTCATACTCTCCCAATCCCCCTCTAGTTTCACCCCAAATGAGGTGACTAACATTAACAGTCTGTTGTGTATCATTCTAGGCCATCTGCATGATAATACTGACATGTTACAACAACTAATACTTACTAAGCATTTACTGTGTGCTAAGTACATCCACTCATTCAGTGTCACAGCAGGATCGTGAGTTCTGTCATTCCCAGTGTGGAAACCTCTGGGCTTGGTGATCTCAAACCTCTTTTTTCTACTTAAAAAATAGGTAGTTACATTTTTATCCCCAGTTACAGATGACAGATCTGCGCCACAGAGAGGTTAAGTAAGTGGCCACTGTGTACTTAGCTCAAAGAGGCAGAGCTCAGATTTAAAACCATGCATTCTGACCCTAGGACCTTAACCCCTAATCTTTACATGGCATTTTCCCCCTTTTAATGGGATCATACTGGACACATTACTCTTTTTTTCTCCCGCTCATGTATAACAGATATCTCTCGGGTCAATAGAGAGCTAACTCGTCTGTGTTTTAATAGATAATATTCCATAATGTGAATCTACATTAAGTCCCTTTACATTACACTTTGTGTAGCAGACATCCAATCATATGTAACTTATACTCTGGTTTCTTTCATTTCACTTTCAACAGTCATTTTCCCTTGTCATTATGAAGTGACCCCCTCACCTCTTTCCTCCTCTGAGTCAGTTGTGAAATAGAAATAGGAGTCGGATGACCCAGAACATCGGCGGTGTTCATCTAGAGACACCGCGTGAATTTGTTCCTACCGCGTTCCTCCGCAGCTAGCTGGCCCACGGAGGGGCTCAGCAACGGAGCACCTGTGGCCGCCCCAGCGGGGCAGAGTCTGTGCCAGGGAGCGCATCACAGGGAGGAAAGCGTAAAGCAGGGCGTGCAGGTGGGATGACAGTTCAGACTTCACCTGCCCGGCGTCTCCTCCCCGGCCACCCCAGAAGTGAAATCTGAGGGCTAGGGGAGCAGGTCCATCTTACAGACCTCAGACAGATTGGTGGTAGGTGGCCTAAACAGCTCGCCTGCCTTTAGAGTGGTCTCCTCCTGGTTAGTAATCCCGTCCGACGGGAGGGACTGAGCTGCCCCAGGATGGGTTCCATAATTTTAAGAACCTCACATCTTCAGGATCAGTCTCTCAGGTGTCTTCCCACTAAGAAAATCCATAGGCTTCTTGAGTCTCTTCTCCTTTAATCTTTGATATCCTCAGGCTTCCCTCTCAGACTCCAAAGGAGAGGGACTGCTAAGGAGATTTAAGCTGTTACAGAATATCAATTAGCTTATAATGAGGGAAATCCACAAGCCTTTTGGAGTGTGTCTGGCAGGCATACAGGATGCAGGAGTTCATATGTTTATAAGATATTTTGTGCATCTTATAAAGAAACTCAGAATTTTGTGAATCAAGCACTGTATAAATGATTTACTGGTACAGCAAAAAAAAAAAAATCTAACAAATCACTCAGATTGCATCCGAAGTTTCAGAAGCTCTGATATTTGGGAAAGAATCGTTTCTGTAGTGGAAAATAGCTGCATTATATTTTCAGAGGTGACACTTCTATTGAGGCAGGTGAGCCTTCTACATTTTAAGAATTTGGCACAGCAAAACTGCTAAATTGCTGATATTCTCCTGATTTTCTTGTGAGGATTACAGTCTCGCCTCTTCTGTTGTGTTATTGTTTCCTTACAAACACAGTGGGAGGAAGCAGAAACCCAGTGCAGGCTCTGGAAATAAGGTCCCCAGGGAAAGGATCACAGAGCTGCCCCCTCCTGTCATCGTCGGAAGCTCCTGGGCCTTTCTCCTGGCTTAGGTCTGATGTGAATTGTTATTTACTCAGGTCTGGAGGGATATGAGATTTGAGACTGAAGTCAAAGTAAAATCTAGTACAAACCAGCCAAGTCCCTTTCCCGTCCTTCACATTTCACTCCATAAATGGGGAGCTGGAAGGCTGATTTTCTCTGCATCACAGAGGGGAATGGAAATAGCAGCAATAATAATAATAAGGCCACCAAACACAGTACTTGCTATGTGCCAGACACTGGTGTGGGCAATTTAAACATATATCTAATGTGATGAGAGGCCTCTTGTAGCCAACATTCACCTAAAGGAAAAACTCACATTGAGCAAAAAGTTTAAACCAAACCGAAGTACAAGAAATTCACCTCCTCTCTATACCCCAGTGCCTAAATAAAACAACTTTTAGGTTAAAACAACAAAACTTTTAGGTAAAGATATGGAATGCTCAGCCATGACATTTGATACACGTTCATATCTCTAACAGGCATGTTCCCCTGCTTTTATTCACTATAAATATTAGCCAAAACCTTTAAATACTATTGCCTCTAGAAGGTTAATGAAGTACATTTGCCCAAAATTAGGCATTGCCTCTAACCTGCCCAACACCCAACCCACAGGCGGCTGTAAAATGACCCATTGCATAGATACTGATTCTTTCCAGTGTTCTCACAGAACTTCAGCCCCTGAAAGTTTCAGCCATGTTTTTTAGGAGGCAACCAAGTTCCAGAGCCAGTCTTGATTTGATGTGAATCCAGAGAGACACCTTCAGATCTGTAAACAGCGGAGGCTTAAAATGCTACCAATTTTCATAGCCAAAAATAGGCAACGCTTGACAGCTCTGAAGATCAAAAAGGCGAAATCCACACATTTCTACATCACTTATTTATTCCAAAAATCAAAAGGAGGAAATCATAGCAGTCAAGCACTGTAGTGTACATGGGCACTGAAAGTTTAACTTCTCTTTTCTCTTTTTATTCTCTTTCTTAACTCTCTCAAATAGAAAAACCTCATGTGACTTTTGCAGCACTACATAGAGTAAAGAAACAAACATGCGTGAAGGCCATAGTAACGGCTGTTTCTCTTGTGTGATGTCGGGACGTTGGTTCCTATCCAGTGTTAACAGGTGCGCGTTGCCTTTTCCAACCTTTGGGATCCTTGTGCGTACTCAGTTCTTTCTCCTGAAGGACCAAAATACTCATTCCTCCCAGAATAGTAAAAAAAATTAATTTTGTTTGCTTCATAAATGCAGACCTCCTCAGAGATGCCCATGTTATTTTTGAGCAACCCGGAGCCTTTGCTGCGTGGTAGTGAGTGGGGCTTATTGGGCGTCGCTAATAATCCTCAGTGAGGGTGAAAACGGGTGGAATTACGAGGCTATATTTCCTGCCCAGAGTTCTCAGAACCTGTTAGTATTTTTTCTTTCCTGTATGCTGTCAAAATCTAAGGTCTAGAATATTCGAAATAATAACTGCGCTCAAGCCTCTGTTAATGGAAAACTCAAACTAACAATTACCTTTGCAGACCCTCTGCAACAGCCCGCAGAATTGTTTTAACCAGGTGGAAGGAAAGACCAGCTGCAACCTTTCTCAGAAAACATGTCCTCGTTGCCAGATGACAGACGAAGTTGCACTCATTCATGAGTGGATGAAAATGACATAAATAGACCCTCTTGGAGCAGAGGTTACTCTAAATAGTCTCTGTAGTAGACGCAAACTGTCTCCTTCCCCTTTTTTTGGCTGAGGAAAGATGGGGGATGTATTCAGTTCGGTGAACGGCTCCTCGCCTGTCACCCATTCCTTGTGACCCCTGGGAAACAGCCAATCAGTAATGCCAACCAGCCGGGAGGGCGGCTCCAGCCAGCTGGCCAGTGGAATCCCATCCTCATGGCCATGCTGATTCATCCATGGTGCCAGCCAAGCCTGACCTAAATCCAAACGTACGTCAGGCCAGCTCCACCCCTGACCTTTCCTCATCCCGTAAACCAGTACCTTCCCTGCTTGTGTAAACTAGTTGGGTTTGGGCTTCATCACTCCGGCACATGGTTGAAGTTTAGTAAATGGTCCTTGTTAATGATGCTGTGATGGTGGCGGTTATTATTATCAGTAACAGAAACATGGGGTGATGAGCACTGAGCTGCTCATCAAAATCTTGTTTTGGGGATTAGATGAAATTGGAAATGTGGAAGAGCATGAGCTGAAAAGTGCAATAGGAGAGAAAAGAGGGTGCCACTTTCCATAGGGGAAAGCACCCTCTAGCCTGGTGGCCAGGGAGAAAAGGACATCAAGGCAGACAGCCCATACCTGGCGTGTGTCCCCCACAGTCTCCGGTTCCAGCTGGGTTCATGCAGTGGCTCTTAACTCCCATCCTTATCAGCATCAACTGAGGAGTTTGTTAAAATGCAAGTACCAGGGCTCACCCACAGACATTTTGACTCAGTGGTTCAGGGAGGGACCCCTGTAATCTGCACTCTTAGCAGGCATCTCAGATTATTCTGAGAGTGTTGAAATGAAGAGCAGAGTTGGCCAACACTGGATTATGGGAACAGCAGGCCATATATCGCAAGGCCTTCATGGGGCCAGATAAGTTAAGGTGCCTTTAGCCTCGGCCAGACCCTATTTTCCAGGATTCTTGTCATATATACTTGTCTCACTGTCACAGGCCCGTGTGGATTTATGGGCTCACATTTAATTTCAACTGCTATTCATTAATCCTGATGATCTCACTTAAATTATTAAACAGTCATATTCCAATTGCGAGGGCACCAATTACATCCTCGAGAGGCTGTTATTATCTGGATGATCACACACACAGAGTCGACACCAGGCTTTTCTCCCCGCTCGTCAGAATTTTAGCCTTTTTCGGGAATTGTCTTAGTCGCTGGGCGCGCGTGTTTCGTATGACAGGATCTCAGAGCTGCGTAGTTATGAAATACTGGGACAGGGGTTCTCGGATTCTGGGGTGCCTAAGAATCACCTGGGAAGTGTCTTTAACATGCGGGTTCCCGGGCCCTGTGTCAGCAACAGTCCAGGTTCTCAGTCGGGGGGAAGCCCGGAAATCTGCATGATGACTGGCTCTCTCTGGGAATTTGGGGGCAAGAGGACCTGGGAGCTCCAGAGGGAGACCGCAGCCCAGCGAGGGGCAAGCTCGCGTTCAGAGCCCTGCAGCTGGGCCGCAGCCTGCATCTCTGCCCCGTTGCAGGGATCAAATGAGATAATAGATGAGAGAGCACTTTGGAAAGTATTCAGCACTATAAATACGAGGAGGCACTATTATTTTCAAGCCGAACATCCTTGTGACAGAAATGGCCTGGTACTTTCTCTCTAAATTACCATAATCACCTGTTTGAGGCCCCAACCAAGCCCATAATTCTAAATTCACCAGGCATGGACTAAATTCCTCCTGAAATGTCCAATAAAAAAATTTTTTTTTTCTTTATGTGATAATGTGCTTGAGTCTCTCTCTGGTCCTCAGTCAGTAGTTCCCCACCTTTTCTGTTACTGGTCCCATCTATTCTGGGGTAGACCAAGTATCTCCCACAGCCTAGGTTACCTGATTTAAAAGCCCTGCTCTTCAGCACACAGATTTCTGGCCTTTTAGGAGATATTTAAAACTCCCCTAGGAACATTTTTACCCCCAAAATACTTCCTCCATATGAACCTACTTGGAACCATGTTCATGGCTTTGGAAATAAAAGGGCTCCAATCAAGGCACCCCAGGTTTTGGTTCTTCCAGCTCAGGGTACTCACCTGCTTACGTTCCCTTCCAAGTTGCCCATGAGGTGAGATCGGCAATTCTGGTGGCCCCCTCTGTGTGCCTCTGCCACACCTGTCCTGCTGTGCCGTAATTAACTGGATAGCTCTCAGGAGAACAAGACACTCAGTTCTACTCATAGTTCAACCTTTATTTTTTAATATTTCTTCCACACTGCCATGGATCCTGTCTCTTAGCAAGCTCCCCACAGGCAAAAGCTCAGGTTCAGGCATTTGCGAGTTGCCCTCATGCAAAGCCTGTTTTTAAATCTGGAAGAAATCAAGGTCTTCCACTGATGGCAGGAAGCCGTGTGTCCCCAGGCAGCACAGCTCCAGCGTTCAGGGGTTTTCTGCAACGCTTTCAGGAATGTTTGCCCCGCCCGTGCATTTTAGAGATGAGAAATGGAGAAACCCATCAGGCACTTCAGTCGTCTGGCTGCCCCCATTCAGGGAGCACCTGTTGCTGGCCGGGCATAGCTGTCAGGCCCCTCCAGAAGCCAGGTACGCAGGCACACAGTCACATCCGCCAGTGTAGGCTGTCCCCAGTGGCTGTACTGCTGCTGGCAGGACTGTCCATTGTGCTCAAAGGTGGAAACACCCGATTATGCCCTTCTTTTTTTTTTTTTAATCTTGACTGACTTAATATATGGGCCAAAGCTCATCCTTGAATATATCCCCCAACTGATACAGTCAAGTATCTACGTCATTCTAACATGTTGGCTAATCACGGACACAGCACGTGCAATACACTCAACAGAACTGAACCACCTTTTCAGTCATCTAACAAAGGCATTTTCTCTCGATAGTTTCGTTGGATGTTCGCCAATGCCTATGACTAGCTTCATTGCGAAAGCCCACCTTGGCAGTACCAGGAACCAAACTTTATGACCATCAGATTTTCTGTAGATCCTACTGTTTTTATAACAGCATAAAATTATGTATGTACAATTTTTTTTTTTTTAACCTGAATGCAAAACTTAAACCTTGAGTTGTCTGGGCTTTGAATCCTTGGCTTCTAAGAAAGCTAGCTTTAGAGTCAGACAGTAGAGTGAGTGACATTGAACTAGCTCATAACCTCTGTGTGCCTCGGTGAGTAAAATTGGGCTACTTCCTTAAGGAGTTTTGCAGATTAATTGAGAAATTGCCTGTAGAGGGCTTAGAACAGTGGTTGGCTCCAGGTAACCATAGCTTAGCCATACCGTAAGATTAACTTGGATTCCATAACTTCCCTTGATATGAAACTCTCTGTGTTCCTCTGTCCCCTTTTCCTTTTTTTCCCCTTTCAATTCCCTTTGTAGCTATACCTTAAAGACCCCAAAGCTTTAACTATCATTATTAATAATTTATAAAAATAATAAATGCCACCACTTATTAACACTTATTACTATGTGCTAGGACCTGTTAATTGATCTCACTGAATCCTGTGAGGTTGACATTATTGTTCTGATATTACAGATGATGGAACAGAATTAGAAAGATCCGCTTCACACAGTAGCAAGTGCAGAGTCAGGATCCAAACTCAAGTTTATTTGGCTCCAGAGTAATATATTGGGTTGGCCAAAATGTTTTAGTTTTTCCTATATGATGGCTCTAGTAGTACTTAGTTGTATTTAACTTTATTCCAAACAATTTTATTAGATTGTATTGTGACGGCTGTCACATCAGCATGCATCTAAAAAAACAATCAAAATTGGTGAATTTTTGTGCAGCCATTTTAATATTGAAGATGGAAGAAGATAAGCAACCTTTCTGGCATATTATGCTTTATTATTTCAAGAAAGGTAAAAACATAACTGAAACACAAAAAAAAGATTTGTGCAGTGTTTGGGAAAGGTCCTATGACTGATTAAATGTGTCAGAGGTGGTTTGTGAAGTTTCTTGGTTTACTGTGGGGCTGTCTTATGCATTGGATGATTTTAGCAGTACCCCCTGGCCTCTACACTCTAGAAGTCAGTAGTGGGAGATAGCCGACATACTCAAAATATCCAAATTAATAAAGTTATTGGTGAAAATGAGAAATGTGTCTCATTTTACAGAAAAAACTAAACACTTTTTGGCCAGTCCAATATTATTATGCATTGCCTCCTCTGTGATGATAGGAATAATTTGTAAGAATTTTAATGTCTCTTATATTCCTCAGTTATTTCTCATAGATCCATTCACTGCTGGCTCTTCGGCTTTGAAAATCAGGGGCGAGGTTGAGCTGGAACAAAATATCCACTTATCAGGACAGCGAATGAGAAACTGGGTATTTTTCTGCCAGAAGTCCCACAGTTGATTTGCTGAGGATATTTTCTCCCTCTAAAGCAGAGTGTGATTTTCTTTGCCTTCAATTTTCATGCCGCTGGAAATTTTTAAATTATTCAAGACAGTGAAGGTTTATTATCTGCTGGAAGGCTGTAATGTAATTGCAAGGTGTCATTTAAAGAGCTGTCTGTCTGTGTGAACCGCCTTGTTCTGAATACCTGCTCCTGCATAGAGTGAGATGTATATTTATCTATCAGTGTGGTTTATAACTGCCTTAGATCAATCCTATTATTCTTCCTCCACGGCCCAAGCCCCGAAATAAATGTCTGGCGATGTGCAGAGCATTGAAATCATTTGTGTATCATCAGTCGTTTATTTCCCTTCCGTCATTTGCATCATGATGGACAGCCATGTGTTTGGGGGATATAACTTTCATCACAGTCTTTGATTCCATTGTCTACGTGTAATACCTACTCGGACATTAATCACTACAATTAAAGAATGCCCTTCCAAGGACTGTATCACCACCAAGTCGTGCTATTCACACCATGTCTGTCATGAAGATACAAATGCCAACTTTTGTTTTTGTCTTCCTTTTGACACCTGTCTCGATATAGGGAGGGATCCTTTCCCGGTGTTTATCTTCAGTGACAAGAGAAAATATCTTCATGAAGGGGCACGGGGAAGATTCATTACCTTTTCCTCCACCAATGCCTCATCGTTTCACCAGCGCTGTGGAGTAAAAAGTGCATCAAGTCACTTTTTTCAGGGGTTGGGATGAGAACAAGTAGGCCAGCTTGGGTTTCAGCCTTGCCAAGAATTCACTTCATGACCTTGAGCCAATTGTATCGTCCCCTATCTGTAAAGCATGGATGACTTCTGAAAGCCCGTCAAGCTTTAAGTCCTCACACTTGGGGAGGGCTTCTCTCACCTCTTCCCGTTTCAGGTTAGAATGTGATGCTTAGTGGTCGTGTTCACACATACCAGTTACTCTCAAGAACTACTATCGCCCTTGCACAAAATGACCTCTGTTTTCAGAAGCCCATATTTGGTACTTATACTTTTTTTCTCAATCTTCTCCTTTACTTCATTACTCTTAGATGTTTTCTACTACTTGTCACCTCCATTGTGTCCGTCCCTAGGGGCCTTTTTTCCTTTCTATTTAGCTACTTCAAATCAGTTTTGGGATAAGAAATCCAGTATCAAACTTATTCAAATAGAGGTTGTTTTATCTAAAATTAAGGTTATCAGTTTTAGATAAATGAATAATCAAGAAGGGCTTTCTAGAGGCGGTGTCATTGCCTAATGGAGGATGTTCCCTGGGCTAAGGGAGCAGCATGGGCAAAAGCACAGAAGCAGGGCGGTTTATCAGAAATAGATTGTAGTAGTGATTTTGGGGAGCCTGTACCCCTTGAGTGACAGACCTCTATGCTTCTCTACTAAGCTGGGAGCTCAATATCTCCCAGTCCTTAAGGATTCTAGGTTGGAAATACAGTCTAGGAAAATGTAGTTTAAATTCTGCAATATCAGAATTTCCAGACTTTTAAGAAATTCCAGTGTGTCAATATATACTGGTCAGTGGGAACAGAATATTTGAAGTTCATGCTGGTAGAGAAAATGCAGGATCTCTGATCACCATGATTATCAATTAAAGATGTACCTTAAACTGCAGTCCCTCCTGAAGCCCTAGAGCTGTACTGTCTAATATAGTAGTCACATGTGGCTCTTTAAACTTAAATTAATTAAAATCTGGTACAATTAAAAATTCAGTTCCTCAGGCACCCAAGATACATTTCATGTGGTCAGTAGCCTCCTGTGACTAGGGACTACCATGTAGAACTGCACAGAAAATTCTGTGGACTAGCGTAACTCTAGAGGGCCAAGTGTGAGAGTCATGAACCGGCAGTTAACAGTCCCCACAGAGCTTAGGTGGGGGCAAGGGGAGGTTGGGAGGGGCCCTTGGTATGTAATGTGGGCATTCGCCCTGTTGCTCAGCATGGCTGGGTCCTGGTGCAAGATCCTGGGCCCGCAGTCCGTGGGTCACGTAAAACTCCACTGTAACCCATGCAGGGAAATAAACATAGTCCTTCTTTGTTGGTAGGAGCGTAAGGTGACAATATTAGCAAACTCCTTTAAAATATCCTTTAATTGGGCAACGCCATCTCTAGAAGTTCTTCTAAGGAAACAATCAACTATGTACGTACATGGATGTTCTCTGTAGTGTTGTTTATAATAGCCAAAAAAAAACAAGGAAATAGCTAGTAGCATGCTGTAAAAGCTAACAACGAGCTGGGGTGGATTGGGGAGCCCTGATCTGTAGCATTTACGATCCCTGTGCTGTAAACCCCCCTCCGTGGCTGGTTTGAAGCTACCAAGGTAACAGAGTTGGAAAGAGGTGCTTCCAGCTGCCTCTTCTGAGCCTGTCCAAGCCGCCCCATGTACCAACAGCAAGTATCCTAACTGCCCGAAAAGAGGCGGTGTTAACTAAATTGTGGTAGAAAATGCTGTGAGGCCACTGAACCCGGTGGTTCTCAATCTGAGGGCGTGAGAATCACCAGGAGAGCTTGGGCCCCACGCTTAGAATTTCTGCTCCACTAGCTCAAGGTCTGAGAATTTGTATTCCTAGCAAGTTCCCAAGGAAGACTGACAGATCCTGCTTTCCCTGAGTCCATACCTAGAGCACTACTGCTGTAGGAGAAAATTGGGCGACATAGTTGTTCCCCAAAAGATCCATTTTGTAAATGAAAATGTTATGAGTTGTATATACGCATAACAATAATAAGAATTATAACAATAGCGACATCTGTTGAGTCCTTATAATGTGATAAACACTGCGCTGTGCATTTAACACAATTATCTTATTTAATCCTCACAACCATTCCCCGAAGAAAGTCACGTTAACGTTGTCCCCGTTTTTCACACAAGGAAACTGACTGAGAAAACTGAGGAGTGTTCCCTGGGGTCATGCACCTGCTGCGAGGTGGACTGGAGGTGGGATTTGGACCAGTCCAGCATGTGGCCTCACGTACACCCACCTGTGCCTCCCCTGTGGCAGCACAACACTGAACATGACCCAGTACCTGTGGTTATTTCTAGGTGAGGGGGTCATAGGAGATTTCTGTGTTTTTCAGATTCTCTCAGGGCAATATTGTTGTAATCAGATAGAATTAACAACATAGTAAAGAGAAATAAGAAAGGCCGTTGTACCCAGCATTCACTGTCTGCGCACCTTGACCTCGGTAGCCTTTGGGTGAGGGGCTTCCTCACTTCTGCTGCCCACAGTCCAGCTGGGCCGTGCTCAGCCACCAGCATTGTTGCCCACCTGACGGAGAGTTCTCCCTTTGGGGGACCTGCCTGGCCCTCACAGCAGTCCTATGGGTGAGGGCATCTGACTGCTCCGTGTTATAGATGAGGCAGCCGAAGCTTGATCAAGTGAAATGAGTTGTCTGAGGCTACACACACCTCAGTAGAATGGTTTTCCCTTTGGTTACGATCCATTTGTTTTCTGGCCCTCTCTCCTAATTCACGGTGTAAGTCAGAAGGTACCATTTATTGAGCACGTGCTTGATGCCAGGCATTTTACTTACAGGACTGCACTAACGTCACAACAACCCTGAAAGGAAGATAGTAGCGCCTTTTCAGAGATGAAAATGAACCTCAGGGAGGCTAAGTGCCGTGCACCAGAAATACACAGGCAGTTTTATGATTCCAAAACTCACTGATTCATCTGGAGAATATTTATAAAACACCTACTGTGTAGCTGTTCACCTGATTCCTGAATTTCTGACATGGGCCATTAATGACCCGACTCTGCACCCAGCACCCAGCACCCTCGCCCAGGCCTCATGGACTCCTGTGAGGAGGGAGGAAGGGAGAGGAATCCAAGGCGTGGGTCTGAGGCAGGGAGACCCAGTCTCCTGGGAAAGCCAGGTCCTCACCCACTGGCCTCCCAGCGAGCCCTGCCCCTCTCTGACCGTGGTTTTACCATCTGTAAAACGAGGAAAGTGGCCTACATGTGTGACTTTCCAGCCTTTTCTCTTTTTTCAATAGCTGTGACAACTTTGTTCAGGAGAAATCTTACCTAAGAGGCTGATGTAGAAAATAAAATACGCTTCTCCCCCTGCAGATGGGGGGCGAGGCGGGGTTCAGCTCCGCAGCCCCAGGGCACTAAGGTGGGACCCAGGGCCCCCTGTGGTTTCTGAGCCCTGGGCCCGGGGGAAGGAAAGGCCGAGGGGTGGTCCCCGCTAACAAGGAGCTTCGGAGGCTGAGCTCAGGAGCACCTTGGGTTCCCAGGGGCCTGCTATTGTGCCTTCGACCAGTGTTTGGCACTTTGGGGCTCAGCAGATCCAACAGTTAGCCAGGACTTTTTCCATTTAGCTTTTGATTTTGATTCTTAATCTTTAAAAAAAAAACACGATTTTACCAACCTACAAGACTTCTTTTGCCCTGAAAATTCACACTTGGAAGTCAAAAACATTGGTTTCCTTGATTAGTATTTCTTAGTTAAATCTGTGGATGTGTGTATGGAAGAGGCCACAGTAGTATTTTTCTTTTAAGGGGGACTGACTGTTCATTACTTAAATTTGAGAAACGCTAGCTCAGCCCGTCCCAGAAAAACTGGCCAGATGAGCACATTTCGACAGAGAAGAGGGTCTGGTGTCAAGAGAGCTGCCTGAGGGGGACAGCACGTAAAGATGACTATGACGTAGGGGTAAGTGCAGGGAAACAAGGGCTACACGTTGGGATGCACATCTGGGCCCAATCCTACTAAAAATAAAAAGCAAAGCACCTGCAACCACATATGTATTTTTTAAATGCTTGAAAGTGTGTAGAGCAAAATGTTAATAGTGGGGTGGTGGAATTACACATGGTTTTTATTGCCGTCTTTTTTCTGATCCGTTAAATTCCTTTGGTCTTAGAGAACTCCATTTGGTAAATTACTCCCCCTTTACTCTAGGTCATAAACTTCTGGCTTTGAAGAGTTTGTGTTCCAAAGTGCTGTATACAGCCCCTAGCCCTGCTTGTTTGGCCTTCAAAATGATTTTTTTAAATCTGATTGAATTGCCAATATTTGAAGTTGAGAGAATTCCCATAAAAATCTGGCACTCTGGTTCTCCTGATATCATCTCCGGGCCTACATTCCCACGTGACCCACTCGGGTTTGCAAGTTTCTGTCTGGTCCATTTCACACAGCCCTCAGCTGCCTGGTCCTAGGAGGATAGCCCCCCTGCCCTTTGTTTTCATCGTGGGGTCCTTTAGGCATCCTTTAGGGTCTGCTCCTCCTGTGAACTAAGGTGGAGACTTACATGAGGTCCAGGGTGCTCTCAAATTTAGGGTTTCGGTGTAACAATTGAGTTGGAGGAGAAGGCTGTAAGACCCTTCTGCACAGCACTTTTCATAAGAATAATGGGAGAAAAATAAAACAGTGGTTGAGGGAAGCTCTTCTGACTACATCCCCATTAATTACTGACTACAAGATCAAGATTAGCATCAGTGAAGTGTTGGTACCTCTGCCGAGCAGTTTGTATTTCTAAACAGGCCAGATGGAAACCGTCTTTACCACTTTTTTTCCTAAACACTGGGAAGGAGTTCTGTTTAGGACAATCAGGTACCTTCTCTGGCCTTGACTGAGCAGAAGAAATGGAATTTGAAGTGTTCTGTATTGGGGGTGGGGGTATCTTTAGGAAATGCGAATTGGGACGGCAGGGTTTTCTCGGGGACCCCAAGATTGATGTCATCTTTCCTGGCAACAACAACAGTAATAACCACGGCTAACAGTACTGGTGCTCAGTCTGCCTCCGACATGGGGTTTGCCGGGCAGCCTGCCTATACGTCATCTCATTGCATCCCAGCCGCTAGGAAAGGGGGCTCTATACTATCCCCATTTTTCAGATGAGGAAACTGAGGCTTAGAGAAATTTTAAGTAACCTGGCAGAGCTGGTCTGTAGAAAGCGAGACGTTCGACCTAAGCGTGCCTGACTTGGGAGCCTTGCCGTTCCCCACGCTGCCGCACTCTGACCCCTGCCTGTGTGACGATGGTAGTGATGCTGTCCCCGTTCTCTGCATCTTTGAGCACCCTCCTGTAGCAACCTGCTTCCACAAGAAGGAGAGAAACAAACGCCCAGAGAAGGAAGGTGAGGTGGGTGGGGTCACATCTCTGTCTCATCTTAAATCCCCAGAGCCTCCCCAGGACATCCTCCCCACCCCGCCCCCACCATCATGGCCATGCTGTCCCAGTCACAGTCCTTCAAAACTTGTTTTCACCACCCTCTGCCTCATTAGATGTACAGTCGTCAGCGTTGGGTTTTTTCCCCGTTTTCCGCCTGTGCATGTATGAGCCTTGCCACAAGAGCCTTATTAATCATGTGGAGTTGAAGGTTACCAAGAAAAATATGCCAGAGTGTGACAGGCCATTAGTATTTGTGTTGTAAGGAAACCAGTAATCATCTTAATTGGTGCACACTTTGGAGCAGAGCGGGGCTGCGTTCTGAAGGGTTGTCTCCTCCCTATACCACTGATGCGTTAAAAGCCACGGTAACCGCCGCTGTCCACAGAGACGTCATGCCCCTGAATTTCTGGGCCACCTAGGTTAGATTAGCCTGTGTACTCAGACCAGCTGGGGAGGGGTATTTGGCCCAGGAGAGATTTCTGAGGTCAATGGGGCAGCCCTGCCTCTGGCCCCAGGAAATCCATGTCCAGTGCTGGGGTTTTGATGGTGACCAGCCCTGCTTCCTAAAACACAGGTGGCCATCAAGGCCAGGAGCAGCGTGGGGGCAGGAGCGCAGTCCTCCTACGCTGCCCCCATTCAAATTCTAACAGGGCTCTGTTTTTTCCTTTTCCTTTTTTAAGCATTTACTTCCCTTTTAAAGAGGTGCAGGGTCTGTTCTTTCCGTCACCAGTGACTCTTGGAGGGGTAGAGCCTGGCCACTCTCTGAAAGCTCTTGCTGTATCACCCCATGCCAAGATTTTGTCCAACTCTACTTTATCTAGTTTGCGTTATGCAAACAGTGGCTATTTTTAAAAATATTTTATTATATCAGATATGCCACTTAAGTTATATCGTTTCTCCACACTATACGCCTTCCCCTTCCTTCCACGATTCTCACTATTCTAAATGGAGACTGCTGGGAAGACTAAAAATTGGTGATTCCACTTCGGAAGGCATTTTCGCAGTCTCCGAAAAACCGTAATGTGCATTATCCTACAATCCAGGAGTTCCGTTTATCAGTGTCTGTCCTAGAGAATCTCTCATCAAGTGCAGCGTGAGGCCCACGTGAGGATGCTCACGGCAGCACAGAAACGATACGAAGTCAGAAACAAGCCGTGCCCAGCAGCAGGGAAGGGGGGCGTGAACCACGGACGTGATGCGGCTGTTGGAAGCAAGGCCTGGACCAAAATGATGTAAACAGAACTCTGAGATATATTATAAAGTGTAAAAAAGCAAACTGCAGAGCCGTTTATGCAAAGGCACACACAAACAAAAGCAGTACTTCATGTTTCCAGTGTGTGTGCATATGTGCATGCATGTAAACATAAACAAAATGGCGTGGAAGGATGTACTCCAAACCACTAACAGTGATTACCTATCAGACAAGAGAGTGAGCCAGGATTAAAGATCATGGCAAAAGAAACTTTACCCTTTCTTTATTTGTAGTTTTGGTATTTTTCTTTTTATAAGAAGGATATGTGTATTATTTCTCGTTTAATTAAAAAAGAAAACTGTCTTGAAGCAAAGAAGATGGTTGGCCCAATAATTTATTTTCCTGCAAGGTTTTCAAGATTCTTCATGTTTCTTTTGCGGGGAAGCATATTTGTGTCTTAATCTTTTGTATGCTAAATTTTTGTTTCGGAGTAAAGCCTTTATTTGGTACTGGTATGTACCTAAGAAATGCCTCTTTCAATTGAAAGAAATCATGAATGACTTCTTCATTGTTTACCAAGATTGATCGTTGGCGAGAAGACATGGACTCTGTCTAGTTCCCTGGATACTCCACTGTTGTAAGGCTCTGTTTCCTGTCCATGGGTTGTTCTTTCTGCCTAGATTGCCCTTTCCTGTGTGGCCACCCTGATAATGCCATTGAAACTCTCCTTGGTCCCCTCCCCAAAGTTAATTCATTCTTGGAGTACTGCTGCTAATTTTTGCATATGCTTTTGCTGTTAAAAGAAAGCATAGTGGTTAAGAGCACAAAGCGACCTGGATTGAAGTCCCTGCCCTGCTACTTACTAGCAATATATAGGATCCTCCAACTCTCCACGCCTCAGTTTTGTCGTCTCTGAAATGGAGATGACAGTCTCACCTTGGGGATCGTTGTGGACATGAAATGAGGTAATAATACTTGTAGGATGTTTAGCACCATGTCTGGTACAGAATCACTCGTACAGTGTGTCAGCTGTTCATGTTATTCTTGTAGCAGAAATATCTTCTTCAATAGACCGGAAGCCTGAGCTTGGTTGTCTTGGCTTCTGATCAGCTCACACCATTCCTGGCAGATAATGGAAGTGCCGTTAAACATTATTTGGCACTGAACTGTGCAGTGAGGGATATGGAAGGATGATCTGGGCCATGGGGGTTTTCTACAAAAGGACGCGACAGCCCCTACAGACCATAAAGTGGGTTAATTGGTGATGTTTCGTTTACTTTTACATATCTGATTTTCAAGAATTCCCAAAATAAGCATGTATAATTACTTGTGTAATTGTTTAAGTGACCGTCCCCCTAGAGGAAGGCAGTGGAACCCACAGGAATGGGGTCACCAATAGGAGAAAGTCAAGTACTGTGACAGAGCCAAATAGAAAAGTTACTGAGGAGCTAGGGAACATTGCTGGCACGCCTCAGACCACCACCTGATTTCTGGGTGATGCCAGCAGTCTGTGCCTCTGCACCTCAGACAGCCATCCAGGCTCCTGCGTGGGAACAGGATGCCTCTCCAGGGCTGACAGCCCCTGACCGCAGCAGGCTTCCACAGGCGCTTTCTGTTTGGGTCTAAGCTTCTGATGACCCCAGCTGCAAGCACCAAGCGCTCCTTCAGTCCTCACAGGGTGTCCCGGAGTGGGCATTAGAGGAGTGTGTGTGTGTGTGTGTGTGTGTGTGTGTGTGTGTGTGTGTGTACACCAGTTAACAAATCTGACCGCATAGACGTCAAGTGATTCACGCACAACCAGAGTTTTGGAAAAATCTGCTCAACACCGTTCTGGGTTTAATGCCCGAAACCCCCAGGCCACGTTGCCTCCCACATTCCCACAATGTGGAGTTCCCTTGCAGGTGGCATTTCGTATGTTCTCTGGCCCTTGACAAGTAAATACAACATTGAAAAGTAAAAGATGCTCAGAGCAAGGGCTAGGAGAAAATTTATAGGGGTAGATGAAATAACCTAGAGGTTATGAAAAGAAAACCACATTCTCTGTATGCTAATTACTTTAAAGCATCTCAGAAGGCCCTATCAGGTTAAAGAATTAGGTCCTCAGAGCTGGACTTCCGCCATTCTTAGAGCCAGTTACATGGACAGACATGTCAGCTCAGAACCATAGAATCACACAATCCCAGGACTAGAGGGGGCCCTTCAAGGCCACGTAGTCTAAACATTTCTTCAGCATTTGAGTCTTTTTTGGTTTGTATAAGTTCGGCCTCTTATTGAATTCTTTTAGTGATTAACAGTTCAGTGTCTTATGAGAGATCCCATTTCTTTGCTGGGCAGCTCTTATTATTAGAAAGTTCTTTCCTTACGTTGAGCTGAACTATAACATTCTGCAAATTTTGGCTTCTGGTTCTACTTCTTTCTTCTGACTACAGACAGCATGATGTCAGAGACAGAGCATGAGCTGCAGAGTTGGAGAGCCCAGTCTTCTGATCTGCCAGTTATTAACTGTGGGCAAAGTACTTCACCTTTCCCAGTCTCAGTCCTGTGTCAGGCAGAATAGGGCTACTTCCCTCAGTTGGGTTGATTGGAGGATCGAGTGAGGCAGTGGGAAAAAAAGGACATGCTAGGTCTACGTGTACTGATACAGAAAGATGGCTGTGACATATTGTTAGACAGGGAAAAGCACACTTCAGAAGAAATAAATAAGCACAGAAACATTGTAAAATTGGGCAAGA
This sequence comes from Furipterus horrens, assembly GCF_987537825.1. Lineage (NCBI taxonomy): Eukaryota > Metazoa > Chordata > Mammalia > Chiroptera > Furipteridae > Furipterus > Furipterus horrens. The sequence goes on from NW_028327180.1 coordinate 85,651,918, forward strand.
AATATGCCAAACTACTAACACTAGCCATCCCTGGTGGATGAGACTAGATGGCTTTTGTCACTTAGATGTTACATTCTTCCATGATGCTTACAAAAAATAATTTTTTTTTTTACAACAAATCCATCACATTGAGAACCATTACAAATGGTAAAGACTTTTCCATTTTAGAAAGGAAAAAGAATGAAATATCTAGAACACTATATCTAAAAATGGAGTCCACTTGTATCAGTTGTGGTTTCTTTCTCTGCAAGCTGTCTAAACCTTTGAAGCATATCCTAATAGGGATTTGTGCATGTCCACCTACAAAAAATGGCTCTAACCAAAAAAACAGTGACTGGGTTAGGTCCTGCCCAATCTGCCTCAGGGCCTTTGCATTGTCTGTGTTATATTGCTGGATAGTCATATCGAAACACAGCCACCTCACAAACAAACTTGGATGTGATAGGCAGAGATATACCTTCTTTTAAGTGGGGAGTTGTGTCTAAGTTCACGAATGGCCATTTCATTGATAAATATCCTGCTGTGAAGGTGACTTTTGCTTCTCCATGCTGCCTTCTATATTTAGAGACTCACAAGTGAATACCTGGATGACAGGGCTCCCCCTGACACACACACACACACACACACACACACACACACACACACACACAAATACTTGACATCTTCCCTGGGGTGACATGTTGAGTCCTCTGGAAGAACATTGTGTGTATAGACTGTAAAAAATAAAAGCAGCAAATGACAGGCAAAATATATCAAGTCAGGATCATTCGCCAGACATCTGTGAGCATCTGCCATATGCCAGATGCTGTGAGAGACGGGAAAATGAATCACTCTCAGTCCTGTCCTCAAGAAGCGTGTTACCGGGCCGCTGAACACAGTGCCAAACCAGAATGTGCAGGGAATCCATAAGAGCTGTGCCCGGAGCCTGTGCTGCACTTAGTGGGCATCAGAAGAGAGCATCGTTCCCGTGCAGGGTTGGTTACTCAGGGGCACTTTGACCTGAGCCTGGATGGAAAAATAAGATTCTCTAGGCCAGAGAAGTGGAGAAGGATGCTCTGAGCTGAAGGATTTGCAAGAGTAAAGGGGCAAAGGCAAGAAAAGTAGTTAGTTGGTGTCTGCAGAGAGAGTCAGTCACATCTCTCCAGAGAGAGGGGATCAGGTGAAGGGTTGAGGTGAAAGGTGGGTCTGGAAAGTTAGTCTCTGCACGTTGCTCACAGGCCTGAAATATCACTAAATGACATCAGTAGGCCTATACTGTGGCAACAGTGTGGACACAATGAGAGGAGCGGGGTTAGAGGCCAGAAGACTTGCGTACCCAGGTTAATTCCTGATGTGGGAGTTTCTATAAATAGCTGAAGGTCCCACAGTTCCTGCTCTGGCACTAACCAGTGGAAAGCAGAGAAGTAAGAGGCCCAGATGAGAAGCCAGCAGGACCCCACAAAGCAGAGGTTTCCAGAGAGTCAAGGTTGGGTTGGTTTTCTGTGTTAGGCTGGGCTGGGCTGGGTTTGTTTGGGAAGGATTGGGTTTTGTTGGGTTGGGTTGGGTTGGGCTGTGTTGGGTTGAGTTGGGCTGTGTTGGGTTGGGTTGGGAAGGATTGGGTTGGGTTGGGCTGGGCTGGGCTGGGTTGGGTTTGGGGTGGCAGTAAGGAAAGCTCTGACGTAGGTTCAGCTTTCTGGCCCTGTGTACCTAGCAGGGAAATCTCCCCCAGGAGAATACCTTTGCCCTTTAACAAATATGAAACTGACAGGTTGACACTGTTGCTGAAGTGGAAGACTTTTTCCCCCCCTTTTTTAACAACACCTTCATGGAATCCAGCCTCCTAAATGAAACAAATGAAACACATGTTGCTCTCCAACACCTGACAGCCTGACATAATTTAAGAGCAGCTACCAGGAGCCCACAACTGGAACTGCCTATGAATCTGCTCCCCTGGATAGGCTCCAACTAGGTGAAAAAATGGAATGGACCAAGTCCAAGTGACCAGGGCTTCTCTTCCCATTTGTAGCTGATTCAGGGGTTGGGTGGAGGGTTGCTTTCAGAAAACAAGGACAGCTATAATTAACTTGATAATGCTGGTTTCTGGAGTGTTTTTATTTGTCATCTGATTATTAAACAGATTTATGGCCCGGCCCACCCACTGAAAAGGGACCAAGGCATTTAGTTGAAATTAAAAGTGCAGATAAGACTGCCTGTTTAGATAGTCGCATATTTTTTAATAGATTACTCATCTTCTGCGAAATAAGGGAGAGGAGTTAATTTGTGTGATGAAGTGCTTTCTATTTCTGGGAGCTGGCTGGTGGCCGTGATTGCCTGAGGAAGGAGCGTAACTCATTCTTAAAATCACCAGAGGCTTGTGCAGGCCAAACACCTGCACTCCAAGGACAGGGCTAATTTGTAATGCGATGCCAAAGAGCAGAGGGGTTTGTGGTTTCAAAGCAAATGTTTGGGGAAGGTGTACAATTTGTCTTTAGATTGAAGGTCAAATTCTCATTCGCTCTCAGAAAAGTGCCAAAGAAATAAACGTGACATGTTAATCTGAGGCCACTGATTATGAGGGATGATGAGAAGAGACAGACTCGGGCTGGAATTCTAGAGAAACCACCACTAGCTGTGTGACCATGGGCGGCGATGAACCCCGTTGAGTCTCAGTTGCTGCCTGTGTAAAGTAGGGTTAGCCCCCCATAGGGTGGCGGCAAAGGTTGTGTGTGTCATGGAGTCAGCCGCGTGCCTAGGACAGTGCTCGGCGTCCAGTGGGTGTGAGCCGGAGTCGGCGGCCTCCCTGGCCTCTGGCTTCTCTCCAGGGTCTCTCTCCCCCTTTTTCCAACCTGGATGAAGAATCCTCGTGTGTACAAGTATCAGGGAGGACTTGACGCTCTACTGAACATGCAATGGAAGACACCAAGGAGGGGTTTTACATCACATACTCCATAACAACCCACTGTCAGCTTTCCCCAGACATTCCTATTTTTCCCCAGCCTCTGGGCCATACACACAACACCCAGCCTTCCTGGTTCCCCTCTCCTCCTCCCTCAGGTTCCCTCCAGAAAAGTATTTTGTTACCAGAACATGCCCATGAGCATTTCACCCAACCTCCTTTCTCACCTCCCCCGTTGCCAGCCACCACTCAGAACAGCTTACAGACATGTACAGTGTCTCTCCAAGGTGAATTCTCCCTCCTCCCCAGGTAAGAGGTAAGCCTCTGTGCTGCCTTTTCAAGGAGGACATGTATACCAAGGGGAGATTGTACTTGTTGGGCTTGGAACTCCCAGAAGCGCACTGTTTTAGGAAAGTATGTCAACAGCAGCGCTGCTCATGGTACCTGAATTGCCAACCCACGTACCTGTACCAGTCTGTAAGGTGCACTAATATGGATTCCAGTATATGGCATGTGTAGGTACAAGCATGTGCTACTTCTCCGTCTTCACGTAGTCATCCGAAGCATTTACGTATTGAAACGTGTTATTCTATTATTTCTCCTTTATATCATAGTTGGGCATTATATAGAATTTTTCAAATTGGCTGTTAAGCAGGTTTTATTATTTACAATTTTTATTTGAAAACATTAAAAGGGGACCATACAAAATAACTGTTACTTAAAGGGACATTGAGTGGAATAGGGTTAAACCCCTGAATCAGAAGGTGAGTCAGCCAGATGTTGGCTCAGTTCCCTCTGATCTGCTGTGTCCTCGATGTTTTCCAGCTGCTGGGACAATAGACCCTTAAATGCAAAAGTCCCAATACACACGTTGTCCTGGCAGCTCTCAGGGTGAAAGGAGAGATACCTCAAATATGCTCCCTGGAGTCTTTGGCAGAAGGAAACTGGCCATTTGGGACTAATGGCTTTCTCCGCGCACGTGGCATTCTAGAGGTCTCAAGTCAACATACAGGAACTCTAGTATGATTGTTGAGGTAAACAGTATAGCCACGGTCCTGCTGCAGAACGGGACCGGGTCGATTTCTGTGCCTTCTCAGAAGCCCGCGAATAATAACAGTCACAGCAGTGGGGGGTCGTGGAGGGAGAGCTATGCTCAAGTCAGGGCCCATGGCAGAGGAGCGCAGGTTCAAGTGGGGCCATTTTTAACCCTGTTCGTTCCAGACCGTGCCCTAGGCCAGGGTGTTTCCAATTGTAATAGGCCCATTAGAGGGTTATGGAATCAGTTTCTGGGATCATGACCAGCTTTTTGACAAAAACTAAATACAAGAGGATAGAATAGAAAAAAACCATCTGAGCACATCACACCTTACACTGAAGTTACATATGTGTGTGCCAGGCCATGATGTAAAACGTATTTTTTACATGTCATAGTTGAAAGACTTGAAAACCACTACTCCCCAGTGTATAGAAGTCAGACTTGAAGGCCTCCCAGGCGTGTGTGAAAACCAGTTTCCCCGAGGATCGTTAGGGCTAAGGTTTGAGAGTTCTCTCTGTGAGCCTATCGGGAGATGCACTAGTCTGTCGGATCTTTTCTCGCTTGAAGGTGAGAGGAGCATCAGGGATGGAGGTAAAGAGGGGGCCAGGCCAGGTGGGGACTTCTGTGAGTCCGGGGTGGGGGGGGGCACCCGAGCCAGCACCTGTCCCCGTCTCAGGTTTGCTGGGGGCCAACAAATAGGCTTGGAATCCTTGGAAAACTTCAGTGTTTCTGTTATTCTGTCCGGAAATGTGAGGTTTTATTTCTGATCATTTAGAGAGTCTAACGTGGTCACAATGGCAGCAGTTTATTTTTCTGAGCTCACCTTCTACATTAAGTCAGATCAGTGTTTCTCGAATGTTAGCACGTATCGGACCCGGTTGGAGAGCTTGATAAAATTCAGGTCATCAGGCCTCACCCATCTGATTCAGTGCGTGTGGGGTGAGGCCTAAGAACTGGCATTTCTAACAAGGTCCTGGATAATGCTGATGTCACTCACTAGTCTGGGGACCACACTTTGAAAACCACTGTGTAGAGCAACAGAAAGGACTGTGCCCAGCGTAGTTCCCGACACACAGCAGGAGCACAGCAAATGCTTTCTTGGTTAAACTGGACTGAATTCTCCCCAGCAGAAATGCCTTCGCTAAGGTATAGTCGATTTGCTACTTTTAGCTGTGCAAGAAATGGCTGGTTGACATTGAATTGTACGCCTTCAATGGGTGAATTGTATGGTAAGTGAATTATATCTCAAAAAAAAGCTATTATCAAGAAGAAGAGGAGGGTGGAGAGGAGGAAGGGGGATGCAAAGGGGGAAAGAAATGGCAAGTTTTTCAAAACCATACGTCAAAAGTGTCTGTTATGCCTTAGATTGTCTTATAGAGAAAATCCATGTCAAAGGAGAATGAAAAAGGTCTTCTAGCTGAACTCTGAGGCCCCTTTCAGCTCCACCACTCTCTGAAGTTCCTTCCTGGGACTCAGGACCAGAAAAAGTGTGTCTCTTTCGAAGGGCTGGTCTGTTTTCCTTTTCCAAACAGTAAATGACACTTACATGCCTACGCATTTCACCTGCCAAAGCCTGTCCTGGTACAATGACAGCTTTCCTTCTTGACCTCGCTTTGTAATTTTCCTGCTATTTATATTTACCTATCTTTCAGTTTTTCAAGCAAGTGAAAGCCGTGGACTTTCTGGGGGTGGGGGATAAGGTTGAGGTTATGGGACTGAAGCTCATTACCCACCAGGCAGAATGAAGAGACCAGGTGTACTTTCATAGTTAATAATGTCAGTGTGGGGATCAAAAACTTCTGTGACTCCTGGCTTTCGCCTGCTAGCTGTCTGAACATAGATTAGCAGAGAACTTTTCTCATGGTGGTGAAATGAGACAACGTGGATAAATGACAGCGTTTAGCACAGGGCCTAGGCACACAGCAAACACACGACAGAAATCCTGACAATGACACTGATAATGAAGGTGAGGGTCCACCGCATCTTCACAATTTTCTTTTGGCTAGAAACACCTGAGCAACAAAGCAGGACACAGGGTGACACTTGTGACTGCTGTGTGCCTTCCCTCTTGCAAACGGAGTGGCGGTGCTTTAGAATACACTGCCTGAGACTTGCAAGTAAATAAATCAGTCTGCAAACAGATGAGCTATGACACTTTAATAGCCCGAAGCCCAGCAGAGCTGAGGCATAACAAGATGCAGGACACCTCCAGCAACCAGAAGCTGACCCGAGCGTGCTGAGGGCAGCCTCTCCCACCTCGGCCTCTGCATTATTAACAATGCCCTGGAGGCCATTGAACTAACAGTGGCACTGGGACCATGCCAGTTTGTCTGGTTTGTGACTTCCTCCTCCTCCTCCCTCACTGCCTTGTCCACGGGGCGCTCCCCCACGTGCTTGGGGTCCTGTATTTCTGGTGCTCCTGAGCAGGTGTCTCTGCCAGGCTCGATGGCAGCAAGATTGAAACTCTGGTGTTTTACTTGGAAATTAATCTGATTACACACAGCAGTGGAGCAAAGATCTCTGAACAAACCAAACTGAATTCGAGCCCTGTCTTCACCACTTCACTTACCGGCTGTGTAGCCTTGGACCAGAACAACATCTTCTGAACTTGACATACTGCACCTTGAAATGAGGGTGATGAACCGTGACCTGCTTCCCTCATAAGGAAGTCAGATCAAATGACACGACGGGGGAAGAAAGTGTGTGGATTCAGCAGGTTCCTGCAGGTGCCTCTGGCTCTGCGCTGGGCACAAGGGATACACTAGTGAGTGAAGTGTGTCCTGGAGCTTAGAGTTGGAGGGAGACAGAGGAAGTACGCCACAAATACAGAAGGATGACTTGAGCTGAGTGATGTAAAGAACAAGTCCCAGGGCTCTGTGACAATCTGCTCTAGACACCTGCTGTGGTCTGGGAGGTCAAGAAGGGCTTTAGTGAGGAGCTGAAGCTTGAGCCGAGATCTGAGGGATGAGCAAGTCGTTAACTAGGGGGAGCGTATGGAGGGGCTTGGAATCTCGGAAATCCAGGCAGAAGGACCAGCAGTGACAGACAGAAGGAGACGTCGTGGGCATTTGGACACCTAAAAGAAGATGGCCAAGGAAGGGGGTGATAATAAGAAAGGGAGGGGAAACTTGAGGCTGGAGAGGGGGTGGGACCAACCAATCACAGCCTTATTATTCCTGGTAAGAATTTTGGACCTTCTTCCAAGAGCCTTGGGAAGCCACAGAAGGATTTTAAGCCAGAGAGTGGAAAGGTGACAAGATGAAATTTACTGCTCTTTTAAGAGACCCCCTGAACTGCTATGTGCATACTAGGCCAGAGAGGGACAGAGTGGAAGTAGGGACAGCCGTCCTAGCTGCTGCAGTTGGCCAGACTACCATAGTCCAGACAGGGACAGTGGGGACCTGGACCAGGGCCATGCTCTTGCTGTGTGGCTGTTACAGTGCCAATGTGTGAGAACTTCCCCCTTCTTTCTTCATGCACTAGGGCTGCCATTGTTCTCTCCTGCTTTTTAAATATGTTTGAAACGATTCTTAATTTTTGAAACATTAAGCAAAGAAGATTACAAACTCAGGAGCCAGACTGACTGGGTTTAAATCCAAGACCTGCCACATACTGACTGTGTGGACCTGTGGAAAGTCCCTGAACCTCTCTGTGCCCCTGTTTCCTCATTAGTAAAACAGGGACACTAATCATGACCTGCCTCATGGAGTGTTTGTGAGGATTCGATGAGCAGGCGCGGGTGACGTCCTTGGGTTAGTGCCTGGTATGGGTGAGTACTCCGCGTGCCTTAAGCATGGTTTGTGGAAACTGGGCCCCAAAGAACACTGCTGCCGAGCTGAGGTCCTGAAATCAGAGTCAGTCCTGCAGATCCTCTAAGTCATCCCTACCACCTGGAATTTGTCTTAGTGTGGGGTTCCTAAAGCAGATCCTGAAACAGGGTTGGAGTGCAAGTAGTGCTTTGGGGAGGAGGTTTGGGGAAACACCAGCAAGAGTGTGGAAGCGAGAACAGGAAGGGGGGCAGCCAGCACAGGCACCATGCAGCAACTGCACGCGACCCCACCGGGAGCTCTGGGGGCCAGCCCCGCGCCTGTGCCCGGGTTAGCGCCCCGGTGGGGCAAGGGCACTGGGGTGATTATCCCCCTGCACCTCAGTACTTGGTTGAGGTCCACCACGGGGGCGCAGAGAGCCTCAGGCGGAGGCAGCTGCTGGCGGAGGAAGTCAGGCAGGTGGGGAACCAACGCGGAGGGGGGCTGGGCGGGGCACCCACCCACGAGCTGTCTGATGAGTGCTCTTCCAACATCTGCTTAAAGCCTGACAATGATGGGGGCGCACCTTCAGAATCAGACTCCCCCTTGTTGGACGGCTCTGGCTCATCATTACATTAGAGGGGTAATAAGGGCAACAGCAACTCGATTGCTTTTACAACCCGAGCAGCCGTTGGAATAGGAATAAAGCGTATTTGACATTAGGGCAGCTGCCTCCCTGCTGCTTCAGGGCAGACATGTGTTCTCAGCCCTGGTGCCTTCATGCTGAGCCAGCACATAGCCTCCGAATCTTTCTTAACACAGCTTTATAATGGATAGAAAGCCATGACCACAGGCACTTTGATGAAGGCTGTTTTTATCCCTGCCCTAGTGTTTATGTAGATGGGGGGGCAAATAACACTGTGTCACAGAATCACTGTGTGACTCTTGGCAAGACATTTAATTTTCCTGGCCCTCCCCGCTCCCCTCCCGGTAGAATGAAAGAGCTAACTGAAGTGGGCCAGAGATGGGCTTTGGTGCATTAGGAAGAGCCTGCTGGTTTGCAGTCGGGAACTTTGGCCGCATCATCTATAAGCTAAGTTTCTTGGGCAGGTTGCAGCACCTGCTCTAAGCCTCGTGGCATCTCCTTCTATAAAATGGGACCATAATACCCCATTTACAGGTGTCAGAAATTATGTATCAATATATAAAGCAGGGAGCTCTGTGTGTGAACACAGTTGTCATTATCAAAACCGTCATCATCTTCTCCTAAAGCCCCTTTCAGCTTTAAAATTCTATGACTATGGAGTGTCCTCATCCAAGTGGCAAAATAAGGCAACAGTCCTGATTTTGTGTAAATGCACTTTCTAATAAGGACAGGAGGAGCATAATTGCCCCTAAATAATGGCTCCGACTTTTCCGCAAGCTGTCAAAGGGCCTTAATTGCTTGATCGGTAATGATGCAGCCATCTGGGTTCGGTGTGATTTAGCGGTGGGGCTCTGCCCGAGCGGGACCCTCAATGATTAGAGCTGGACCGGGTGATGTTTCTAATTTGGATGGGAGCAGTGGTGTGCAGTGGAGGAGATTATCTCATCCCCGAGTTAATGACCTACCAGTTGAACCTGGCCAAGAAGAAGCACTGGTCACGATGACTATGGATTTTTTTTCTCTTCTTTTTTAAGATAGCATCTCTGCCCGAACAACAGCGTATCTGGAGTGTGATCATGCCTCTTACTATCTTGTCTCGATGCCCAAAAAAGTCTCTTTGGGGAAGATTTAGTCCCTCAATTAGGGAAAATTGATTTCTGTTTTCTACAGAGTCACTGTTCCAAGGATAAGTGGGAAAGGGCGGGAGAAGCCATATTAATCTTTGCGAGCAAAGCAAGAAGGCGACCTGAGGTTATTTCCAGCTTTCCAGCCTCGGGTTGTGTATGCGCAGATCATCTTTTCTCTGTTTATCTTTTAATTGCTCCCACCTACAAGGTGCTAGGCAACACCATGGGGAACACCCTTCTGGAGACTTCTGTCAAGTGGCTGGGGCAGCGTTCCCCCAGGCGTCGAAGGGGCACCTGAGATGATGTCAGGTGGCTCAGAGACTCTGCGTTAAGTAACATGAGGTCACGTGGAGAGAAAGCTTTCCCTTTTCGGTTCTCGTCGGCTGCTTCTGATTCCCTCAGATGGAGAGTTGCGTTTGGTTGCCCTTATCTCCCTCCTTGACAGAGAGCAGACCTTACATTCCCAGGCATGTGTTTGGATTTTTTTATTAGCTCTCGATCACAAGTGGTATTGATCTCCCATTTATGGTGTTTAACATTTCCTTTCAAAATAAATTGAAGTAAACATTTTTAATTTTAAAAAGTGAGTTGATTTTTTACAATCTAAGTGAAATGTAGCAGGGTAGGTAAAAGATGCAAAAATGATACAGTAGTGCGTGATTGTCAGAGCTGGGAAAACATGTCTCTCCATACAGGGAACGCGGCCACTTGCTGGCTCTGTGACCTCAGGCAAGTTTCTTAGTTTCTCTGGGCATCAGGTTTTTTTCTTTTGTGTGTGTGTGTGTATAATTATCAGTTCTTTTTAGTCTTTATGATTTGTTTTCCAGGTGTTTAACAGTAACACAGACATTCCTTTGTAAACATAAAAAATAATTGTTGAAGAATTATTAAAAGTTAATTATTACTTAGAATTTACCTAATGCCCATGGTGAGTTGGTTTGTTGCAGAACACTGAGATAAAACTCCCCTTGATCTTAAAAAAATAATACTTTTTAAATTGAATTTATTGGCAAGACATTGTTAATAAAATTATATAAATTCCAGTTGTACAATTCTATCAATAGAACACATCATCTGTATGTTACATTGCATGTTTACCACCCCAGGTCAAGTCTCCTTCCATCACCACTTTTTCCCCCTTTACCCTCTCCTACCCCTCCCACCCTCTTCCCTCTGATAATCAATATTCTGTTGTCTGTGTCTATGAGGGTTTTTTTTTTTTTCCACTTAATCCTTCTGCCTTTTTTACCCAGCTCCCCAACCCCCTCCCCTCTGACAGCTATCGGTCTTCTATGAGTCTATTTCTACATTGTTTGTTAGTTTATTTTGTTCAGTAGATTCCACATATGAGTGAAATCACATGGTACTTGTCTTTCTCTCACTGGCGTATTTCACTGAGCATAAATGGTCTCCAGGTCCATCCATGCAGTTGCAAAGGGTACGTTTCCTTCTTTTTTACGGCTGATGATCATCAGTTTTCTCATTTGTCAAATGCAGAGTATGATTTCACGAACCAAGGGAGGTAAAATATGTGAAGCTGCTTTGCCAATCATAACCTTTCTTACCGGTGATAGTGACTCATTTCTTTACAGGGTTAGAAAAATAAAAGGTTCAGTAGGTTCCTGGACCAAGCAGCCAGGGGATCCTGGTGTGAAACACGGCTCTACCTTTAGCTGTGCCAGAGGCAGGCCTTTCCCTTCTCCAGACTTCAGCTTTGGTCTATAAAATGAAGAGATTGAACTACCCCACTGGGCTCCAGGCTTGGCTGGGCATCACAACCCCAATTGTGGTCAAGCAAAACTGAATCTGCTGGGTGCTACCCTCAGTCTACCAAATCACTGTCATCACCTGGGCTGATGCCCTCCTCCCCCCACCCCACCCCACCCCCAGCTTTATTTATAGCCAGCTCACCAGGTGATTTGGACACACCCCCTGATTTAGGAGGGCCTTTCCTGTCTAACCCCTGATGGAGTGACTTTGGAGGGGAATCTGGGCGTTGGTTAGGGAAGGTGACCGCCCCAGAGGCCTGCAAGAGCAGAAAGCCAACCAGCTCTGGTCATGTGCTACCTGGGCTTCTGCAAGGCCTGGGCCCAGGGCCATTGAAGACCTTCTGGTGTGAACTCTGATTTCAGAGACAGCACTGAGACCCAGAGGAAGTAAGTGATGGGCTCACTGGGCCAGGTAGGGGAGCACAGCCAATTCTCCTGGTCCCCAGTCAGTGACACTCCACTCCACTCCGGCTTCCCTAATTAAGAGAATGTCTGTTTTGACCAGTATTTTTTAAATTGAGCTAAAAGTTACAAACAGTGACAAAATATACAGATATCTTAAGTATACAGTTCCATGAGGTTTAACAAGTGTATACAGCTAGGAAACCAGCATCCCCAATCAAGATATGGATCTGCCTTACCCCAGGAAGGGGTCCCTTTTGGTCCCTTCTGGTCAGTCCCCACACCCCAAGGGCAAACACTGTTCTTACTTCAGACTTTGTAGATCAAGTGCTGTTGATGCACTTGAAATGAATCATGCACTAAGTTCTATTTGTGGCTGGCTTCTCTGATTCAGTATAATTTGAAATTCATCCATGTGGTTAAATATATCATAATTTTTTTCCTTTATTGCTTTGTAAGAAGCAATCATACAACTTTCTCTGACGGGCTTATTTCGCTTAGCTTAATACTCCCCAGGTCCATCCATGCTGTGGCAAAAGGTAAGGTTTCTTCTTTGTAATGGCCACATAGTATTCCATTGTGTAAATGTACCACAGCTTTTTTATCCACTCATCTACTGATGGGCACTTGGGCTGCTTCCAAATTTTGGCGATTGTAAATTATGTGGCAATGAGCATACCGGTGCATATATTCTTTCAAAGTAGTGTTTTGGGTTCCCTTGGATATATTCCCAGTATAAGGGAATTGCCAGATCATATAGTAGTTCCATTTTTTGTTTTTTGAGTCAACTCTCTACTGCTTTCCTCAGTGGCTGCCCTGATCTGTATTGCCACTAACAGTGCACGAGGGTTTCTTTTTCTCCACATCCTTGCCAGCACTCGTTTGTTGATTTATTAATGATGGCCATTCTGACAATTGTGAAGTGATATCTCATTGTGGTTTTAATTTGCATTTCTTTGATAATTGGTGAAGTTGAGTGTCTTTTCATATGTCTGGCATCTGTATGTCCTCTTTGCAGAAATGGTCCTTTGCCCATTTTTTAATTGGATTGTTTGTTTTTTGGTGCTGAGTTGTATGGGTTCTTTATAAATTTTGGATATTAACCCCTTATCAGATGTATCATTAGCAAATATGCTGTCCCATTTGATGGGTTGTCTCTTCTTCATTTTATTGATGGTTTCCTTTGCTGTGCAAAAACATTTTAGTCTGAAATAGTCCCATTTGTTTATTTTTTCTTTTGTTTCCCTTGCCTGAGGCAATATATCAGAAAAAAAATATTGCTATGAGAAATGTTCAAGATTTTACTGCCTGGTTTTTTGTTTTTTTTCTAGGATTTTTATGGTTTCAATCTAACATTTAAGTCTTTTATCCATTTTGAGTTTATTCTTGTGTATGGGGTAAGATAGTCTAGTTTCACATTTTTTTTTCTTTTTTTTTTGCATGTATCTATCCAATTTTCCCAACACCATTTATTGAATAGACTATATTTACCCCCTTGTATGTTCTTGCTTCCTTTGTCAAATACTAATTGATCATAAAGGTGTGGGTTTATTTCTGGGCTGAGAACTGGCTCTTATATGGAGTCTTTTAATCTATAAATATTATTTATCTCTCCATTTATTTGGGTCTTTATATATGAGACTATTACAAATGCTATTTTTGTTGTACTTTCCAATTGAGTTTTGTCAGTATATACAAATACAATTAATTTTTTTTCTTTAGAATTTAACAGCCTCATAGAGGTACAATTTATATACCATAAAAATCACCCATTTTAAGCCTGTAGTTCAATGTGTTTTTCAGTGAATTTATGCAATTGTGAAACCATCACCATAATCCAGTTTTAGAATATTTCCTTCACTCCAAAAAGTTCTCTTGTGCCTGTTTGACATCATTCTCAACCCAACTTCAGGCAACCACCAATTTCCTTTCTGTCTCTGTGGTTTTACCTCTCTAGAAATTTCACATGAATAGAATCATATAATATCTAGTCTTACGTGTCTGACTTCTTTAGCCTAGCAGAGTATTTTCAAGGCTTGTCCCCGTTATTGCAATAGCTTCTTCCTTTTTTATTGCACAGCAGCAGCCCATTGTATGGACATGCTGTTGTACATTTTGATTATCCATTCATCATTCAATTGACATTTGGATGATTTTCAGTTTTTTGCTATTATGAATCTTGCTGCTATGAACACGAGTGTACAAGTTTTTGTGTGGACATATGTTTTCATATCTCTTGGGTATATAGCTAGGAGTGGAATTTGCTGGGTTATAAATGTATTTAACTGTTTATAAAACTGCTAGACTCTTTTTCTAAAGTGACTGCACCATTTTACATTCCCACCAGCAGTGTATGAAGATTCTTATTTCTCCACATCCTTGTCAACACTTGTTATTATCTGATTTTCTGATTATATAAATCCTAGTGGATATAAAGTAGTACAATATCCCATTATGGTTTTGATTTACATTTCTTCAATGAGTAATTATGGTAAGCATTTTTCACATACTTATTGGCCATTTGTATATCTTCTTTGCCTGGCTGGTTTGGCTCAGTGGATTGAGCGTCGGCCTGCGAGCTAAGTGTCTCTGGTTCGATCTTCCAGTCAGGGCACATCAGAGAAGGAAAACTCTGACTCCAAAAAACCTCCGCTGCCTTGCGGCATACCTCTTCAGGGGAAAGGCTAAGGGAGTAAACCCCGACAGAAAATCCGGAGCCGGAGTCCCTAAGGCGGTTTGACGTTGTAGTCAACACCGGCAACTCCTGCGGCGCACCTGAAGCCAAGCTGTATTGACTCCGTCTTTCCCTTGGATCCTTCAGCTGCGAAGAGAGGGGGGGTCTGCTGCATGGGCAACAGCAGACCCTCCATATCACCCTGCCCAGGCTCTGTAGCTTCAGCTTCACTGGAGAGGACACTCCAGCGTCATCACAAGATGTCGATTCAACACGGGAGGAGACAGAATTCGAATACTGTGTCACTCCCAAGTTGGACTGCACAGCCATTCTCGGCGTGCAGATAGACTCTTAAGAAGCTACACCATCGTCTCTCGAGACGGACAGCTGCCGACGACGGGATATCTTCTTTGGAGAAGTAACTATTTATATCCTTTATCCATTTGTAATTGAGGTAAAATTCACATAACATTAGCCATGTTCAAGTATACAATTAATTGGCATTTAGAATGTTTGCAGTGTTGTGCAACCATCACCTCTGCCTAGTTTCAAAGTATTTTTATCATCCCAAAAGGAAAACCCATAATTAAGTAGTCACTCCCCATTCTTCTGACCCCAGCCCCTGGTAATCACTAATCTGCTTTCTGTCACTATAGATTACCTATTCTTGGATTTCATACAAATGGAATCGTACAATGTGTGGACTTTTGTGTTTGGCTTTTTTTACTTAGTATAATGTTTTTGAGATTTATCCATGGTGTAGCATGAATTAGTTCTTTAATCCTTTTTATGCCTGAGTAATAGTCCACTGTATAGATATATTCTATATTTGTTTATACATTCATGAGACATTGGAAACTTGGATTATTTCCACCATCTGGCTATTGTGAATAGTGCTGCTATAAACATTCATGTATAAATAATCAAAAGATTCTTTTAGTTGTTCTGGCCCTATCTGAAAGGTGCAATGAGGCTGTGTATCAAAAGCTGTGTCTAAACTGGAAAGTGCAGTACACATGTAAGGGGGAGATCACAAGAATGATTACTAACAAGCTCTTCTTACCCATTGTTCATCTGTCCTCTCTGTCTCCCTCACAGAGCACCTGAAGAAGCCACTTGAAGACTACATGGCCCATTTTCCCAGCGTGAGGATTCTCCGAACCAAGAAACGGGAAGGGCTGATAAGGACCCGGATGCTAGGGGCCACAGCAGCAATTGGGGATGTCATCACATTCTTGGACTCACACTGTGAAGCTAATGTCAATTGGCTCCCTCCCTTGCTCGGTAAGGGACCCTCCCAAGACAAGGCAGGTGACCTAGAATGGGGCTGCCACCACTGGCCCCAGCCTTCTGCAGGGAGTCACCCACAAGGGTTCCCTTACCTGCTTGAGATACACCCAACACAATGCCAGGTGCCACAAAGGGTGCAGAAGTTCAGAGTGCTCAAAGAGACCTTAAAAGCCCATTCAGGCCCTGGCTGGTGTGGCCCAGTGGGCCTGCGAACTGGAAGGTCACTGGTTCGATTCCCAGTCAGGGCACATGCCTGGGTTGTGGGCCAGGTCCCCAGTTGAGGCTGTGCAAAAGGCAGAACCAATCGATATTTCTCTCACACATCAATGTTTCTCTCCCTCCCTTTCCCTCTCTCTAAAAATAAATAAATAATATATACCTATATTTAAAGAATGCTTATCTTAAAACCAAAAACCATTTAGTCCTGTCTCTTCGTTTTACAGAGAAGGAAGCTGAGACTCAGAGAGAGGGCAAGTAACTTTCCCAGAATCTTTATCATATTAGTTTCTAGTGACATGATCCCTCCCCCAGAAAGCCAAGCCTGTGTACCGTTAAGAACCAAACTACGTAGGGGACATCATCATATCAGCTTAGAACAGTCACCGTTCACTGCACTGCCCCCGTGAGCCAGGAAGGTTGCAAGCGTTATCTCTTAATTCTTACAAAACTATGCCCAGTCAAAAAGTGCCCCTTTTTTATAATAGAAGAAACTGAAGTTCAGAGATATTGAGTTACTCATTTATTCCCTTGGGCCACTAAGTGTCATAGTCACCATCTGTCTGGCTCCAAAGTCTGTCTTTCATGATTCCACTTTGCCTCCCTAAATTTATTTCCTCTTCGGAGAGTTTCTGACAGCTATCAGAGCAGGGCTATAGACGGAGGGCAGCATGGTCCAGGAGTCGTCCACCTTAGCCCTGAGGACGGAAGGGAGACACGAGGATTGGATGCCGGTGTCTCGCTGCTGATGGGAGAACCAGGCCTGAATCCAGAAGAATTCATCTTTGATAAAGGCAGTGAGCTAGTGCAGACAGTTTAACATTGAAGAGGAAGTGTCCCATTGAGACTGGGAGTCAGGCGAGGGACGCCAATGGAGGCAGATTGGAGAAGAGTTATTAATTCAGAGAGATAAGTGAACCCCTCAGAAGTGGGATGCTCTCCATAACAGAAAGCTGGGGGAGCAAAGAGGACTGACGTTTAGGGTGGACTTGAGCATGCATCAGAACCACCTGGAAGACTTGGTAAAATACAGAGTGTCAGGCCCATCCCAGGGTTTCTGATTCCAGAGGTACAAGGTGGGACCTGAGCAGCTGCATTTCTAATCAGCTTCCAGGTGATGCCAGTGCTGCCGGTGCAGGAGCACTGGTTAGGCCACCATTCAAAGGAAAGGACAGAAATTAAAATCCGCACAGTTAAGTGGGATAACCCAGCAAGTTGTGTTCTAACACAAACCAGTGTGGACCTTTAGTGTTAGACTATGTGCTTCTGACCCCAACCGTCCAGGATCCCACTGGGTTAGGAAAAGGATATAACCCAGATTTTCTGATAAACTATGTAATGAAACCAAGAGTTCTACATCTGCCTCTCATTACTGAAAGAGAACAAAAAAGAACAAAAGCCTTACCATAAATAGCCTGATTTATAGTCCTGAAGGACCAACCCATTTGTTGGGTCTTCCAGTGACTCATAAAGAGAATGGAATGGTGGGGCAGGAAGCTGAGCTGGTCGTCTAAATAACCCTTAACTCTGTTTCTATGGAAATAGATGAGGGTAATTTTCATAATCTACAGACATACTTGGAAGAAGCAATCCCCCTCTTTTTCTTCTTCTTCTTCTTTTTGTAATAGAAACATGAAGCAGCGGTGTAGATTTTAAAGTCTGCCCTGCTAATATGATCAGCAGACAGAGTACATTATGACATTTGTCTCTGAAACCATTAACACCTCTGTACACAGCTCATTCTGCCTTCTTTGGGGAGCAACCATTTCTGAGTGAGAAGGATTCAGCACCACCAAGGGAAAACCACTGTTGGTTATCATTTCATCCATCATCATCATCATCATCATCATCATCACCATCATCATCATCATCATTGTTCTGCTAGTCTCCTAGCTTTTTAGGCCACATCCCCATTTGAATTTGATGGTTACATGGTAGAATAGGCAGGCCAGACATTATTATCCACATACTGCAAATGAGAAAACTAAGGGGCAGAGAGAATGAGGGAGATGCTCAGCCTTCCAGTGCCTGCTTCTGAGCTGCTTTCAGCAGTCCTGGTCAGGCATGCTGATCACGTGCTAAGCATCTTGGCTCCGTTGTCCCATTCTATCTTCAGAAACCCCATGAGATACAGCAGGTGCTGTCTTCCTGCATTTGGTCAGCCAGGAAACCGAGACTCAGAAGCATCAGCTAACCTTTTCCAAGGCTATACTACTAGTAGGTGATAACTCCAGGATTCGAACCTGGACATTGTGTCCCCAGGTGAGCACAGCACTGAATGCTGCCTCTCTGATGCAACCTGTGGCCTCAGACCTCTCACAACCAGCCAGCCTCCAGCAGAGCACTGTCCTCAGCCCAAACCCTCCCTGGAAGCGAAATCCTCTGAATGGGCATGAATGATTAGGAAGGGAGGCCCTTGTCCAGCTCTTTCCCTAGAGAAGGTTCTTCCTCTTCATTAAGAATCCCCAGGGAGCCTTCCACAAAGCTGATCCTTCTCCACCTTCAGAGACTCTGATTCAGTGGGGTTGGGGGGGATGGTAAACAGTGGCAGCTGCCAACTGACTCTGTCCCTACCAGGCTCCCCATTCTAAGTCTTGAACTTGGCTCCTGGCCCAGAGCTGCCAGGCACCCAGCACAGCCCACTTGTTCCTCATTGCAGATCGTCTGCCCTGACAGCTCACTGACAACCCCAGAGGAGGACGCGGGGCCTGGGAGACATTGGTTATGCAGCTGGCCCAGGGGCCCTGTCTTAGGCGTCAGGGCTGGGATAGGAGCCCTGGTCCATTTTGCCTCCTTTCCTCTCCAGGATTCTCAAGCCCAAGTGTTCAGAGAAATCACCCAGGGAACATGTTAAAAATGCAAATAAGTTGCAGAACAGGTTGTGCACTTTGCTGCTCCCTGATCCTGCCTCCTTAATGGGTCTCTCTGGGCTTCTTCAGACCGCATCGCTCGGAACCGCAAGACCATTGTGTGCCCCATGATTGATGTGATTGACCATGATGACTTCCGGTATGAGACGCAGGCTGGGGATGCCATGCGGGGCGCCTTTGACTGGGAAATGTACTATAAGCGGATCCCCATCCCTCCAGAGCTGCAGAAGGCTGACCCCAGCGACCCATTTGAGTAAGTACGAGTGACCCAGGCTGGTCCTAGTGGCTGACCCTATGACCCCTCCTCAACACAGACATCTCATGATCACCACCTCCCTGAAAAGTCCAGTGCAGAGGGGCCAGGGCAAATGTCCCTAGCCAGAGGCACAGCAGGGCAAAGCTATTCATGCTCCCTCCCTCGAGCCTGGCACCCAGTTGTAACCATCATCATCATCATCATCATCATCATCATCACTACCACCACCACTTATTGAACACTTTCTAAGTGCCAGGTACCATGTGCTGAGCACATTACAGCCTGATCGTCTTTAACCCTCTCGATTGTTATTTAAATTATTATCCATGTTTTCCAATGTGGACATGAAGATTCCAAGAGGTTTAGCAACTTGCCTAGGTCACACGATGATGAAGTGGCAAAGGCTGGATACACGTGCAGGTCTATTTGCCCCAGGAGCCAGCTCTCCCATCATTTTGTTACACCCTTGTGGCAACGTTAGGGAAACAACAGCTTATCTCATGGTGGGAGTTTGGGGGATGTGGACTGGACTCCTAGCATCTAGAATGTGGAAGCTGGAAGGAACCTATAGGCCATGGACTCCGACCTCTTACAGAGGAGGAGTCTGACGCCGTCCCAAGGTGCACAGTGAGTGAGTGGCTGAGCCAGAAACAGAGCCCAGTGCCTCTCTGGTACTTGAAGCTCTGGAAAGGGTCTTTCCTTGCACTGTGGTCCCACCATCCTACAGCTGCCACGTGAGCCACACTGTCTGTCCTGCCAGAGGCATGGGGAAAATCTTTGGGTACAAAGCCAAAATCCAGGCTCTCTTGCTGGATTCATTTCCTAACTGCTGCAGTAATAAATTACCACAAACTTCTTGGCTTCCAAAAAAGAAAAAAAAACCCCACAAATTTATTCTGTTAAGGTCCTAGAGGCCAGAAGTCTGAAATGATTCTTACTGGCCCAAAACCACAGTGTCAGCAGGGCTACATTCCCTCTGGATGCTCCAAAAGAGAGCCTGTTTCCTTGCTTTTTCCAGCTTTTGGAGGCTGCTCCCATTCTTTGGGTCATAGCCCCTTCCTTCATCTTCAAAGCCAGCAAGCAGCGTACCAGCTTCTAGTCTCCCAGTCTTCCCCCTCCTCCCCCACTGTTCCCTTCCCCCTCACCCCGTATCTCTCCTTCCCTACCCCTATGTTCTCTCCCCCACTTCCCCGTCCCTCCTTCATCCCCCCCTTCCTTATCTTCTGCTCCCATCATCACATCTTCTCTGACTCTGCCTCCTGCTTTCACTTATGAGGACCCTTGTGGTTACATTCGGCCCACCAGGGTCACCTGCCCATCTCAAGATCCTTAATCACATTTGGAAAGTCCCTTTGCTGTGTAAGGTAACATATTCACAGGTCCAGGAATTAGGACACTGACTTCTTGCGGGGAACATTATTGTGTCTACCCCAGCTTCACTATGCCCCTCCCCCTCCCCACCTGAGAAAGGGGGCTGTGGGCAGCTCAGCCATCTTCATGGGCACAGTGCATACCCAAGGTTCCTGAAGAGGGCCCCTAATGCGGTAGGCCCCGGGGTAGGCTCAGGTGTGGGCTTCCCTGAAGAAACGGAAGGTGGCCGGGGTGCTGGAGCAACATGAGCCGAGAGTGGAGGGCATGAGTGGAGCCCCCATGCCTCTTCGGCAGCTCTGACATTTGTTCTTCTCCTGACCTCCTGTATCCCTGATGTGGTCAGACAGTACTGTTAGAGCCCTTCCTAGCCAGTTCAGAGAGGAAACAACATCTGCACAAGGTGACACATAGCAGAGGCTGAGATCGAAATGGGCTGCCCAGAGAATGGAGTTTCCGAGGTAAACACAACCCCCATTATGGACTGACCCTTTGCCATGAGCTGATTCATAGGCCCTAAGATCTGAAAGGTACATAAGAGTGGGTCTTGGCCCGCATCCTCCTCGTTGCAGGATGAAGAAAGGGCACATTTAGGTCAGGCGGCTGGTAGCAGCAGAGGCCCAGCCAGTTTCCTCCGGGGCCTTGGTCTCCTCATCTGGATATTGCAGAGGCTGGCCTGGCCCCAGAGTGGCAGAACTCAACCCTGGGAGCCCATTGGCATCATGTGGGGAGTTTATTAAAAAACAAAACAAAAAACCCACCCAGGTCACCCCCTAGACCAGCTACCCCAGAGTCTGGTGGTGAGATCTGGACGTCATTGTTTTTTGAAGCTCCCAGGTGATCAACTGATATGTGACCAAGATTGAGAGCCACTGGCCTAGATGCTTCATGGGGGGTCTCTCCCTCCTTTGCATCCTCTGATTCCTTCCAGAAGTCTCTCTTCTGTATTGCACTTGAACAAAGCCAAGAGGAGAGGCCACAAGAGAAATCCAGATCATTTTCTGCACACCTCACCCCCCATCCCCCTCCCCCGCCCCCTCCGGCAAATGGGCAATCTGTAGGCACAGCGTGGTGTAACGATGTCTGAAAAACTCTGCCTTTGGTGGCACACCCCAGTTTGAATTGCAGCTCACCCACTTACTAACTACGTGCCCTTGAGCAGAGTGTGTAGCATTTCTGAATTTCAAATTCCTCCATCTGAAAAGGGAGCTAGGAATGGGGTGCTGTGAGAGCTGGAGATAATGTCTGTAAAGTGTGCAGCACACGCTAGATCTCTGAATTGTTGTTAGTCTCATTGCTGAACACGGCAGAAAAGAGACCAGGCTCGAGGAGAGGCCTCCCTCTGGAGTCAAAGCCTCAAGCATCCTTAAGGCCAGTAGCCTACCTGTTAGGGGGTAGCTCCAAATCAGGCAGCTCCTCAGCCCCTGCCCCTGGCTTCCGCCTGGCTGAGTTTTGTGCACAGAGTCTTGGGTGTGATTTCTCATGAAGCGCTGAGTTGGAAACGCTCTGCCCCTCCGAGTAGTGTGTTTAAGGCTCCAGCCAAAAACCCCAAACCGTACAACATTGAGAAGACAAAGGAGAGTTGATAACCATTGACACCTTCTTCTCTTTTTTTTTAAAGATTTTATTTATTTATATTTAGAGAAAGGGGAAGGGAGGGAGAAAGAGAGGGAGAGAAACATCAATGTGTGGTTACCTCTCCCACGCCCCCAACTGGGGACCCTGCCTGCAACCCAGGCATGTGTCCTGACTGGGAATCAAACCGGTGACCTTTTGGTTTGCAGGCCAGCACTCAATCCACTGAGCCACACCAGCCAGGGAAGACACCTTATTTTCTTACAGTCCTGGAAGAAATATACTAGCAAGGTGAGCTAGGAAGCGTCCCTAGAGGTCCGTTGGATAGACGGGAAGCAGGCTCAGCGCTGTCCAGCAGAAATATAATGCAAGTCACATACTTTTAAATTTCCAAATAGCCACGTAAAAAACGTAAACAGAAGCAAAATAGAGACAGCCTCATAGATAGAGAGCAGGATGGCAGCTATTGGG
Source organism: Furipterus horrens (assembly GCF_987537825.1). Taxonomy (NCBI): domain Eukaryota; kingdom Metazoa; phylum Chordata; class Mammalia; order Chiroptera; family Furipteridae; genus Furipterus; species Furipterus horrens. The sequence continues at coordinate 85,674,239 of NW_028327180.1, forward strand.
GTCGGGTGTTGGGGTCAAGGGGTGGAGGATCAGGCAAAAGGAAAAAGGACTCGAGGACCTGGACAACAGTGTGGTGACTGCAGGGGGGAGGGGGCTTACATGATAATGGAAAAAATACAATAAAAAATTAAAAATAAGTAAATAAAAGGCAAAATACAATCTTTTTTTAAACGCTAAAGAGAGGCAATTAAAATTCATTTGGGTACTATATTTTCTCTAACCCAGCCTATCTAAAATACCCTCATTTTCACATGTAACCAGCACTTCGCAATTATTCATGAGGTCTTTTCCGTTCTTGTTTTCGTACTAAGTCTGAGAAACCTGGTGTGTGCCTTACTGCCCAGCACATCTCAGTGCAGACTGGCCCCATGTCAGGCGCTCAGTGGGCAGCACAGGGTTCGGGGGTTAAACCCTTCATCGCAGGCCACACCGCAGGCTAGGGGGAGCTGCGGTCACAGTGAGGGTTCCCCCATTTCTGACCCCCTGTCCTCTTACTCGCCACCCACTTCTCGATTGTTCCTGGCTGACAGGAGGCAGTATATCATGGCCGTGACAGGTGTGGACCGCGGCATAGGTTAGAGATTCAAATCCTGCTGAGTTAGCTGTGAGGCCTCCAGCAAGTTACCCGTCTGTGCCCTGGTTTCCACTTGCGTAAAGTGGGCTGGTAATGACGAGGCCTGCCTCATGATGTCAACGTGAGGAGGGAAGTTGTTTTATTAATAAATCAGTTCAGTACAGCCCCAGGGATCGTCAGGCCCTCAGTAAAAGAGTCAGTGGGATCCCCTTTGCAAGGGTCCCCTCCGGTGCTGTCAGGGCTCATCTGCCCCAGGAAGCTTGGGAGACACGTGGGTTAACCCAGTGCTTCCTAAGTCAGTCCACTCGCTGTAAGCTGGCAGTTGCCGGGGCCCAGAGGGGACGTGCAGGTGCTGCTGGAGTGATTTTCTGGTTTGAAGGTTTGGGGTTTCCCCGTGGAGCCAGACAAGGACAGGGCTCCTCTGAGAGATTTGCACACAGCACACCCTGCTGGCACCTCCCAGGTGCTGACCCTGAGTGAGGCACCACGGGAGACTGGGGCAGGCCACAGCGGGTGTCCCCATGGGCCTGGCACGATGCCATGCTGACTACCTGCTCTCTCCCCGTGGCACTCCAAAATTTCTTATCCCTGTGCCTTTCTTCCTACTGTTTTCCCCTGAGTGCCTGCCCCTCCCCCAAGTTCCCACTTATCCAAACCCACCTTGAATGCCACCCTCTCTGAGCATCCTTCCTTGATGCCCACCCCAGCCTCCCTCCTTTCTCCCAAAATCTGGAAGCAGACAGTCCCTCCTTTCCCACTCCTGTAGTGCTGTCTGCACCCCCTGGAGGCCCTTATTGCGCCCCACCTGTCTTCTGGATCCTTTCATCCTGAGGTAGGGTAGGGAGGCGCTGCCACACTGGCATCCCCTGAAGTCCCAGCCCAGCTCTGATTTACCTCCATTATCTTCGGGCATCTGCTTCCCAGCTGGCGCTCGGTGAGCAAACAGAGGCGAGAATGAATGAGTGGAGTTAATCTTAGCCCAGTTTCACTGAAAGATCAGACTGTGGCTTCTATGACATCTCAGCAGAACAGCTGGCTGTCTGTGCTGAACCGAGAATCCTTGGAGGAGCATGTCCGCAAACACAGGTTCCTCGACTCCACCCCCCAGAGGTGGTTTTGTAGGGCTGGGTGGGGCCCAGGAAGCTGTAGTTTTTTCACCTCTAAGACCTTCTACAGCCCAGACAGGCCTGGGAAGACCTGATTCAGACCATTTAAGTAGTGGAAGGACTGGAGAGAGATGCGATGCAGCTACAAGGCCCATGGGGAAAAAACGCTGTGATTTCATTTCACAAGTCTTCTTCAGTGTTAATCGTGAAAAGGAACTTTGGGTCCGCTTGGTTAAAATGTAGCATTTATGAAGGGAAGTGTAGGTAAGGAAGAAAAAGCCTGGGCCCTCCTTCCGAAGGGCCTTGGATTCCCTGCCAGACACATGGGCTGTGTTCCCGGAGCAGCAAGGAGCACCATCCCAGGGGAACAGCGGTCCCAGACCCCTCGGAGCACGTGGCCATCAGGCCCCCATCTTCACACCACGCTCTTCTTCCCTGACAGGTCTCCCGTGATGGCTGGTGGTCTCTTTGCTGTGGATCGGAAGTGGTTCTGGGAGCTGGGCGGGTACGACCCAGGCCTGGAGATCTGGGGAGGCGAGCAGTACGAAATCTCGTTCAAGGTGAGCCAGCTCTCCGGAAGGCCCTTGGCACCTGTCCTGGCAGGCTGCCTGCCTGGTGTCTGCCTGAGCCTGGAAAGACAAGAGGTTTCTGGGCTCCGAAGGTGGAGAAGTCACGTTCTCCCTCTATTTGTGGGACCCTGTTTTCCCCTGAGTGCCTGCCCCTCCCCCAAATTCCCACTTAGGTGAAGAACAGGTCCCTCTGCAGGGAAGGTTAGCCTGTCCTATGCCCTTGTGGTCAGCAGGGGATTGATTCTCTCGTCCCCAGCTCATGAGGGCTGACCAGCAGCTCTAATCCTGGGAGAAGCCCTGTGAATACATAGTTCTGAATCAGGCACCATTGTTTAATGCAAAGGACCATTGTCACACACAGCAATTAAGACTTCGGTGCTGAGATTAGCTGGCCTAAGTCAGATCCTAGCCCTGCCACATCCTACCAGCTGGCTGTGTAATCTTGGACAAAGATCTTCACTTTCTGCTTCCAGAACATGGGTTTAATGACACTTTAATCCTCACAGGGATGTTGAGAGAATTAAATGAGACCACGCTTGTTAGATGCTTCTCAATAGATGTCTTACAGGTTATTTTCATTATCCCATCATCACTATCATCACTGGTTGAGCAGGTCAGAACCGGGGAACATAAATTCTTTATTAACAGTGGTCATGTGTTTGCTTTACCTCCACAGTTCTGAAGTTGTCTCCCAAAAGAGGACCAGCCCCCCCAAATAAAACTCATGTTAATATCCAGGGGTGATATTTAAATTATTTAACAATTCTAATGACATGAGCACCAGTAGTCACAGCTGGTGCCAGCTGTCAACAGCAGTGCATCCACTTTGGTGCCACAGCTGGGCTTCAGCCCTGGCCACAGCCCACAGGACCCCGTGCCAAGCCCTGCACATGTGCTGGCACGTGTAATCCTCACCCCAACCCTAGTGGGGAGGGGCGGTGTCGTTATTATACCCACTGCACAGGGAAGCAAGACCTGAACTCAGGTCTGCCCAGCTGCAGGGCCCATGCTCCGACCTGCCACGTGGTATAGGCCTCTGTAGGGCAGCAGAGAAGAGCACTTGAGAAAAACTAGCCTGAGAAATTGGCTGCAATTTCTCACCTTACCTTCTCAGTTTTTACTCCTCCTTAATTTACAGGAATATTCCGCAGCCTCTCAGTGAAGTGAATTAATAGCAGTCTAAATCAGAAATAGCAAATAGGTTTTCCTGCCCAGCTAACTCTGATCCATTGGGAGAGGCTGCCTCAGTTATGTGTTGATATGCATCCTGAGGCTGCATCCAAGCTTATCAGAACAAGAGTGGTGATTGATTAGCAATGTCTGCCATGGGGACAGGTTTAGTGAGTGATGGCATATAAACATCATTTACTTAGTGTCCCTCGCCCATGCGATCTAGTTTTCCAAGTGGCAAATCCTTATGGGTACAGTGAAATCACACACAAGGAATCAGAAGAGTTTTAACTTCACAGTTCGTCGATCAGCAACTGAACAAATTGCTTTATGAAGTTCGCTGCCAAGTTTGTGTCCAGAAATGGGCACCTCTGTGTTCTGAGTTCTCACCAGAGTGTAAACTTCATTAGGGCAGGGATCTTTGTGTGTTCCACTTACCGCTATGTCCCAAGTACCAGAAGGACCATCTGACACAGAAGAAATGTAATAAATACTTGTTGGTTTAATACTCACTCAGAGCAAGTGCGTCGCTGGCCAGAACCAGCTTCCTTGGTCAAGAAGTCCCCCTTCAGAAACTCACAGCTTGTGGAGAATAGTGAATGGAGAAAGATTTGCACAAAGCAGTTTGTAAACCCAAAGTGATTTAATTCTGTGTATTTTTTAAAGACCCATCTAATGATGCTCATCAGGCAATCACAGCACTACAAATGGCATTTCTCGCCACACAGTTTATTTACATAAAACTCAGTAATGAAGCCATTTTGGAAGTCTCTCATCTGGGAGGGGGAATGCAGCCGTCCCGTTTCCATTTGATCCAATTATGTCCTTCACTCTCGAGGGGAAAGAAGACGGTGTAATTAGGAGGCTCAGCTTTCTCTTTCCTGGCTTTGAGAACGTGAGTTCCCAGAGTCCGTAACAGCCCATCTGCCCATGTATTGTCTCCGAGGCCCCCATGGACAGCCTGTCACAGTGCTGAGGGGACAGCACAGCTCACTCATTCGCTGGCAGCGCCTCTCGGAAATGCCAGGTGTTCTAGTTCAGCCAGAGTGGGGCATTCATAGAGGGCCAAATTCCCTCAGATTCAGCTCTGCTAACATCCCTTCTCTTCTTCGTGACAGAGAAGAGAGACCAGTCTGAAAAGCTGAGTGTATTTTCAGAAATTAAGATAAATTGGTACATGCCATCAGCACTGATGGATTAATAATGTGGCTCCAATTTCAGGCTAGGCCATCTACCTGATGGGAAAACCCCAGAAAGAGTGTCCAAATGGCTCTGAAATTTCTAGAAGAGTCATTGGCCCTTTTCCCCCCCTCTTTGTCATTCTCTCTCTTAGCCAGCAGAGAATTTCTTTCCAAGAGGCACTCTCAAAGTTCTGCTTGACAGTTAGAACCTTCCCAGTTATGGTGGTTGGATAAATGTTTACCTCCATAGCCTGGCTGACCCCTGCTCATCTCCCCCACCCTTCCCCTTGTCCTCTTACCCCATTGCAGTAGTCTGGACTCTTCGTTACAAGTGACCGAAATCCTTGTCAACCTGATTCAAGTGAAAAATCAGAACTGATTGGCCCACACAGCTGAAATTCCATCTTTATTACCAGTGTTTTGAACTCTACATCTGTTAGGTTGGCTCTCTCCTCATTGCTTAGTTCTCCCACTGGAACCTTCATCCATTCCCTCTTTTGGATCATACTTCTCTGTCTCCTCATTCTGACAGGCTCCTGTGTTTGTTTGCCTCTGCTCACAGGTAGAGCTGTCGCTCCTGCTATGCTTTAAGGGGCGGAGCCTTAGGGATTCGTCAGTGCAGAGCGACCTGTTTCACCACGTTGTGGCACTGTATGTGAGGGAGGGGTCAGAGAGGGAACAATGCCTCTTGCTCAGCACTCACCCCTTTTCCAGGCACTTTTCCCACTTCCCATATGGGACTGGCACCTCTTTAGCTGTTGCCCTGGCCATTGTTCCCAGAGTGGGTGGGTCTGCAGACGTTCTAGGACTCTGCTGAGAGACCGGCAGTTTCTGCCTCCGTCCCAACCCCCACTGATTTGCACAGAAGCAACAAGCCTTTATTTTCCCCGGCACTGGAACTGTGAGCTGTGTGGTCTGGTCTGGTGCTGGGAGCACTCCCCAGGTGTCCCTACTTTTTAAAATGCTTTCCACCAGGCTGTCGCTACCGCCACTGCTGCTGCCACCACACCATGTCCTCTCTGCCCCGGTTCCACCCCTCCTACCTGTCTGGTTGAGTATTTCTTCTTTATATCTTTGTTTGTTGGACTTCCATGCAGCTTGATTTTCTGGAACTTCTGGTTGTCTCTAGTTTTGAGGTAGTTGTATTCCTTCTTAGTTGTGGAAGGAGATGTAGCGTGTCTGTCTATGCCTCCATCTTGGCCAGAAGTGCCATAATAGGTGTTTTTAATAGCTGTTAGTGGAATTAATTCCTGATAAAGCATAATTCCCCCTGCCCTTCCCAGACTTACATCCCATCTTGGGTAATGGTGATGTGTTGGAAAAGGTACTCAGTGAAAAGGCAGGACACTGGCTTCTCATCTCTGCTCCCCATCCATCTGGGGACCCTGGACCAATTGCTTGACCTCTTGGTTCCTCACATCCCAGATGGTGCTAGTATATTTTTCCTTCCTACCCCATGAGACAGGATAAAATAAGATGCCATGGGGAAAGCTTTTTAACTTACATGGATACAAGGATAATTTGGATTAGTTGTGGCAGCAGCAAGGAGCAGAATGGGGACTGCACAGTGTCTCCAGGAGGCCAGGTCAGGATATCTGCTACTCAGATCCAGAAGAGAGGAAGTATCCACAGGACAGACAACATGGCTGAGCTGGCCTAAGAAAGATGTGGGCTTTGGGGTGATGTAAGTGGATGTGGGCTTTGGGGTGACGTAAGTGGACATCTCTTTTGTTAATAGCAGTTTGGCAAAATCTGTTACATTTCACAGCAAGCACATTCTTTGACCCAAAATTTCATGCCCAGGAGTTTATCTAAAAGACAGTGCCTAGGTGAGCAGAAATTTAGATGGGAGCTGTTTTTTTTGAAGCATCATTTACAATAGGGGAAGACTGCACATGACCCAAATGTATGTCCTTGGGGGGTAAATAAGGTAGAGCACATCCCAAAAATGGAATGGCATATGGTGACTTAGGATGGTTCCACTTTCACTTTAAGATAGTACAAGAACCGTAAGCATTCAGTAGAAACCGTACTCCAGATTTTGCAGTTTGATCTTTTCTCTGGCTGGTGATGAGCTGTACTATACTCTTCCCGTCAGCAGTGCACACGCTCGCGAGGATAAACACCGATGCTCTGCAGTGTCCTCGCTGTGTTGGCTGATGGACCCAACCGCAGGCTGATGTCAGTGTCCTGAGCATGTTTCTGGTAGGCCAGTATCCGATCAAAGGTGACATTGAGACCTGATGCCCTGAGTGCTCAGGTAACTAGGCCAGGGTCCCTTAGCTAAAAGGGGACAGAGCCAGAGCTAAATCCCAGATGTCCTGACTGAGCCCAGTGCTCACCTGGTGCAGGGGTTGGAGAAAAGATGGATCCAGCCTAGAGAAGCCATTGTTACAAGTAGGACCCAGAAGTCAGGACCAGCCCCAGGGGGGGCATAAGTTGCCTCACATGGGGGAGAAGTGATTTCCAAAGGCCAGCTCGAGGGGCACCTGCATGACAAGGCCTTGCCCTTCCCTTTCACTGCTTCTCCCAGCCCCCTGGGACTGGGACCAGCTGCAGCGTCACTGCTGGGAACCCGGTGCCCCTCCTTCACTGAGTTACCTGAGGTGCTGGGGACATCTCTGCTGCATGCAGCGTTTTCCTCTCTGCCATATGTGCCCAGACTTCCTAGAGCCATCTGCCAGGAACGGGGAAGGCATTCTGCTTGTGACTTTCAACACGCCATTTGAATTCCGTGAGCATCTCTGGGAGCCTGCCTCTCCCACCATTGCTCCAGGAAGATGGCTCAAAGGCCCTCAGGCCGCCAGGCCATGTCACTCCCTCAATAGCACACACCTGTGTCTTTGCGCCTCCATCTTTTATCACCAAAAATGACAGCAATAACTTCTTCAGGGGGTTGTTGTAAGAACTAAACAGGATAAAACATTTATTTGGCCTGGAACCAGGCAGAGAGGAGATGCTTAGGAAGTGGTAGCTGCCCTGGTCATGTTAGACAGCACAGGATGACGTACATGGGCTTCATAACCAAATCAGCTGGGCTTCGGTGAAGGTTTCCTCAGCTGGGCACTGTATGACCTTGGGAGAGTGGACTTAACTCTCTGGACTTAACTTCTTCATCTGTAAAATGGGCATGGAATAGCCCTTAATTCGTAGTGTGGGTGTGAGCGTGTTAGTCAAACTGGGTTAAAACCATAGCTCGGTGCTTGGCACATAATAACTGATCACTGAGTGGTAGCAGTTCATGTTGATGGTGTCATTGGTGTGATCGGGCTGCAGAAAGCAGGAGTGGAAAGAACTTTGAGGTTGACAAGACAAAGGCGCCAGGCCCAGCTCTGGAACAAACTGTCAGTGAGACTGTGGACAGCTGAACCTTCACCTCCTCATCTACAAGGGCACTCTCAGGGATGTCTAGAGACACAGTGTGAACTGGCAGGCACCATTACGTCGAGAGGCATATGCATCAGCTGTCGAAGTGTGGCCCCCAGATCAGCCATATCAGCAGTAGCTGGGAATCCATTAGAAATGCATGTTCTCAGGCCCTGCCACAGACCTGCTGAGTCAGACACTCTAGCGGTGGGGCCCAGTGGACTTGACTTTAATAAGCTCTCCAGAGATTCTGATGCTCGCCCAAGGTTGAAAATCATGGCTGTAATGAATAGGTGGGGTCCTGCCCAGAGAGGATGCTCAGCTTTGGCTGCTGAAGGGCAGAGAAAATGGGAGGTTGATCAACAGGTTGGCCAGCAGGTCCCAACACCTCTACCCGGCTTCCAAGGCTCTGTATCATGGGATCATCGGGTCCATCCTTGGCAGCCAGATTTTATTCCAATTCTTCCAGCAGGGTTTTAGAGCAATGACTAGGCCGTGCGTGAGTGGGTGAGTGAGTGAGCGAGTGAAGGGACTGAAGTGAGTTATTCATGGGAAGAAAAGCACATGTGCCCGAGGGAGCAGGGGAGTGAATGCCCGCAGCTGGGTTTCAACAGCAGCCACACATGGGCTCTGGGCGTGTGGGGAGGATCGGTGGTGACCGGAACAGGTAGCAGAGGACCTTGATTGGGAGCCACGTGTGGCCCCTTTGCTCTGCAGGCAGAACAAGTGCTGATAGGGGTCCTTGTGGAAACCATGACAGGGTCGGGACCCGGCTTTAGAAAGATTAAACCAGGAAGGTGCAGTCTCCCTAGAGACCTCAGATCTGCCTAGTTCTGGGGACCCAGCCCTGATTCCGCCCTGGGCTCTGCCACTTGTGAGCTCAGGAACGGTGGGGAAGGCACTTCCCCTCGCTGGGCCTCGGTTTCCTCACATGTAACGGTGTGGTAGTAGCTCCCCCCTGGGTGGTTATGAGTGTGTTCTATTTCCAAATACAAGTCAGAACCTGAAGGATCCTGCAACTTCACTGAATTTGTTAATTAAAGACAAAATAATCCTCTAATGTAAGGCACACCGCCCCCCGCCCCCTGCCCCCCACCAGCATTTTTTGGTCAACTTGACTAAACACCTAAGGATATTGTTGTAACAGTCAGATCTTTAATTTATCAATTTAAATACACATATGCTTAAACCATATTATATAAAATAATATAGTAATTTAGAAACAAATTCAAATGACTTTTAAATAAAGTAAAATTGTTTTCTCCTACTCTTTTTACCAACTGCATCCAGTAACCATTATAAACAGGCAGAACTAGTATGAGCGGGTCCTTTCTGCTGTTAAGACTTCCTGAAACATTACCTTGTTGTTCAGAACAAACTAATGCCTTCAAAATAATAGAACTTCTGGAAGACATGGATCTAATGCCATTCCTTCTCTCCTGAGGGCAGGGGCGTGGTGTGTGTGTAGTGACCTCGCCAGCAGTGACAGCTGCCGTGTGCCCAGGTAACCCCATGCGGGTTGCCCCCAGTTCTCTGTGCTGCAGAATTACCTGCTTTCAGCCCATCACAACCCTAGGAGGGAGGCACAACAATTCATCCTGTTTGCAGATGAGGAAACTGAGGCTTTCAGACTCACAGACATTGCTTAGGAGCTTGGCTTCCATCTAACTCCAGAATCGATCTCATAACGGCTACCCCATGTTCCTCCTAAGCACACAGATAATGCAGACTAATCAGCGGTGATTATTATCATATTTCCCCAAAGTGCAACACATATAGAGTTTGAACTCCATAGGGGTCCTCAGAAGAGGGGGCTGGGTGCCATCTTTTCCCTGGTGGGGTGGCCGTCCTGTTCCTGGCTGGTTTCCAGGCAGCCGGTTCCCTGACAGAGAGGTTTCTCCCCCGCCCCTGCCGCTCCTGCTTTCCTCCCCTGGACCGACCCTCCGCCCGCCCGCTGGCTCTCCGGGTCCCATTGTGTCTTCCTGATGCACATCACCACTAGTCTCTTTCCTCCTCAGTTTAGAAGATAAGAGCAAGTAATTGTCTTTTATAGACACTGTAATGAAGCCTGTCATCACACAAAAGAAGTTTGCTAATAAAATAAATCAAAGCAGCAATGAAAATGAATAGGGAGCAAGCTTTTACAATTAGATTTGTACTTGTCTCGCGGCGTGGCGCTTCCAGGGGGAAGACTGTTCCTCGGGGGGAAGGCACCGAGCGCCAAGCGTCAGGCCATGTGGAAACTCCTTAGGGTGGAACAGCCAGGCCGCCAGAGCAGGCAGGGACGGGGAGGGGGGCAGAACGTTGCAGCAGAGAGGGGCTGCAAAAATGCCATCACAGTGGCCTGTATTTGTCTCCATCCAGATAGAACGGGGTCCCACCGAACATGGTTCTGGCTGCGGTCAGCACTGCAACCCCCTGCTCTGCCACCAGCTGGACTCGTGCCGGCACGTTACCTGGGGCAGAGGGGAGCACTCTTGGGCGCCTGGCCCTCTCGTTCTTCCGCTCGGTTGCAGGTTCTGCCACCAACTCAGTTAGAACTCTTGTGAACACCTAGCATGAGGTCACACGACTGCACAAGGCGGCGTTGGGACGGGAGAGGCGGGGGTGCTCATCACGCCCGAGCTGTGGTGTTCGTGGGTCTTGAATGGCTGTTGCCTCAGCTGTGAAGGACGTAGGGGAGGGCCCTAAATGTACACAGGTGCACGGGTAGGTGACCTGGCCATGAGCAGAACCACATGACCTGGGATCCAGGACCAGCTCCCCAGCCCAGGGCAAATCAGGACACTGTTCTTTGCCTCCGGCTCTTAACATGTCCTTGGAAGGAGAGCCCCCTCCAGACTGGGGATCCTGCCATGTAACCAGCCACCACCGTGGGGGCGTTGGCTGCTGTGTAAGATGCATTCTGGGTGGCAGAGAGTTCTGCAGGGCTGGGTGTGCCCCGCACTGGGCCCTTCGCAGGCTGCTCAGGTGCTCCCAGAGGACTCAGGAGTTGGCCACAGCTTTAGCTGAACAGGTGTGTCTATCCCTCTAAAGGCGGTTCCCATTCTGAGTGGGCCATCAGTGAGTCCTGCCCAGGGCAGGACAGGGCAGCCAGGACTCCTCTGGGCTCTGGATATCCCTCTCAGCAGATCAAGGTCACCCCAGTCCCTCAGGCACCTTCAGGCTGATGGCCAGCATGGTCAATGCCAAAGAAACCCGAGGTCACGGCAAAGAAAAGGATTTGGAAATTGATCATCTGTCTGCATGAAGGAAGGTTCCTTGCCAGGCAGAGCTGGAGAAGCAGCCTTGTTAGCTAATGCGAGTTTAATACGGAGTTGAGAGAGCGGGACGCCGGCCTAGCCAGCTGCCCAGGAGGCGTTCAAAAATAGAGCAGGGTTAGGTGTCCCCCACCTGCTCAGCGCGCTCCACCTCCCAAAAGACAGGGGCAACCCAGCAGCGTCCTGGGCAATATCCGCCAGACAAAAGCATCACTTCCACATCAATCACTTTGTATAAAAGAAGAGTTATTGTTATGGGATCCTGGCGCCTGATCAATATCTCCTGCTTTGAAAATAAACTTCTTGGCTTGGCCTTGACATTAATCTACCATCAGGAGCCCATTATCTCAAGACCAATGTTCTGTTCTATTGACTTGCTCGATTTTTTTTCTCCCCCAAGATCAGAATATAATTGCATTTCTCCAGGCAGCACTTCTACTAATTGCAGCCCCATACATACGTATCCCGTTGCAGAAAGCTGGGGGCAGAGCACATCTAGGGTGGGCAGGAGGTCCAGGGGGACTGGGAGCCCTCACGTGCATGAGGTAGACAGAAGAATGGCCCTTCTAGAGCCCCCAACTTAAGACATTAACCAAATCCCCAATACCCCATTGAGCAGTTCAAGCCGGAAAAGGCTCTTTGGCACAAAATCAGCATTGTAGGTATCTCCACCCCTCCTACTCATTCCACAAATGAGGACATGGTAACAGGATTAACATAATGTCCGGAATGCAGCTGGGTCCCACCATTGCCACAGCCATGACTGCCTTGTACCTGCAGGAGCCTCCCAGGCCTTCCCTCCCCCAAGCCTGCGCCCTGCTGGCCGTCCAGTGCACAGGTGGTCAGTCACCTTTGTGAATGGAAATTGGATGATGTTGTCTCCCGCACTGAAGACTTCCAGTGAAGACTCCCTATTCTGCCCTTGAAGACCCTTATGATTGTCCCTGCTCACCTCTCTGACCTCCCCTCCCATCACTTCTCCCTCTGCCCAGGCCTCTGGCTTGCTTTGTCCACCTCAGGGCCTTTGCACTTGCTCTTCTTTCCACGTGCTCTCGCCCTCCTCAGATCTTTGTTTAAGTCTTGCCTCAACTACCCCTGGCTGGATGAGGCCTTCCCTGACAGGTGTGGGTGACAGCCGCCCACACATCCATACAGGAGTCTATCCAGGGACCTCGCTGTGGCTTCCTTGTAGCACATACCGCCGTCTGAAACTGTCTCCCTGCATCAGCCACCCCCACAACGTAGCACCTTGTAAGGGTAATGAACGGTTATTATCTGCAAGTGTGTGTGGAGCAGGGATTTGGGAGTGGCTCAGCAGCATGGCTCTGCCTGGGTCTGCCTCGAAGTTTAGTCCGAGTGTCAGCCAAGGCTGCGGTCATCTGACAGCTTGACTGGGGCTGGGGCATCGGCTTCTAAGATGGCTCGTTCACGTGGCTGGCGAGGCAGCACTGTTAGCAGGAGGCCCCCTCCCCCCACCCAGACCTCTCCACAGGGCTGCGTGAGTACCCCAAAGCAGGGCCCCCAGGGAGTAAGGCAGGAGCCCTGTCCTGTCTGCAGTGTCCTGTTGGCCACACAGTTCAGTCCTCAGGTGACGCATGTGGGAGGGAACTCCCTAGGGTGTGAATACCAGGAGGTGAGGATCACTGGGAGGCATCTTGGAGGCTGCACCATACTCCCCGACCCCCGTGCAAGTGGGAGGCCCTGGCTGACTTCCTCACTTCTCTGTGTGCTCAGCACAGTGTTTGGCACACAGCAGAGACTCCACAAATATTAGTCAAATGTGTGATGAACCGCTGTGGCAGGTAACACTGCTATGTCTGAGGGCCAGGTCTTGTGCTAAGCACCTCACATGCAATCTCTCATCTCCCAGGCCCACCCCTTTTAATCCTTTACAAGTGAGGAAACTAAGCCTCAAAGTCACAAAGCTGAGAAGTGGCTGAGGCAGGATTTGAAACCAGGACTGCCAAGAAGGGTTCTTTTAGGCTGGGCCCCTCCATGGGTGTGAGTCAGCGTGGATTGTACAATACTTACTAAGAGTTCTCAAATTGCTGTCAGACCAAACTCAGGAGCTCTTCATAATGCCAAGCATGGAGGGAGACGCAAGGAGAAGCATCAGGTCCCTCCCTGCAGCCGTCCCCAGCCGCAGGGCTTAGTGAGCCAGACTGCAGAGAAGTCACTGCTCAGGATGACCCAGCGAGAGGCATGCAGATCCAGGAGGAACCTCCAGGACCTAATGCCACAGTTAGTGAATAGAGCCCGTGTGCTACCCTGTCCCCTCATACCTGGCAGACCTCCCGAAGCGGTCGCCCACTGAGCTCCTGATGCCCCCCTAGAATTCTTCTCAGCAGAGTACGTGGCACCCACCGTAGTTCAGAGCTCAGACTCCGGAGTCGACTGCAGCTGAGTGTGAACTCTGGCTCCACTGCTCACTAACCCTCTAAGCTTCTCTGGGTCTCAGTTTCCTCATCTGTAAAATGGAGCTCTGTCACCCGCTCCTCTGGAGGTGTTCTGACGAGCCTGAACTGCAGCTCTGCATATGAAGCTCACAGCACAGGGTCTGGCACTGAGGAAGCACTCGACTGTTTATCACTGTTTTCCTCCGTACCCAGTGCTGTGAACGGGTTTTTAGTAGACAGTCCAAGCTGATGCTTTTGATAAATACACCAAGGAAGGGACGGTGAATTGGACGCCGAAATGTCATCTTCTCTCTCCCTTCTCACCCTGCAGGTGTGGATGTGTGGGGGCCGCATGGAGGATATCCCCTGCTCCAGGGTGGGCCACATCTACAGGAAGTATGTACCCTACAAAGTCCCTGCTGGAGTCAGCCTGGCCAGGGTAAGCTGGTGGCTCTCCTGGGGCAGTGGTGGGAGGGGGGGGCTGGTACCCAGAACCCCAGGCCACATGATCCCTAGGTGTGCCCCCCCCCCCACTCTCCAGGTGAAACCCAGTATAAAAGAACTTAAAGCCCTGTTTACCCACTGATTACCTGTGTGACCGCAGGAAATTGTTTAATGCCTCTGGGCCTGTGCTTCTGTCTCTTTAAAAGATAAGCTAATTTTTTCCAGCTCTCAGCATTGCCAGGAGAACTAAGGAGATGGCACCATTTTGTGTCATGAACAAGGTGATTTGAGGTGGTAGACATAGGAACACTGTTATTTATATGTGTTTAAATTAGACATGTATTCGTGTGGCACACTTGTGATTTCACAGACATCATTAATTAGGATATAGCTAAAGCAGGTGCAAAGTTTGATAGGAGTGATTTAAAGCAACATGTTGCATACATATGAATGCAGGTTGAGTGGTGTGTTTGGGAAAGCCTGAGACAAGGCACTTAAGAGTTCCTGGCACAGGGGCAGTTAATCAGTGTCAACGTCTTCCTGTTCTCCCCACCCCTCCCCACTTCTATTGCCAAAAATTCTGTGTCAAACTGCTTCATGCCTTCAAATGGTTTGTATTCATCATTGCTTGAATTAAATTGGCTGCTGGCTACAGATGGAGATCTGTTAGCCAGAGGTTTGTTTTTTGTTTGTTTTGGTGGGGTTCTTTGAGAGGGTACAGTTGCATGAGTGATATTTCACTAAGCTTTAATAATAAATTTTAGAATACTAAATGTCTTGAGGAAAAAAAAATCTGGGTGACCACAAAAGAAAACCGAAGGGGAGAGAGTGTCCCTAGAAGGTAAAGCGGGCCGCAGGAAGGTTTGGGGAAAGCTGGAAAGGTCACCTGCACAGCTTTGCTCATGGGGACACCCCACCCCACTCCTCCACCACCCGGCAGAGCCCCCCTTGTAAGCCTGTTGGTGTCAGCCTCCTTGACCCAGGCCGCTGCCTCCCCCTCCTGTGTCACCTGACAGTCGACGACATGCAGGATTATAGCCCCTGGGTCCTGGAAGAGCCCCTGTCCTGCGATTACAAGAAGACTTGAGAGACCCAAGCGGCAGCGGGACTCCCCAGCTCCTTCCAAGGATGGGGAGCAGTCTCGGGAGGCGGCTTGCTACTGGGCTATGGGCCGGCCTAGAAGGAAAAGAGAGCCGGCAGTGCCCTCTAGTGACCCGAGGTTGCAACAACAACCGCGCCGGCTATCTGCGCTGGGGACAGCTCCGTCCGACCTGGGGCGGGTTCTAGATTGAGCAAAAGAGGCAGGAATCGTGATTCATCTGAAATAGCATTTTCAGTCTCAGAGGTGTCAGGCAGGAAAACAGGGCAAAGTGGCTCAGAGAGCCAAGGTCGACTCTTCCAGCTCTTAGGGACGGTGCCTGAACAGAACCATTCCCAAAGCATCCTTTCCCTATCAGCTGTCATTGATGAGATCGCCTGATTCCAGAACCATAGGTGGACTCGGTGGGTAACAGCTAACTGAAGTAACACATAAACACTTCTGTGAGCTAGGCCTCTCGCAAAGCATCCTACCTACTTATCTCCCTTGCTTCTCACTTGTTTTCAATCCCCATTTTAGAGATAAGGAAAATGAAACCTACAGAGATTAAGTACAGAGTCAGGATTTAAACCCACTGAGGCCTGACGGGTGCCTGGGATGGAGCCTTTGTCCCTTAAATAGTGACTGCTAATGTCAGTACCGATACCCATGTCAGCATCAACATTAGCAAGACTGAGAAGTTCATTTCCGTGTCTTATCTGAATTCTGTTTTTACATGTTACCTTCTTTCTGTATATACTGAGTCAGTCTCCTGTGCCTTTGAACCAGGTGACAATCCAAGAGGCGCCCCACATAAGTTTGCAGGACCACAGAGCTGCCTGACCTCCGATCTTAGTGTCTTAACTACCCTCCTTTAGTTGCAGATCAGATTTTAAATGTTTGCTCCCTGTTTAACAACCAGTTTCTTCTAGGACATTATCTCTAGGAGCATCATTTTGGTAGATTTGAGGAGTGGTATTCTCAAAGCCTTGAGAGGGCCCCATAAAGAGGGCATCCAAGGTCTTACTGAAGCCAGGACAAGCAGGCAGACGTCAGTGAAGGAGCAACGCAGGAAGGAGGCACTAACCACCAGGGGCCTGCCCTCAGAACAAGCAGCCAGTCTTAACTGGTTAAAGGGGTCTTAGGGAAGGCAGTACCAGAAACCCACTCAAACTTGGCAAAAACAAAACTGGAGACTCACTGCAAGAATTGCGTAAGTCTCTGTGATCCAAGCACAAGAGGAGCAGGACTGGGACCCAGAACTCGGGAGGTGTTGGCAGGACTGCACAGCCCACTGAAACTCCAGGGTCCTTTTCATGATTCTCCCAAGGGGAGAGGCACTAGAAACAAATGTAAAGTCCTTTACATTGGTCCAAACAGTGAGCTGTACAAAAGTTCAAGATCTGGAAGAAATGCTTTATTAAGTCATAGCTGGAAAATGCAGTGTTCATTAAAATAGTCATATAAATATCAACTAAAATTAAAATATTATGTGATTCGATCCTTTAAGAATAACACTGGTGAATTCCGGCCCATTTCCTTGGTCAGATAGGCCACGCTTGCCTGGGGCTTGAGCAGAATAGACAGGGAGCCAGAGGACCTGGGTGGGCAGCCTAGGGAAGGAGTTCAGGCTCTGCAGGCTCCACCTTCCTCTGAGCACACTGTTAAATTAAACTCAGCCTTTGCTGTGCAGGGGCCTGCTAGAGTAGCACTGTTCTTGAACTGTGTTCTAACCCAGCGTTGACCTCTTCAGCACTCAGGAAGAAGGAGGTGGTGGCAAGGAGACCCCTTAGTTTCCTGGTCCCAAACGCAGAGTCAGCATGGCTGAGGAGTTGGTGTGAGGGCCTCCCTCCTGAGGGCTTCCTCCTCACTCAGGAGTCACCAAACTGTTTTGTGTGTCGCCTGTGAGCTAAGAAGATTATTTTTGTGACACATAAAAATCAAATTTCTTTTTTTTTAATTTTTAAAATTGATTTTAGAGAGCGAGAGAAAGAGAGACTTGTTGTTCCACTTATTTATGCAATCGTTGGTTGCTTCTCATGTATACCCTAGCCGGGGATTGAACCTGCAACCCTAGTATATGAGGACAATGCTCTAACCAACTGAGCTGCGCAGCCAGGGCATGAAAATCAAATTTCAATGTCCATATAGTTTTATTGGAACACAGCCACACGCACTCATTTACATGGTGTCTAGGGCTGCTCTATAGCTACATCATCAGAGTTGAGATCATATGGTCTGCAAAGCCTAAAATATTTACTATCTGGCCCTTTATAGAAAGCATTTGCCAACCCTGCCCTGCCTTAGAGCAGCCATTTACACCGAGGTGTGAATGACTGATAACAGTCTCAGTGCTGACTCCCTTTTACCCTTCAGAACTTTGGATTGGAGTAGGAAAAAAAAAAATGTTTTTATGATAGAGAGAAAGCCTGGAGACTTACATGTGTGTGTTTGGGGGGGGGGGTGGCGGAGGCAATTTCTGGCAACAGCAGGATTAGAAGGAGGTGTTTTGGAGCAAAACTTCCCCTGAATCTGGGAGTTGTATTCTTCCAGAGCCAGTGACAGGTTTTCAGCAAGAGGCATCTACACGGCAGATGGAATAAGGAATGTTCATCTCAGTTACAAAGAATTGACTTTTCCTCTATCGCCAGGTCTGCTCACTGGTGCCTCTATTTGCCAATAATGTAGTTGTCATTTTTTTAATTCTTGATTATCCTTATGCTTTATAATAAAAATAGCAACAACTGTCCCACCTCAAAAAATTATTTAATATTCCAGCTGGTGATGGAATCCTACTTTTGGTTGCAAATTATAGTTTGTTTTGACCGTGCAACTTGGTTAGCGCTCTTAGTTGAAAACGACAGAAACCCAACTCAAACTGGCCTAAGCAGAAAGGGACTTGACTGACTCATGTATGTGGAAAAAGTCCCAAGGTGGTTCAGGCTTCAGGCAGGCTGGATTCAGGTACTAAAAGGAGGCATGTCCAGCCCTCAGCTCTGCTGCTTTCTGGGTTGACTTCAGCTTTGGACGGCTTTGTGTATAGCCTAGCTGCCCTGGCTAGCATCTTACCCATCCCAGTGTACCCAGCAATCCAAGCAGAAACGCAGCAGTTCTTCCCCACAGTTCCAGCAAAAATTCCAGAGCTAGTAACTGCCTGTTGATTCTGATTGGGTTGGCGTAGATCACATGCTCACTGACCAATCCCTGTGGCCAGGGCTGTCTGTATTCCCATTAAACAAGCCTTTTCACGTAATAGTGAGGCAGAGGTGAGTCCGCAAAGGAAAACCAGTTGGGAAACTATCACTAGAAAAAGAGGGGAGTAGAAAATAGGCAGGCAAAGCAACAGCAGCCTGTTATCCAACTATAGTTGTAGTCTTAAAACACTCGTAAATATCAGATGTACCGAAGGCTTAAAAACACGGTGGGGCGAGGGTGATTGATACAACAACGTAAAATAAGACAGACCGACCTCCATCTCCAGAACCCTTTGCGCCCCACACCCAGGCCTTAGCCCCTCAGAGCGCCTGATCCTTGGACCTGCCTGTCGCCCCTCCAGAACCTGAAGCGAGTGGCGGAAGTGTGGATGGACGAATACGCGGAGCACATCTACCAGCGCCGGCCGGAGTACCGCCACCTCTCCGCTGGGGACGTAGCCGCCCAGAAGAAGCTCCGCAGCTCCCTAAACTGCAAGAGTTTCAAGTGGTTTATGACCAAGATCGCCTGGGACCTGCCCAAATTCTACCCGCCCGTGGAGCCCCCGGCCGCAGCTTGGGGGGAGGTGAGTCTGGAGGACAGGGCCGGCTACGTTATTGGGGCGCAGTGCAAAATGAACGCGCGGACCCGTACTCACAAGACAAAGACAAGAAAACGTACTGCTCAGGGTATAGAATACAAAACTTCCCCTCGCCTTTCCCAGTCTCGCTAGCCTCGCTGTAGTTTTTGTTGTTGTTTGGGGGACTGTTTTGGGTTTTGTTCTTGCTGTTTAATGACCCAAGTAGAGAAAAAGTAAAACTTTTAAATGATTAGCATACATTTTACGGTTCGCCTTTATATTATGCCCTGCCAATTGTAAATGCACACAGAAGGGCATTTAACGTATGTGCGGAATCGGTGAAATTTCACCGTTTGTATTTCAGACCTTGTACACACATGTATTTCTTACCAAAACCGGGGAAACATGGCACAAAATGAACTAAGCTGGTTTATTTCACTGTCTACCTCGGGCTTGCTGATGAGTGAGGTAGAACAGAAGGAAAAGGAACTACGGGTGACCCTGTACTTCCTGTTCCTTCTGGGTGGTCTGCTACTTAATGATTGGCTGATCCAGGGAAGCCACACAGGTAAGAAAGGACAGGACAGAGCTCCTGGGTCCTTCCTGGGTCCTAGAATGCTATTCAGCCGAACCGCGTTCTGGTCGGAAAGAAAAGTGTGGCCTCCTTTCCAGCCCCCACTTAGTCGGCACCCCCACTTACTCATATAAGGACCACACACACTCGCTCTGAGCCTTGCTGAGCTCTCCCCGGCATGGGGGACCCCCGGGATTCTGGGCACCGCAGGCGCTGTAGGCCAATGCAGCAGCAGGAACGTGGGTGCTCGTATAGCATGTGTCGCCTCTGCTCACAGGCCTGCACCCTCGTCCTGTCGTCGCATTTCACTTAAAAGTTCAAAGGCACACCATTAACAATTGTAAGACAGCTTTAATCCAGCAGGGGCCCTTCTGCGCTGCTGGGGGAGCCAGACAGTCCTCCCCAGGGAGGAGCACTCAGTCACCGGCTCCTGGGGCTCCAAGTTCAGAGGACCCACTCACTTGCACATGGATATAATGGGGAGAGGGATCAAATTCTCTGAGAGTGGGTTGCGGAGTCCTGCCTTTAACACCCCCTCGCCTCCAGGCCCCACCCCACCCTGAGAGGCCTGCTCTAAGACCGGCAGGGTTTAGAGGCACTCCTCTCTGTGGACCGAGCGTCCTTTATTGAGGGCTCCCAGCACTACCCCCAGCCCCGGGCAGGCTTCATGAGGACAGTTCAGAGCTCAACCCCTCTGATGTCTCTGCTTCGGTTCCCTCTTCCACCCCACAGGGACCCCCAAGGGAATCTTGAGGTACTCACTGGTCCACTCTTTCCCTCTTCCTTGTCCAGATTCGCAGTGTGGGCACAGGGCTGTGTGCAGACACGAAGCATGGGGCCCTGGGCTCCCCGCTGAGGCTGGAGAGCTGCGTCCGGGGCCGCGGGGAGGCCGCATGGAACAACATGCAGGTAAGGGCCACTCCCGGGGGCTGGCAGCCAGGTTCTCTGTGCTCACATGGGAGGGACAGGGAGCGATAGGCCACAGTCAATGCTGAGTGACAAGAGTCAGCCTAGGGGACGAGTTATAAAAGCTTCCTGAACACTTTGGAAAGAGGAATCCTTCATATTGCAATAAAACCACTGATGTGAACTGTTGGTTACAAATGTTGGAAACGCAGTGCAGATTTGCCTTCAACCAAAAGAGGGAGTGACTGGCTTCTGTCACTGAAGTCTAGAGGATGTTGTCGGGGTCTCTCCAGGGTCTCCAGCCTGCCTCTTCCCATGCAGTGGCAGTGCGACACCTGCACCCTCCAGTGGGATGGCCTGCCCCTCCCCAGAGATCTGGAGAAGCCCGGGGGCTCTCCCATGTCAGCTCCCCTGGGCCAGTCACAGTGGGGATATGATAACAGCCGTCATGTTGACCAGACCTAAGTTGCATGCTCACTTCTGCAGCCTCACCTAAGGGAGAAGGGGAACAGAGGCTGGGTTGGTTCCCCAAGAGATGTTCTCAATAGCATGAGGCATGGAAGCCAGCCTTGCCAGAAAAGCCACCACGCTCGGAAACTGCATTTAGCTTTTGGTCATCCCGTCCTCCACACAGTTCGCCCCAATATTAAATCACATGGCGTCCTCCGAATCTTGGCTCAAGGGAATCTTTTAATAGTCTCCTTACTGTAGATTTGTGGCATTTTGGAAGTGTACACTGAGAGAAGCCTATAAGGCAGGTCCCGCACAGACAGAAGTCAGAAGGTCACGGCCCACTCACCGAGAACAGCCAGCACCACCTCTTGTACGGGCACAGCGCCCAGCCTGCCCATCCGTGCCCTCCCTCTGAAGTGCTTGCCGCTCCCCGCCCCCATGTCCTTTCTCATTGGATAGTGGTTCTCCTTGACTAATTCTTCTGAATTCCCCAAGGCCGTGATGTGTTGGCTTTGGTTCCAAATAAGGTGGTGGGGGGTGGGGGATAAAGCCAGTACAAGATTCCCCAGAAGTTGGTAACTTTTGAAGCTGGGTGATGGGAGCAGATGTGTTCAATATACCCTTTTTCTCGGCCTCTGTGTTTCAATTTTTCCATAATTATTAAAAAAAAAAAAAGGCGCCTCGCATTGCCATCCCTGTCCCGATGTCCCTGTGTGCGCAGGTGTTCACCTTCACCTGGAGGGAGGACATCCGGCCTGGAGACCCCCAGCACACCAAGAAGTTCTGCTTCGACGCCATCTCGCACACCAGCCCCGTCACGCTGTACGACTGCCACAGCATGAAGGGAAACCAGCTGTGGAAGTACCGAAAAGTAAGGCAGGACACGTGGGGGGAACAGGGTGGCTGCCTTGATTTAAAAAAAAAGAAGAAAGAAATAGGGAAAGCAGTGTAGTGCCTCCTCCTCCCACCACGCACACACACTCACAGGTGGGCTCCACGAATCTGCCACGCCTGACTTTTCAGACATTCAAGAGAAGCCAGAAATCCAGACTTTTATGTAAAAATCTCTAGAATCTTAAATGTTGGTAGCCAAGTCCATTACACACACACATGTATGCGTGCACATACAATGAGGACCCATGAAACTCGACTGGAGACGAGCAGGGATTGGGGTGCAGGCCCGGGAGCACACGCTTCACTTGTGCCCCATCCCGGTGGGCCCGGTGATGCCCTGCAAGGGAGGCAGGCGGGGTCTCGCCCCTGCGTACTCAGGAGGAGAGCCACACAGGCCTGCGCGCGACTGGCCCGTCCCTGCCTCCCTGCCCTGCTGCTGTTCCGCTGCTGCTGTTTGCTCCTTCTCCCCAGTGCTGCCCGGCTGATAAACCTCATGTTTTGCAGGACAAGACCCTGTACCACCCCGTCAGCGGCAGTTGCATGGATTGCAGCGAAAGTGACCACAGGATCTTCATGAACACCTGCAACCCCTCCTCTCCCACCCAGCAGTGGCTGTTTGAACACACCAACTCAACAGTCCTGGAAAAATTCAACAGAAACTGAGCCCACGCGTCTCCAGGGCAGGCCTGGCGGGGTCCTGCCTGCTCCTCACTGCCGGGCTTTCGTGAGCACCGGGATGGAAGGGCGCTGGCCAACCAGTTCAGGGTGATAGGGACTTCCGCCTGGTGTTGGAGGCCCTGAGCTGAGCAGGTGGTGTGGGGAGCAGCCCCACAAGAGGCCCCGCGAGCGTCAGAGCCTGCTGTCACTCCCGATGGCGTCATGGGAATCCAGGCGGGCCTGCTCAACTGTGTCACCTTGTTCCCTTGTGCATTATGCGGGAGAAATCCCAGGGCAGCCCAAGGCCACCCACAAACGAGGCTGTATATGACAGTTCTTTAGAAAGAG
Source organism: Furipterus horrens (assembly GCF_987537825.1). Classification (NCBI taxonomy): domain Eukaryota; kingdom Metazoa; phylum Chordata; class Mammalia; order Chiroptera; family Furipteridae; genus Furipterus; species Furipterus horrens. Next base: position 85,696,987 of record NW_028327180.1, read on the forward strand.
AAGCAAGTTGTGCCTGTTTGGGGCAGCTTTTAGCTCATTGCCACCCACCTGCGAGGGGAAGAGAAGGAAGTGTTTCTCGAGGCTGCTGGTTGCAGCCTTTTAGTGTCGGCCTGTGGTGGGGGTAACTGCAGTTACTGCCCAGCTTCTGTCCTCTGTCACGGGTAGCGCAGGCGAAGGCCACGCCTGGGGCCCTCAGAGTGTCCACTGCTGCACACCGGCCAGCCGCCAGGCCCGGGGTCGGAAGCTGGCCCCCGGGGGCATTCCTTTGCAGCCAGGACCTACCAGGTTTGCGCTTGCTCTCTGGGTACTTGAAAGGCCTGTGTTAGCTCCCTCCAGGCACAAGGACAGCCCAGCCACCAGCTTTTTCAGACTGTGTTTCCTGTGGCCATCGGCCCATGGAAAAGGCCTAGTGAAAGATCTCCAAACCAGAAATTCTGGCAGAATTTCCTTGGTCAGTGCTTCCATTTCCTCTTCTCTTCTCTTCTTTCCTTCCCTCTCTCTCTCTTCCTCCCTCTTTCTCCGTCTCTCTCTCTCTCTCCCCCTTGAGACAGCAGCAGAGGTGTGAGGTGCTCACCTCACAAACTCCGGAGGCCTCCAGGGTAGTCCATGGCCAAGATGCCTAGTCTCTGACCTCATCACAGTTCTAGTTCTCATATCGAACTCTAGAATTTTTAAAGACGTCTATAATTTGGTCACTAACTAGAAGGCTACACAGAATTCTGGCATTCTGGCATCCCATACGGATTCCTAGAATGGTGTGATCCAAGGAGCCAGCCAGGTATCGTACCACGGAGGCAGCCCTCAGTCTGGAGGCAACCCATGAAGCCCCAGGGTGGTGGCGTTGGGGGAGGTGGCAGGCTGTGTCCATCGGCTCCTGCCAGACACCTTGTTATGTCATGGTCCTCAGCGCAGACCTGAAACCCTGCACCTCCCACCGTCCCAGCCGCAGTGGAGAAAAGAATCCAATGTCCCAGGAACAGATGCACACCCAGCTCCATGCCAGTCTGTCCTGTTTACCTTTTGCTTTGTTAATTACATGTCAGTCTCCCAGAGGGCTCCCAAACTAATAGGAAGCTTTTCCGTAACCAGCTTGCCACCCACTGATGCAGAAATGGAAATTGCGTTCTGCAACCTATGGCTTCCATCAGCTAGCCCAGGAAATACTTGAAATCAGTATTCCAATTAGACTTGGGTCTTGATTGTATTATTTGCCAATTAAATAACTGAGACATAAATCTGGGAACAGAGCCACAAATCTGCCTTTGAGATGCTGGCTGATCTCAAGGCCATCCGTGATCTTGGGGAGGGAGGAATAAACATTCCTGGTCACGACTACCCCAATTAAGTGTGCAGCTGGCAAAGCGTTACTTCTACTTCTCCCCCCTCACCCCCCGCCCCCATACACACCCAGCTCTGGCCACCTCTCTGCAGGAGAGGCTGCCCCTGTGCTGGCAGAGCTTGCTCCTTGAGCCCTAGTGTCTTTTCCAGATGAGTGTTACATCTTTAGAAATGGTCCTCAACAGAAAGGAGTCAAAAGATGAGGCCCATCCCAGAATCTAGGATAACAAGAGGGTTGCACTTTAGAGAGTCGAGTTAGGACGCATCATCAGAGAGCAATGCAGCATCATTCAAATAAAAACTGTGCCTTTTAAAAAGAAAAAAATGCAAATGTACAGCAAATCCCTAAACTTGAACCATTTCCTAGTGCCTTGCTATACAAACATAGAGAGGCAGGGGTTAGGGGGAGGGGGTTTTGGTGGTGTGGGCAGTTCGTATTGGATGAGTGTGTTTCTTCATGTCTAATTTCAAGCAGGAGACGTTGGGTCTAGAGCAGGATCTGAGGGGGAGATACCCCCCCAGGGCAGAGTCCAGAAGTTGTTCCAGTTAGTGTCACACTCCAGACTGATAGGGCAGCTGGACAGCTTGTGTAATCTGTGGTCTGGAAGGACCTCAGTAGCCCCTGGGAGCGGGCCCTGTTTGGAGGCCCTGCCTGCGGTCCCCCTCTAAGCCCCCAGACAGAGTGCAGAGCCCTGGCTGCGTTTCCAGACGGTCCCACTCCAAGTAGATGACGGTGTTCTCGGCACGACAGGGGCTTGTGTGGAAAGCAGGAGCAGCCCAAGCAGTCCTCAGCCTTCTCTCTCCCATCTTTTGGGTCTTCTTTTGAGCCTGGTTTTGCCCCCTCAACAAAGAACAAGCAGGTCCTCTGAGCACCCTGGCGTGTGTGATTGCTGAGCCCACGTATGTACATGCTGCAGTCGACAAAATGTGTGACAGGGATGGCAGGAGACATGTTCATTGTGTAGTTGGCCAACTGGCCGCAAATACTGGCCACTCATCGTTTTGGCCTCAGCTTTTGTTTTGGATTTTTTTGTTTGTTTGTTTTTTAACTAGCTGCCCTAAGGATCCAGATTCCTGCTCACACCCCCAGCTGATGCCCAAATAAAACAACCAGGAGGCTACGGAGAGGCTGTGAGCCAGCTAAGGAGTGAGAACGTGGCCCCCTTTTCCTCTAAAACCCTTATTCTGAGAACGAGGTCACAGAACAAATGAGTGGCTGCCGTGTGGCCCCCCAGCAGCCTTTCTGAAGAGGACTCCAGGAATATTTGGAAACGCAAAGCCTTTGGAGGTGGCCACCTGTGCAGGCACGTGTGTGCAAAGCCACTGCACTTTATGCCTCCAGCTGAGCTTGTTACAATTTTAAGAACAGTCCAGAAACTGTCAATTCTCCCCTTCAGGAAGCAAGAGCTCAGAAGCAGAAGCGGGTACATACGTAGAAGGGACCTGACATCAGGTTCTGGGAGAAAGCAGTTGTTGAAGACAGAGCACGTGGATTCGCGAAGTCCACGTTATATTCACTTTTCATACCTCTATCTGTTGGGTTTCTTTTCTCCCTAAGAAATCGGTGACATGCTTGAAAATGGCTCTGTTTCTTTCTGTGCATCTCCATTTCTCTAGTCTCTGGAGTCCCAAGAGTGGCAAAGCACTTTACAGGTGGAACTTAGAAATCTGGGGTCCTTGCTTCAACAATCCCTGGTTGTACCGATTGGGCGATCTTTTGTAATTCCTAGGAGACAATGCATTTTTAATGTTTTCTGAAGATTTCCAAGTGTGGGAGAGGGGTAACGAGTGTATTTCTGTTCTGGAATGCTTTTCTGCTTTCAACTGATGCTCTTTGTGAAAATCCAAGTTATATTTTAGTTCAAATCTGATCTTGAGCCAAGGCCCACTGCCTCCTTTGGGGTGGGTGTCGGGCCCACATTCCAAATGACAAGGTCCTGTAACACCTGCTCCCAAAATGGCTTTGATTCAGCTGTGCCAGACGGTAGGGGCAGGCTCCTGTTTTGTTTGGGCTCAAAGACTGGGGTCCCAAGGGAATTACAGGCAGGGAGTGTTTGAGAAGTCAGACTGGGATTCCACAGAGAAAGCTCAAGACCACCAGCCTCTCTTCTGCCTGGAAAAGTTAGCCTTTGTGAAGAACTGACTTACATGTACAATTGTGATTGTTGTTGAATAAACCTCCAGACTTTCTGTGACGTGGTCTCTGGTTTGTTCCTGGTCACGTGCCACCTCCATTCCGTCATTCCCCACATATTCATTGAACACCTGTTCAGTGCCCTCAGTACCCAGGCCCTCTGCTAGGTACTGAACGAATTCCCAACAACCATCCTTCTAGAGAGTCATCATCGTCATCATCGGCAGCCGTCCGTCTCGAGAGACGATGGTGTAGCTTCTTAAGAGTCTATCTGCACCGCCAAGAATGGCTGTGCAGTCCGACTCGGGAGTGACATGGTATCTGTCTCCTCCCGTGTTGAATCGACATCTTGCGATGACTCTGGAGTGTCCTCTCCAGTGAAGCTGAAGCTACAGAGCCTGGGCAGGGTGATATGGAGGGTCTGCTGTTGCCCATGCAGCAGACCCCCCCTCTCTTCGCAGCTGAAGGGTCCAAGGGAAAGACGGAGTCGATACAGCTTGGCTTCAGGTGCGCCGCAGGAGTTGCCGGTGTTGACTACATCGTCAAACCGCCTTAGGGACTCCGGCTCCGGATTTTCTGTCGGGGTTTACTCCCTTAGCCTTTCCCCTGAAGAGGTATGCCGCAAGGCAGCGGAGGTTTTTTGGAGTCAGAGTTTTCCTTCTCTGATGTGCCCTGACTGGAAGATCGAACCAGCGACACTTAGCTCGCAGGCCGACGCTCAATCCACTGAGCTAAGGCAGACCTAAAGCAACTAACCACGATGATTTCAGGTGTGAAGAGAGCTAGGAAGGCTATAAAGCAAGATATTTTACAGACTGGAGTGGCATACTATTCAGAAACATATTTAGAGAAGGCTTAGGATCGTCAGGGAATGCCTCTCTGCAAGAGCTGAAAAATAAAGAGGAAGTGTGAGCCAAGAGGCAATAGGAAAGAGAGTTGTAGGCAAAGAGAACAGCTAATGCAAAGGCCCTGAGGCAGGAAGGCCTTTCCGTGTTGGAGGCCCAGGAGGTGAGCTCACAGAGTTAGCAGGGTCTTAGAGACTACACCCCACGGTGGAGGGTTTCAGGACTTCAGGAAGACAATATGAAATAATCTTCGCCCGTTTCTAATGTTTGCTCCTCAGCCACAGGTCCCTCTTTACCAAAACATTTTGATGCTTTTGACTGTTACATTTGTGTAATACCGTGTGGTGGAAAGAGCACTGGCTGGCCTGGCTCTGCAACAGACTCAGCGAGATCTTGTGCAAAGCCTGCCCCCTTTCTGGCCTCAGTTTCCTTCAGTAAAAATGAGAAGTTCTTGGATGATGCTTCCAGCGCCACCTATCCCTGTGGTTGAGTCTTGGTGTGGGGCTGCAGGGGACCGTGAGCAGAAGCTGCCTGCTGTGCTGTCACTCAGGGCCCACTAGAGGGCGCTGTGGACCACAGTCTGGAAAAGGCTGATAAGGGGAGCGTTCGCGGGCCTCTGTGGCAGGTTCGAGCCCAGAGAGGGTCTTGATTTCCTTTTGTAGCTTCCATTGTTTTTTTGTTTTTGTTGTTTTTGAAAAATCTTTTGCCACCCATGAACAAGATAATTTTCTTCTAAAAATTGTAATGGTTTCTTTAAAAGCTTAAACTCTTACTAAGGGGGAAAAAGAGAGGGAAGAACATTCCAGGTGTGGGGGGCAGGAGAGCAGCAGGTGAGAAGACGCTGTGAAGGGAGAGGGCATATATGAAGGGCAGTGAGGCTGCAGCGGAGCGGGAGGAAGAGCCAAGAAGCAGGAGGCAGGTAGCAACCCTGCTGGGCCATGTTGAGTCTATCTGATCTTTGTATTTAAAGCAGTATAAACCATTAAAGAAGGTTTTTTTCTTTTTAAAAACATGTTGTGTCTGTTTTTTTAAGAGAGGGAGAGAGCTATTGATGTGTGAGAGAAACATCGACCAGTTGCCTCTCATACATGCCCAGGACACTGAACCCACAACCCAGGCATATGCCTGGCCAGGACCCAAACCGGTGACCCTTCGCCTTGTGGGATGACACCCAACCAACTGAGCCACACCAGTCAGGGTCATTAAAGGATTTTAAACTGGGCAGAGTGAGATCATGTGCCCTTGGCTGATTCTAGAGCCAGGAATGACCTGCTCAAGGAACTGGGCACAAAGGCACCCAGGACGTATATGGTGGGAAACAAATCTGAGGCAGCTGGCCCTTGGTGCCTCCTCAAAGTCACTGGCCACTGGGAGGACAGGTGTGTCTTCCCTGAAGCAGGTGAGAGGACAGGGAGATTACATTCCTCCTCCCAAACCTACAAGTGAGAGAAGACAGGCTGTGCACAGAGTGGGAGCTCTCACGTATTTACTCAGAAACAGAAGGTGGCAATATGCTCCCAGTTCTGAGGCTCCTAGTAAGAGCCCAATAAGTATTTGACGAACGGACAGATACTGTTTAATAACATGGTCTCAGATTACACTTCAGGCCTTTTTCCCTCCACTCATAGCCTCCTCTTGAAACTGGAAAAGCCGGTGTTCATGCTGCAACCCAAGAAGCAGAGGCAGGGATTGAATCTTTATGGCGCTTTATTCAGATGGTCAGAGATCTGAGAAGACAGTGTGTTTGGACCCTAACAAACTGTCTTCAATTCCATTACTTTTATAAGGAGACGAAAAGTGTAGGTAAGGGATTTGGAATTCAGGGAAAAGATGAATTGGATAAAAGTTGCAGCATTCCTTCATCTGTGTCCTGGGCAGCGGCCCTTGTGTCCTGGGCGGTGGCCCTTGTGTCCCAGGTGTTGGACTCTGGGCGGTGGTCGTCCCACCCGGAGCACAATGGCTCAGATACCGTCTTAATTGCTTGCAGTCCTCCTGAGGCACAAGGTGGGACTGCTTCTGGTTTCCTGGAATCAAGGTGAGTCACACCTCCAGTTCCTGAAACAATAGCTTTTTACCTACATGTATTACTCTCAAGAAGCTACGCCATAGTCTCTCGAGACGGACGGCTGCCGACGACGATGATTACTGAGCTTATTAGCTGTTAACTGCAACTAAAGTTTTCCACCATCTGAGTCCCCCATCACTCTGACAGAGTGCCTCCATGTTTGTTCTATACTAGGTGGCCTTGAGAAAGTCCCTTCTTCCCCCTAGGCCTCAGATTCTTCACATGACAATGGGAGAAGGGAAGCAAATTAGATACTGGTCAGCCTGGACTCACAGTTCTACAAATCTTGCATCTAGTATTTTGCAACATCCCTGATCCTGTTAAGGATCTATTTTCCAAGTTCAATGAGAAGATGGGAGTGGGACCTTCTAGTCTTTTGCTGAAGTGGGTCGAGGATCCAGGATCCAAAGTGTCCTTCCTGCAGCTGCTCAAAGCTCTGCCGACCTCTGGCCTCAGGCAGCTGCCTCCCGTTTTGTTCACCCTCGAGGCCTGAGCAGCTGGGCTGCTGGGCCAGGCGATACCCCGCTAGTGATGGTACCCCAGGGCAGCCAGCAGTTCTTGCCAAGTCTGAGCTGATTTGGGGCTGGCATGGGGATGGCCCTTGGGGCACCCACACACTAACACACGCAATGCCAAAGAAACAAAAGACCACTCCAGGAACCCTTAGAAAAAGCAGATTTCTTAGCAACTTTACAGCATTTGTTCACGAGCTACTTTGGATTGAAGTAGCGTCTGATCTTCTGTCAGCTCCTGCCTGGGGATGGGGAGTAGGGGATGGCAGGGCTGCCTTCGCTGGAGCGTAGAGCTAAGCGCCCCCACCATTGCTCTATACTTAATATAGATGATTAATTTGTTAACATTGAACTCAGGGCCAAGAGCACCGTAACTAATGACTGAATGAAACTTATCTAACACATCCTAACACACGTATTTTCTCCGTAAGGCACATCTTCGTGCTTACAACTAGACAGCACCTCGGCACTGCGCTTGAGGGGCATTTTAAACCAAAATCACCAACAGAAAGTACAAAACTATGAAAAATGTGGCACTAAATAGACCACAAAAAGGACACGTGTTTAGAGCATGAGAGCTAAATGGGCCTCAGCTAGGAACACATGTTAGATGACTTAAACATTGTGCCACTCTGTACATACGTTGTACATGCACGTGTCTGCAAGTGACCTCACAGGTGCCACCAGTTTAGTTCTGAGGTTACAAATACACTTTAGTGAGTAGGCACAGCCACGAATACAAAATCAGTGAGTAATGAGCTCCTTTTGTTATTTTATTCACTCATTTGCTTATTTAATGTTTTTTCTCCTCCACTTAACTTCTGGAAGGTGAGGCTTTTTCTGTATTTTCCACCAGCGTACCCCCAGCTCGCAGCAGAACTGATCTGGACCCCAGAAATTGTTGAGCATTTGATGAACCACCGCCTACCTCTGGAGTGTTTAGTTTCGCAAAATTTATCAACAATCATTATCTGTGCTGTCGTTAGCTGCATATTTTGTTACGGCCAAAATAAAACATCTTTCCAGGGCTGCCTTTTTCTAATGAAACTCACAAATAAAAACTCACATATAAATGAAAAGTTGTTAATTTTTTCATGGGTATTAGAATTTTCCAGTGACCCAAAGAATTGTGTGCAGCCACCTCGTATTCATTGAATTATAACTTAGAAGTTTGCTTAGTGATCTAGCATTAAAGGAAGGGAAGTAGAGAAGGCCAAGGGATTTGTTTGTTTCTTGTGTTTTGTTTTTGCCTTCCTGTGACAGACCTGACACATGCCCCTACTTCCACATGTAACTGGTTTCTGAAAATGAGACTAACGTCAAAAGCACAAAAGTCAAACTACAAATTTATTCTGTCAACAGGGCACATCAATTCCTAGGGAATAAAAAATGGTATAGTATTTCCAATTACGACTGCATTTTTTGACATAATCTTTGACGATATATTTCCTGCCTTTCTTACTATATCTTCAATGTGATTATTTTCCTTCACTAATCAAAAGACAGGCTTAACAACATCAAGTGGCTAAAGATTCTCCCCTTTCAACAAATCTAATGATTTCTTTTCATATCAATTACAAAGAGTTACTGATACACATACTTCCTTTACTGAGATACAATTCACACATCTAAAGGGTATAGTGGTCTTAGTATATCCACAAAGTTGTACAACCGTCACCACTTTCTATTCCAGAACATTTTTAATGCCCCAGAAAGAAACACTGTGCCCGTTAGCATCACTCCCTACCCCAACCCCTGTGCCCCCAGCCCTCAGCCACTGGCAACTGCTAATCTCTTCTCTATGGATTTGCCTTTTCTGGACAGTTCACATAAATGGAATCACAATATGTGGTCTTCATGTCCTGCCTTCACTTAGCATAATCTTTTCAAGATTCATCCATATGGTTGCATGTGTCAGTAGTTCGTTCCTTTCCATTGCAGAATACTATTCCATTGTCTAAATATTCCCCATTTAGTTGATCCATTCATCAACTGATAGACATTTAGGTTATTTCCACCTTTGGGCTATTATAAATACTGCTGCTACTATGAGCATTCGTGTACAGGTGTTTGTGTGGGTGTGTTTCCATTTCTCTTGGGTAGATACCGAAGAGTGGAATTGCTAGGTTATATAGCAACTCTGTTTCACATTTTGAGAAACTGCTAAACTGTTTTCCAAAGTGGCTACACCATTTTTCCATTCCTACCGGCACTAGGTGGGTTTCGTTTTTCCTACACAACCTCACCAATACTTGCTATTCTTATCCAATTGACTGTAGCCATCCTAGTAGGAATGTAGTAATATCTCGTTGTGGTTTTGACTTGCATTTCCCTAATGACTACTGATGTTGAGCATCTTTTCCTGTGCCTATTGGTCATTTGTATATCTGCTTTGGAGAAATGTCCATCAAACCCTTTGGCCCCCTTTTCACTGGCTTATCTCTTCATTATTTAAGTATAAGAGTTCATTATATATTCTGAATACAAGCCCCTTACCAGATATGATTTGCAAACATTTTCTCCCATTGTACACATTCTGTAGTTTCACTCTTGATATACACATACTTCTTATCTCTACTATTGATTCTTTTTTTTATTCACACTTTATAAAGTTAAGATGCAATAAAATAATCAATAACCTTCCCAATCTTTGCTGTGCAGACATAGAGACTGTGTGGAAATTAAACAATTGGCAGAAAAACAGTACCGCCCTACCATCTTGCAATATGATGTCTTCTTCCCTAACACACAGAAATCTGAACTTGGGTACAATGGCAAGTTCAGGGTGTCAGCATGTAATGGCTAAAACAGCTACGATTTATTGAACATTTACTATGTGCAAGCCACTGTGCTAGTGCTTTACATGATCATGTTTAATCCTCTATAGCCCTATAAGTACTATTATCACCCCATTTTGCAGATGAAGAAAACTGAGGCTCATATAGTTTAAGAATGTTATCAATGGCCCCACAGGTATTAAAGAGGCAGAGCTGGGATGCAAACCAAGTGCTTCTGAGTCCAGAGCCTTTGCTCTTATCCACAATGCCAATAACTACAACACCCATCAGGTGCCAGGGGAAGCTTTCCCAACTCCTCATTGAAATGAGGAAAATAAGGACAACATGGGCTTTTCATGAAACTAAGTTTATTACATTTAAATGACTGTCTTTTGTTCCGAGAGTCTTCTTACTTTCTTGGCATTCCATGTTTCCACTTAATAATAGCACCAAAAGATGGCATCTTTCTTATTATTACAAAAGAAATGTATGCATATAGTAAAATATCCGCATAGGAAGAAAGGTTATAAAATTCAGGTTCTTCCTACTTTTCCTCCTTGACCTGTGGTCCCCACCATAGAAGCAATCAGTTACTAGCTTTTCATGTATCCTTAATATGTATGTATAAAATGTTTAAGAAATACAAATGAAATTTACACTCCACATATTGCTTTGTATCTTTTTCTATGATAATAAATATTCTGGTATATATAATTGGATATATTTAAGTTAATTATTGAGAAAAAAAAAAAAAAAACTTTACTGAGTCCCTACATGGATAGCTGCCAGAATCAGAGAACTGGTGTTTACGCACTGGAGCTACTGCAACAAACAAGGCAGATCTGGTGGCTGCCTTCATGGATCTTATATTGTAATGGGAGAGACAGTCACACAACAATACAATAGAATAATTGCACATTGTAATGAATGCTGATAGTGAGCGTCAGGGGTGGGGGGAAACTCCCTGGGGGGCGACATTTAAGTTGACATAAAGGATGGAGGCAGCCATAGGAGGAGCAAGTGGAACAGCATTTAAGGTAGAAGGAACTGCAAATGCAAAGACCTCAAGGTAGGGAGGAACTTGGCTCACTTGAGGAACTCCAGGAAGAATAACAGGCAAAGAGAAGGCAGATGCCCTGTTAGGGTGCACTGGGACACTGGAGAGGGGCCTAAGGGGGTGGGGGCTGCTCTGGTTTGTGTAGATGCTCCCTAGAGAAAGAGTGCTTTAGGGACTGGCTCAGAGGCCAGTGAAGAACTTCAGGCAAAAGCATGTGGTTTGGTCTGGGTTGCTGACCACAGGCAATGAAGCGAAGAGAACAGATTCTAAATATCTATTTATTGGAAGTAGAAGACTTGTTCATTGTGGTCAGCAAAGAGCCAAATGTTGCCCTCTGGAGCACAGAGAAGAGGTCTCGGCTACAACTATAAAGTTAGAGTTATCAATTTGTGATTTTAAGTATCTGGGGAGGTTTGGGTATGGAAAAGAATGTTACAGTTACTGATTCAAGATGCTTTTTAAAAAGGCTTTAAGTTCAACTTATAAATATTTTCCATAAATCTAGTAATTTTCCATATAAAAATAAGTACAATCACTTTTACGTGTTCTTTGATTACTATTGAATTAATTCTTGAGTTTAGCAGATTAGGTCCTCAAAATTTTCAGAGGTACAGCCTTAATTAACCAAATTTCCTTAGACATTTGAGATTACAGTTACAAATTTAATGTATCCGATTTTCTCAAACACTTAAAGCACCTGACAGGGCAGACTTACAAATCTAAAAAGCAGCATCTTTCTAAGCACTTAAGCAACTGTGGTAAATTAATTATCTGACTTACAAATGTGTTACAGAAACAGGGGAGTCCAAAAATCCCGAGCTTGCGGTTGGGGGATGGGGAGAAGGAAGCAGCTTTTAGAATGCCTCCACATGCCTGAGGCTGGTGGCTAGTGTCTTTCTTATGCAAAATGGTTTTAATGAATCCAAAGCCTCAGGTGGATGGGAGGAGTCTTGAACCAGGGGACGGTATGGAAAGCACACAGAGCCTGCGTGAGGTTCTGTGAATGGTCAGAACTGTTGGCAACACCCACTGCGGCAGAGCACGCAGTCAGGGATATATAAGCAGCTGCGGACATTTTAGCTCTCTCTCTCTTGCGTGCTCTCGCCTCCTCTATGCGGCTTGGTGAAGGGGCCTTCTCCATGGAGAATAAAAAAGCTAAGTTCTCCATGTGGCTTGGAGGAGGGGTCTCCAGGCTGCTTTAAGAGGCTCTCGCCATGCGGTTTTGAGGAGAGGAGATCTGCCGGTTTGCAGGAAGAAGGCAGTTTACAAGGAGGCTGAGAATCCAGGCTGTTCTGCATTGAGAGCTGGAGGGCACCACAGCACAGAAAGGACCTCCCCAATCAGATTGAATGATTGGCAGCTGCTGGTAAAGCTGAACTGTGTTTGGAAAGTAGGGAAACGGTGTTTCTGACCTTCCTAAGACTGGCCAGGTTTGGTAGTGGGGAGGCAAGGATATGTGTTTATGGGTATTTTAAAGAACATAAGACTTAACAGCAGAAATCCGCAAATAATATAAATCCATATAACTGTTAAGCAATTCTTTTTCTTTTCACTAAACTCTGGTATTGAGTTATAATTTTGGCGGCGGGCAATCGGGCCCCTAACTAAAGAGCCCGTGGGTTCTGTAAGAAATGTAGTAAATCATATTCTCTCAGCCATTTCAAGAATCGTAAATCCAACACAAAGCAGAATAAGGGTCACAGAAGCTTCTCTCCTGTATTCATTTCTTCTTTCTCTGAATATTTATATTTTGTCCATGGAGTTATAGATTTATTCTACCAGCAAAGGAATCAGATTCTTTTCCCCCAAATATTGCTATTTGGAACCAATCTACATAATAACCTGGGGAAAGCTTAGGATAAACAGTCCCTGAAGACTACAAAATTGCACAAAAAGGATAGTGAAAAAGCATGTGTTCCCCGCACCCCCCCAAAAACAGAGATGCTGGGGGTGTTAAGTCTGGGTCCACACAATAATTTGGACAGGAAAAGATTAATATAAAGATGTACTAACTATAAAAGGGGATTGTAATATCAAGGCATTGCCTAGTAAGAAGCAAAGAGAACTCTAAAAACTACAGATGGAGCAGGTATAAGGAGAAGCCAGTACCCTTAAGGCTGAGATAGAGTACCCAAGGAAAGTGGCCCCTATCCTGCACCAGGAGTGTTGGCAGGGGAAGCTGGTGCTGAAGAAGTGGCAGGTAGTGCAGTAGCCTGGCGCTGGATACAAATGCTGTTTGAAGAAAATATCTAAGTGAAAAACTAATGTGGGAAATACGGAGCTCTGTCCATACTAATCACCTTTGGAACCAACATCCTACACTGACTTGTACAGATACCCAGCTGTTTTCTGTGTATATGTCTGAGCTTCCCTGCTAGAAAACATCCTAAGAGAAGGATTGTTTCGCCTTCCTCTTGTGGCCAGCCCTGAAATGAGTACACATGATATGGTCAATAATTTACTTTTGAATATATGAACTCTGAGGGAGGAGTGCTATTAAACTGTGCCTTTTTTCTATTAATTTTTATTCAATTTTTTTCCTACTGTAAAAGCAATAAATTATTAGGGAAAATGCAAACATAGAACAAAAGTAGAAAAAAAACCAACCCTACTTCTACTGCCCAGGAATAAGTTCTATTAGTACTTTGGTGTATTTCTTATGTACAACTAGTTTTTCTTTTTTTCATTTTTAAAAACATAGATGTACATACATCATTTCTCATAAGCAATTTTATATCCTGCATTTTAACAACATAAAGCATTTCCAATTCATCAGCTCTCTGTTCAAGAGTCATTGCTGAATTATTATATATAGAAAGTGTTTGATGTTTAAACTACCTTAAATGTTGAAAATATCATAAATGACTGAAAAATATCTCATTCTGAAGGTGTTAATTTAGTTTACCACTTCCCTTGTGGAAGCTTTAGGTTATTTTTCTTATTATAAATAATCCTTTAATAAACCTTGTTCTGTTTAAAATTTTCTGTGGTGGGCCAATTTCCTAAAATAGCTGTCCCACATGTGAAATTACTCTTAGATGGTAAAAAAAAAAAAAAAAAATTTAAGGGAAATTTTAAGATCACAGGGCATCTGCTGGTAAACATAAAAACTAATACCTTTTTTTTTTTTCAACACGACAGAACCAGAAGCCTCTTCAATGCCAACTAGTACGACTAAAATAGGTACATATATTCACCTAACACCTGACCCCCTTCAATCCCCCACCCCACCCCTGCCGTCAGCCCCAAGAAAATGCCACTCAGCCTTAAATGATTGCATGGCCGCATGCCCTTGGCTAGTCCCTTGGGGCCTTCGCCCTCACTTGCCCCAAGCTGCCTAATGGAGAGGTGGCCTGACTAGGTGCTAGGCTAGAGAATGTCCCTATCGGCCCTTCTGGGTATGTGTGACACCCTAGGCACCGAACCCCACGCTCGGGGGCTTGGCAGGGAGCGGTCACCTTGCAGGTAGACCGGGAGGCTTAAAGCAATAGAAGCTGCAGCTCACAGAGCTCCAGGAGGTCCCAAGACATCGGCAAGCCCTCTCCCACGCCGAGATTGGCCCTGGGTCCTCTACCCCCGTTCCCTGCGGTCCTCTTAGTCCAACCTCCAGACCTTATCCCGACTTTCGATTCTTCTCAGCACAGGGATCACCCGAGCCCCTGGGCGTCTCTTCCCTCCCTCCCCTTCTCTTTCCGCGCGGACCAAGCCGGTCCCAGTCGCCGCAAACGGGTTTCCGCTACCCTCAAGCATCCTACTATCTTGCAAGACCCGCCATCAGACCCCCCATCGTCTCCTCTGCATGCCATTCCATGTATCTCCACGAGTTTGTCCTCTGTCTTTCCACGACTGGCTCTCTGTCCTGTTTCACCCACCTTGCCCACCACCGGTCTGTGGGTGTCCTGGCTCTAGTCCTTCCGTTTCACCCAGTCGGTCCCTCTCATGACAGTACCTCTGTCCCTTTTAGGTCCCCCTTATAGGCCCCTCCCCGTGTCAGTCCTCCGCGCCCCCGCCCACGTCTGTACTCTACGTCCCCGAAAGTGATCCTCTCTTCCTGGAGCCTGGCCTTCCCTCCAGCTACGTCCCTGGTCACCATCCCTCCTCAGGCCAGGACAGTCTGCCACCCATTCTCCTCCCTCAACCTGGGAACTCTTCCCTCTTCCACTTTCTCTACTTTGAACCCATCCCAGCAGAGTCCAGGAAGTAGCCAGGCGCCGGAGACTGGCGGCTATGGAGACCAATGAGAAGCACTAGCGGCGGCTTCGGCCTCGCCCACAGAGCAAACACTGCCAATGGCTGAGTGGAGGCGGGACTTCCGCTGTACCCGGGAGGGCGGGGGTAGCGAACTGTTGTGGTGTGGATCGTTGAGCTGGTGGCGGCTGGGTGGCCCAGGGGCTGCCGCTGGACTCCGGGCGCAGCAGAGCCGCTGCAGGGGTGGGGCGGACCCGACGTCCTGCGGAGCCCGGGCGACGCGGGTTCGAGGCCGGGCCCCGCGCGGGGAGGCCGCGCCACCCCGGGGGAGCTGCCCGGCGGTGAGTTTGCCCAGCAGCCGAAAGAAGGCGGGAGCCGGCGGGGGCCCTCGAAACCCTCTGGCAACCCGGGCCCGGAGTCCCGGGGGAGCTGTCGCTTCCTGGGACGCCCTCCCGGAGGTCCCCGACGAAGGGTAACGGTTCTGGGCCCCTGGCAAAAGGAGCCTTCAGGTGACCCCCGGCGGGCCCTGCGAGCCGCGGGAGCCAACCCCGGGGCCTGGAGCCGGGGAGAAAGGGGCTTTCCAGAGACGCGGGGCCGGGGACCGAAGGAGCGCAGCGGAGCGGAGCCGGGCCTCCCGGGCACGGGGCAGGGCAGCGCGTGCTCTGGAGACTGACTCTGGGACCCTCGGGTGCGGGGGCCTCAGCGACTGCCCCGCAGGGAGCGGGACCGCGGAGTGGCCTATAGGGGAGCCTACCCCCGAGAGGCCGGCCCGGGACGGGGAGATGAACGGCTTTAGCACCGAGGAGGACAGCCGCGAAGGGCCTCCCGCCGCCCCCGCTGCCGCCCCGGGCTACGGCCAGAGCTGCTGCCTCATCGAGGACGGTGAGCGCTGCGTCCGGCCGGCGGGCAACGCCTCCTTCAGCAAGAGGGTCCAGAAGAGCATCTCGCAGAAGAAACTCAAACTGGACATCGACAAGAGCGTGAGTACCCCGCCCCCCGCCCCCTGCCGGTCCCCGCGCCCGCGCTCCGGGCCACTGCTCCCCGAACTACGGCGGGACTCCGGGGCCCTCCCCGCCCTGGGCCTCGCTGCCCTTTATCTGAAAACGGAGGAGCTGGACTCGCGATTTCAAAGGCCGCTTCAGCGCTGACCTGCTCTCACTGGGATTCTGCCCGAACCCGGGAGATTGTGGCGCGGGGGTGGGTGTTCCGAGGACCCTTCCTGCCTGGGAAGATTGACAAGTTTTTAGCTTGTTTTATTGGTTTAGATACTGTAGCAGGGAGAGAAGGGCTCATTGCATTGACCCACGAAGCAGCAAGTACTGCGGCGGTGGGGATCAAGGGACCCGGTCTTCCCCAACTTCCCAGAGCACTGGTATTCCTTCGGAGGAGGAAAGGTGGCGGTTACTTCCCTGGCTGCCGCGGCCTCGGCTTCTGCAGGGGGTCGCAGGCAGCTGTAGGGAAATGGGGTTTTCAAGCATGTGGCAGAAATAAGGCCAAGATCAGGTCTTAGGAGGTGGCTTTTGCTGTCCAAGTGACTGGAAGGAAGAAAATCAACTTTTTTAGGGGTAGCATCTTTAGAAATGCCCAGTAGGAGGGGGATTTAAGTTTGAGGTGAGTTGCCCTGCGTTTTGAGCCTAACTATAGGAAAACTTTCCCCGTGTGATTTCACCTCTTCTAGTTAACAGCTCTCAAGATGCACCTGTTTCGTACCAACTAGGACCTTTTTAGTTTGACATCTGTTGCTGCAGCGTCTTGATTAGGAATTGGAAATGAGTTATGGGAGTATTTAATATTCAGGGAGACCGGCTAAGGTTCTTTCTCTTTTAGGACCAAAATTTCTCCACCGTTGGTGGAAATCTGAGACTGCTGGTTACACTTTTCCATTTCTGATTCTATGGGTGAAATGGAGGCCCAGAGACAGGCAGTGACAGTGCCAAAGTCACACAGCGCCTAACAGGCTGGTTAATTTCTCAAATCCATTATCTGATTTTCTTTCAAGACCTATGCATAAATCTTTAATAAGTAAAAAGTTGGCCTGCCCTTTCTTCCAGGCTCTTCCCTCCTGCCCCCAATTTTTAAAACTAATTATAATACTACATTTACAACTATTTTAAAATGGTAGGGTGTAGGTTAATGGCTTTCTTATTTCAAACTTCTATGAAAGAAAGAGGAAGGAAGAAAGGAAGAAAAGAAAGGGAGAAAAAGTACTCATCTGAGTGCAAACAACCAGCTAGACAGTAAGATGGTCCAGATTAGAACACAGGTTAAAGTGAAATGCTTAATACTCAGACAGTAATGAACTCAGCCTACCTTCTCTGTAGATTGTTGGGAGCCTTTGGGCAGCTTACCTTAATCATATTTTCTAGTACTTAAACAAAAGAAAGAAAGAAATGTCCAGTTCTTTAAAACCCTTGAATGCTGTCACATCTGAGTGATTGTGCTGTGGCCATTGGCATTGCACTGACCCAGTGGCCCCACCGGAAAACCTAGGTTGAGCGACGTAGACTGTTTCTCACACCCACTGGAAGAGAAGCAGCCTGAGGCTGACACTGGAGTTTCCAAAAGGTGATGCTGCTGAGGGAGGATGGTGTCGAGGTGGAACCGCTCACAGTTTGTTCCAAGGTGGTGTTGTAGAGTCATTCTTTCTGAAAGAGATTCTATTTCATTCTCACAGGCTTGGGCAGGAATTCAATTCCAAGGAACTGCAGTGTTACAAGAATTTCTAACTGTTGTGGAAAATGAAACAGGAAAAATAAACACAACAGCCCTAGCAACTACCCTCCTTCCTCCAACCCGCCCCCCGCCAAAGGCCACTGAGCTCTGAGATTTCTGAAAACCAGTGTGTACTTGAAAATAGTTGAGTAAAAATAATGACTATTGTCTTATAGAAAGGGTCTAGCAGAGAGCCTTTTTAAAAATAGCACCAAAAATCCCACTTGGGCAGTTTAACTCATTTCATGTAGACATTGGCAGTGTTCTGTGATATATTAAGATATAACATGCTTTCAAACAGTCCTCCAGTTGACATATTTCAGCCTTTTTTTCCCCCTCCCTGGGGAAAAGTGGAAGTTGAGAATAGTATAAGGAAAATGTTAAGACAGCAAAGGACAGGTGCCGTAGTTCAGAAGGCCTGAGTGACCTTAGCCAGGTCATTTTCCTACTCTGGGTGGCTTCAGTTTATCCCTCTAGAAAATGAGATTGGGGCCAGTGAGGTTGCACAGGTGCTTGCTGAGTCTTCACCCACCTAGCTTTCCGTTATTCTGGAGTCTTTACCTGAAATCTCTCAGCCACAGCTTCAGGAAGCCACCTCTTCTGCCTCTTCTCTTACCAAGTCTGGTACTGTGAATTGGAGGAGCAGCTTACGGTCCCAGGGTTTACACGTGGAACTGGCCAACAGGAGGGCCAGCTTCCTACCCAGAGAGAGAGTATGCTGTGAGCGTGCTCCCTTCCCTTATAGAAGCAGTATATGTATCAACTAGGCAGGATTCTTTGGGACGTGCGACACAAGCTGTGTCTGAAAGTCCTTTGATAGAGTTAAATCTGGCAAAGCCGTCCCAATTTGTAACCATATGTAAATGGTGACTTTTACTGGCCTAAACTGCTTTTAGACTCAAGGGATGCTTATGTTGATGCCACAGCATTTATTGAGCACTTGCTATTTGCAAGACACAATCATAGTATATAAACTACTCATGACTCACTAATTGAACTACATCAAAGTGATAGTTCATCTGAATAAAAAGGAGTTTTTGTTATTTTTCTTCATGAAAAGGCCTGAATTGATGGATGCTGGTTTGCTATCAACTTACTTTTTTCGTTAAGTACTTAAGGAACAAACTCAAACTCAGAAGCCTCTTGAGAACATCTGTGCAACATCTGTCTCAGGGTCAACAGCCCCAGTCACTTACACGGGCAGTTTCTGTTAGGGTGTGAATGGTTCCTCTAGTCAACCTGGTACCAGCACTCTTCAGCAGAACCTGTTCACATCGCAGCTGCTGTTCCCGCCTTCACTTACTATTCTGCCTCCAACCTGTATTAGAAAATCAGTAGTGGTATGCAGCTTCTTCTCTGTGGTTCCACCTTGTGAGAAGTCTGCTTCTCTCTTCACTTCTCTTTGTGGATTAGATGTGAAGTAATGCAGTAATAAGGAATTTATGCTCAGAAATAAAGTCTTTCAGAGAATCATCATCCTACTACAGTACCTGTTATCAATGTAAAAAAAGTGTGTCCCATATATTATTACCACAGTCCCTTTCTTGCTTTCCTAAGTTCTCAACTCCTACAGGTCACAAAATATGTCACTCTCAGCCTCAAAAACCTCAGGGACTATGTCTTATCTGAAGGAAAGTCAAAGCTGTTCTGATGTGCGCTCTTCACCCCAAATTTCTCCTTATGCTCTTTACATGGGTAGTCACCTCCACTTAAGACTGTCTACCTTGGGGCTCCCTCACTCACGCCTTCTGTCACCTTCATCTGGAAGTCTAATTCACAGCTCTCCTTTCCACCTGGAATGCTTCCTGTCTACATATAAATTCTCCCTTCCAGGAAGGGACATTCACCCCAACTATCTCTGCTGTGGGTCTCTGTTTGCTGAATCCAGACCATTGTTTTTAGATGAGCACTTGGTTTATAATACTCTCCCAGCGTGATGTTAGTGTTCTCTTTGTGGGTTTCTTATTCTGCACACCAGTAGGAAACTTGTGGAAATTATGGCCTGTAGCTTGTTCTCCATTCTCTCTCCAACGCCTTGAAGAGGCGAGAAGCCCATTAATCTGACAGATGCTGTTTCCATGGAATTGGCAACTCTGACTCTAATTTTCTTCCTATCAGGTAAGGCACCTGTATATCTGCGATTTCCACAAAAATTTCATCCAGAGTGTACGAAATAAAAGGAAGAGAAAGACAAGTGATGACGGTGGAGATTCTCCTGAACACGACACTGACATTCCTGAGGTAACAGTCAAACAAATCCACTTGAAGAAGCTGGAAGAAGGGGCTCTAATCTGATCCTTACCTCTGGCCTGGTCTGTTTTTTTGTGTCAAGAAGTAATTTTAGTCCCTTTGTTTTGCTGTGGTTTATTTGAAAACTGAATCATAGAATCAGAGTAATAGTGAATTTGAGAGCTAAAAGCTTAGAAATCGATTGGTCTGGCTGCCCCATCATTTTACAGGTGGAACAGGGACCCAAGGTCACACATACAGTTTGGGGCCCCAGTCCAGGGCCCTTTTCAGTAGGCCATGCTGCCTTTCCTTCAAGAAAACCATGACAAATGGTTAAATACAACCATGGTGTCAAGTGTTCTGAAACTTTGCTTTTGTCTTTAAAGTTGGAGACTAAGTTTGTATGGTTTGGGGGAAGTCACTTCCCCTCTGTTTTCTCATCTGCAAAATGAAGGTATAAGTTGTCAGTTCATACTAGCTCTGATATGCAATAACTCTCTGATTCCTGTTCCAGGTTTGTTCCCAAGTCACTTACACTGGACCCCAGGGGTTTTCAACCCCGGCACTATGACATTTGTGGCCAGTTAACTCTTTGTTGTGGGGCTGTTTAGTGAATTGTGGGATGATTAGCAGCCTCCTTGTATTCTGTCCACTGGATGCCAGTCATACCATTCCCTGAGTCATAATCTTCACAGAATGTCTCCAGACACTGATGAATGTCCTGGGGGTGTGGGGGCAGGCAGAATCGTCCCATGTTGAGAACCACTGCACTAGACCATGTGACTTAGGCCTCTTATACCAGAAGGCCACCTTTCCTTCAAGGAGCCAGCATCTATTAAGCAAGGCTACAGGAAGGAATACGTATTGGATTTTTTTCTATTGAAATTGTTTTCACTTAAGACTCAGCAAAGAACTGTTTATAGTGTACATTGACTATTTGATGCATGAATATTTCATAAGGCAACTGCCTGCTAGCACTCAGTGAAAATGACTAGGAAAAGAACGAGTAGGCGAGCCTTTGTTTGCAGATGAGGAAACCTTTGAAAATACATCCCTTTCCACCCACCCCTCCCTGTGTCCACTTTCTAAGCATTGGTTTAGGTTTAATGTATCTTTTGATTGCCTTTAGCATTATTATATTTTATAAAGAAACGGATTATGCAATTTCTATATGCTTTTCCCAAAAAATAAGGGTTGAGGAATGTTTTGTAAAGAACAGAGGACTTTGGTCCCTCATATTGATCATTCATTTTGTTTTTAAGTGCTCTCCACCTGCCTGAAGCAAGAACATCTCTTTTAGAGGCAGGTAAAGGCAGCCCAACTTTCTGGGCCTTCAATGTTTCATGACTGTGCAGCTTTCCTCTCTTCCTGTGTTAGAAGAAAATGGGGAGGGTCCTTTCCCCTCTATTATCCAGTCATCTGCAGAGACCCTGACCCTAACCTGCTGATGTGTACACTTGCCACAGTAGCCTTTGAGCTTTCTATGGAGGGTTGCTAAGGATTCTAATACCTGAAGGCTAAGCCTAGGAAAGAACTGTTTGAGAATAACAGTACTTCCCACTGTACTTCATGCCCCTCTATCCAGTCTGCTGACAAGCTTTGGTCTGTCTTCCTCCAGGATGTCTGTCTGGATTTTCCTTTACTCTCCATGCCTGGTGTACCCCTCTACCATCTCCACCCCCTCCAAAGCTTCACGTCATCATCTCACTCTGGCTTGTTGCTACAGCATCTCCCTCTGCCTGCCCCCCGCCCATCAAACCGCCACTAGATCCATCTTCCTGGAACATCACTCGTCATGCTACCATCCAGTCTCATTGTTTAACCCATTGGGATTGCCCGTGACCCCCTAGCCCATCTATTTGTCTCCTGGCTTTCTGTGCTCATGATCTTCTCCTTCACCCCCTACTCTTGCTCTGTTCCTCACTGTCTTTCTTAACCCTGCCTCTCCTTAGCTTAGGTTTCACCGCTTCCATCAGCCTTCTGGGACCGCCCTTCCCCAGCTGGAACTCTCCTTCCACTGTTTTTGTCCTCCCAGCCAGTTATTAGTCCTCAATGGACCATTTCTAAGACTTCTTTGTAGCCCTCCCCATCCCCACCCCTACCTAGTTTAGTGCTAGGCACATAGTGGGCTCTTGGTGAGGGGTGGCTGGTCAGGTGATGGATAATGTGTATCTCCTCTTCTCCCCAGGTCGATCTGTTCCAGCTACAGGTGAACACTCTACGACGTTATAAACGACACTACAAATTGCAGACCAGACCAGGCTTCAATAAGGCCCAGTTAGCAGAAGTAGGTAGCCCACATTGTGCTCTGAAAAGAAAGAGCCAGCATTGTGCTTCTGATGATGATCTTGAGTCTTTACTGCTCTGCCTGCCTGTTGATCATAATCCCCTCTAGCTCTGCAAGCAACTTTCTGTTCTCTCTTTTGCACAATTTAGAATCCTACAGCTTTAGATTTTCTTAAAAGAAAGGCTCTGGTTTTCATAAAAGAAACCACGGCACAGAGAGGAAAAGACTTGCTTAAAATCACGCAGCAAATTGGTGTGATTCCAGAATTGAGCCTGAAACCTCAGGACTCCTGATTCTAAGTCCTAAGTGTTCTTTCATTTGCTTGTTTGAATCTTGTTTTATAAGATTCTTTATAGATATGTTTCTTCCTGCATATCAGGTTTGTCAGATTAATCATCCCAAAACCTTCACTCATGTTCTGTAGGAGCTATTTTTCTGGTTTTTTTCCCTTGATTTATTCTACTCTGATATTGGTAATGGAAATATTTATTGCAGTGAATGGAGCCCAAGAAATTTTTCTCCTGCTCTGAGTTCTTAACATAGTTTGGATGGTGGGAAATGCTCCAATGGCCATTATTTTAATATACTGAGAGCCTGGCTTAATACTTCTGTCCTGTTGGCACTTGTGTGGGTACCCTCTCATCCCGCTTTTCTAACTGTTGTAGAAAATGTGGAAAATGGAGAAAGGAAAAATATAATCCTACTGTCCAGAGATAACCACTCTGTAGTTCTTTCTCTGACTCTTTTTTTCTCTCCTAGCCACTCAGCCCATTCAGAGGTTTTTATAAAGCTCACAGCCCCACTGAATTTTGGTCTTTCCTTTAGAGTTATATTGCCGATCCATCGTTTTTTCTTAAACTTCTCCTTTACCACCATCCAAATAAAACATAGAAGCACACAAGCCTTTCCTAATTACAATTTCATTACCCATTTGCCAGTATTCACCCCTAGTGGAAGGGGTAGGATAAGGCGGGGCAAGAGGAAACGTGTTCTTAGCACATCGTTGACCAGCAATTTCATATAAAAGCTATCCCATATCACTGGCTATTTTTTCGTAATTGAATATGAAAATGAAACAATCTAAATAAACTTCAGTATACTTTATACATAATGTATTGAAATAAAACTATGTACATATCTTCTATATAATTTTTAATAACTTTTTTGGTATAATAAAGCTATATAGCAGTTTATCGTGCTTGAAAACACAAGTTTATTTGTGACTGGTCAGCAATGTGTTAAGGCTTATAAAATAAAGGAAAGTTTCAGGAATAGAGAGTAAATGATAGATTTTTTCTTTAAATCTTGTGTGTCTTTCAAAACGAACTCTTAGGTAACATACATCTATTCCGTTGGCTGTTCATTTAGCATGTTTTTTAAATATTTATTTATTTATTTATTTTTAGAGACATGGGAAGGGAGGGAGAAAGAGAGGGAGAGAAACATCAATTGGTAGCACATATGCCCCAACTAGGAATCAAACCTGCGACCCAGGCATGTGCCTGACCGGGAATTGAATCAGAGACCTTTTGCTTTGGGGAATGACACCCAGGCAACTGAGCCACACTGGTCAGGTCTTATTTGACATAATTTTTAAAAAGACACTTTGCAGCCCTGGCCTGTGGTGGCTCAGTGGATTGAACACTGACTGGCCTGTGAACAGAAGGGTCGCCGGTTCGATTCCCAGTCAGGATATATACCTTGTGTTGCAGGCCAGGTCCCCAGCTGGGGACATGGGAGAGGCAACCAATCTCTCACACAACAGTGTTTCTCTCTCTCTCTCTCTGTCTCCCTTGCAACCCTTCTCTAAATAATTAAAATCTTTAAAAAAGGAAAAGGCACTTTGTTGTCAAGTTCCGGAGCCTGAGAGGTTATGGTAGCAGTTGGCCAACCAGAACAGTCCCAGTCTCCTCCTCCATGAGAATGACCTTGAGATCATGCCATCATGGGTAGTTGGCTGCCACTAACATAGAACGTGGGAGCGTTGAGGGTTAAAGTCCTGCTTTTGGAAGCCTGGAAACCAAATCACCTAAACCCCAGGGGGAGAAAGGCAGTCTGAGTTCTGCAGCTCTGGCAGCAGCTTCCTGCCTCCTCTTTTGCACAATTTAGAATTCATGGCCCTAATTTATGCATGGTGTGTGTGTGTGTGTGTTTTTACCACCATGTAGACTGTGAGTCGACACTTCAGGAACATACCTGTGAATGAAAAAGAGACCCTTGCCTACTTCATCTACATGGTGAAGAGTAACAAGAGCAGACTGGACCAGAAATCAGAGGGCGGCAAGCAGCTTGAGTGAGGATGAAGCACATCTTCCAGGAGTGAAGCAGAATGCTTAATGCACAGGTGATATCTGCTACATTTAAGCCCATAAAGACTCTTAAGTTTTATTTTAAATAAAAAAGTTTGGATGATAAATACTGTAAATCTTTTTGGTCAGGAGGATTATATTCTGATTCAGCATGTGTATACAAAGACTTTCTTTTAAGGCAACTACTGGGCTGAAATAAACAAGATCATAGAAAGAATTTTTTAAAAACTATGTATTGCAACATTCAAAAAAGCATTAAGTCAGTGCTACTGGAAATAAGGGATAACAAAGATTTTGGTAGTCACCTTGTAATCCCATGCTGCTACGAGTGAGGTGTAGCCCTGTGACAGCAGCAGAGTACAGGAGATGGTAGAGGTGGATGAGCAGACCCCAGTGCTGAGGGTGTGGGTGCCCCGCCTTGTTGCAGGCTCTGTCGTTTATCAGCAAATCAGTTCGACCCTGGTCCCCCTCGCTGGCTCTGTGCCTTCCACACAGTAGGCACTCAGTCAGCATTTGTTGGCTAACTGAGCTGTCACTAACAGTGCCAGCCTTGTAACACCTGCTTCACACCTCTAGTTAATGAGACCTCTGCCATTTCTGTGGTTTACCACTTCACTTCTAGAATGTGGAGGAAATCCTGATGCACCGACAAGAGGTTTCACAGCAAATGAGTACTTCAGACAGTCGCCTGTGCCAAGCTGTATTTGTGGAGGTTCCAGAAACACAGGGGCAGAGACCTCGCAGGAGATGTGGCCCTTTGCATACCCTCCTGTGCTGCATTCTCTGGGGTGAAGTTGTGTATTATGACTTCAGCCATTCTCCTGGGCCATAAATGCTTTGGCAAATGGAGACACTTAGAGGTTTGGGGCTCATGTTTTCAGAAGTACTAATCCATAGTTCACAACCACCAAGAAAGCTGCGGAGGATCATGTGATTCCTGGTCACAACTCCAGCTCTGGGGTAGAAGTCTGTCTGGCCTTGATGTCCTGGGCTCAGGGGTCAGCGACAAATCATGGGTTTGAGCAACAAAGGTCAGTGCCATCTGATGCTCATGTTTATGAGCAACTTGCCTCCCTTTTAGGGAGAAAGATTGCTGACATGATTTAAGTATTAATAATTACCCGATTTTTCTTAAGTTCAAAAACTCAGCTTCCTCTATCTAATTATGTCGTAGCCAAAGTATCCTTTGAAAACAAAGCTTTATATCCAAAATTCTGATTTTCCAAAATTTTCTAATCAGTGTGTTGGGGGCATAAGGTGTGGAGAGGAAATGGGAGAAAAAGAGAGGGACGTGAATGCTAATTTCTGACCATCTTGACATCCACTGCGGTCAAAAATATCATTTTCTTACTTGGTTTTCAATCTGAGTTCTTTCTTTTGCCTTAAATACTAAAAGGAGCGGTGGACAGCCTGGCCTGGCAGAGCATTAATGTCTCAGGTCGCTTGACCTGAGTATCAGCACAGAGAAGTCAGAATGAAAATCCCCACTGAGCAGGCTGGTGGATTCAGTTCTGTGGAGCAGAGTTACACGCTTTCTATGAGCTGGGGACGGGGCCACCACTCCCCCTAAAACGCAGCGTGTTCCGTTGCAGCAAAGCTTTCACCTGTGTTTAAAATGCATGTCTCGCAGATTGCATTTTTTAAATGTGTATAAATGAATGTACATAGAGCATACTCTAGACTATGAGGGGTCTTATTTTAATACACCTGGCTATGGATGGCACATCAGGGTGCTGAGTGTCTTAGTCATTCAGATCCAGTATGTATTTAGAGATTGTCTCACTACTTATAGCTGAAGGATGTTGATGTGTAGACATCAAGAAGGCTCAAAGGTGTGTGGTTTATCTAGGTTTTATTTCTGAGAGGCTGAATTGGAAAGGTTGATGGTGTTCAACACCAAGTCCCCTTTTTCAGGGGGCATTTATGTATTCTCATCAGACTGAAATCTGGGGGCAGCTGGGCCTGTAGGTTAAGGCATTGGAAACCTGCTCTCTGGAAATGTCCTTATCTTATTGAAGAAGAAGATGTATCTGATGTTTAAACCAAAATGATGAATGTGTAGGTCAAGTCACAGTTTTTCTAACAGCCAATCTGTTTGCCCAGTTGAGAGAGACAGCGGAACATTTCTGTAAAAGAATATGGTGTTAGGATCCATCTGTTCAAGTGTCTGTAAGAATGCTTTTGTTCCAAAGTGAAGCCTGGGGAAACTCCACATTCAGCCAGGTGCTGTGTGCACCTGAGTCGCATGCTGTCTTTCCTCTAAAGAGAGCTGCTTTTGAAAAGTGGAGATTGTGGGTATCTTTTTCAGCTTTGAAAACACATTAGGTGAGAGAAAAGACAAAGCTATCTGAACTTACTTTTGTCTTATGTGCAGAAGTCTGTTCCTTCATCAAACCACTAAACCACTTGCCTTAGTCTCTTCTGCAGTTTCCCATGGCTTGATCTGGGGGCAGGAGACTTTTCTGCCTGTTGGAAATGGCCAGGCCCTCCAGGGCAACTGGGTCAGGCTTCAGGGAGCAGTGGGGTTTGGGGAAAGCTGTGTCCATCTTGGCTACCTGCATTTTTATGCCACCTGTCAAGGACTGTTGCGCTTCTCTCCACCTGTAACATTGCAACATTGCCTTTTCTCCTCTCGGTGCTCCTGGGCAAAACTGGAATTTGAAATAGAACTGGTGTTGTCTTCTTAAAGAATACGGTTCCTGCCTCAGTTCTGGAATGATGGTTCTTCACCTGCCCTGAAGGTTGTCACATGCAAATGCCAGTATCCTGCTGTTCATGTTGCTTCATTTTAAGGTTTTTTAAAAAACCAAAGGACAAACTTCTCATCTCAACGAACAGACTCCTAGGTTGGCAATAGCACCTGAAAACAATCATAACTGAATCTCATCAAAGATTGAAACTGAAGATTCAAGACTAGTGTTGTAAAAAGAAGAGGAATTTCACTTAATGTGTTACAGCCGCCAAGTTGCTAGATGTTCCTGTCATGGCTAAATATTCACTGCTAGCCTGCTGGAGAACAGATATTAATAAGTTGTTTACAGCTGGAATGTTGCATCTAACCCGGGCATTTCAGTGGTTTATTTTTTGGGAACTTTTCTGTTAATATCCTACAGGACAACTGCCTGGTGGAAGGGAGAAGGTAGGAAAAGAAGTTTAGCTTACTCTGGGGGCCTCGCCTATTGAAATAGGCTGTCTCAACCTAGTGTAGTTGCTTCATAGAAATCATCTGAAGGTCCTCAGTCAGTACAATGACAAGATCTAAAAGCTGGGAAAGGGGCTTTAAGTCACCCAATCCAGTCTCCCCATAGGTGCTGACATTCTTCCTACAACCGTCCCACCAAGGGTTTGAGCAGTCTGGACTTAAACATCTCTGAGGACAGAGAACTCACTACCTCCCAGGGGTGTCTGGTTCTATCTTTGTAAACCTCTGGCTTTTCTACATTCTCTGTAACTTCCATCTGAGTCTCTGCCTAATGAGGGCCACATGGAACATGCTTATCTTAGCCAAGGACCTAATGCTTGCTGACACTGTCCCAGGGCATAAAAATCGGTTTTTGTTTTGTTTTGTTTTTTTTACTTTTAAAATGAAATTTTATTCATGAGAAAAATGGAATTATTTTTTTTAATTTTTCAATAATCCTGCTAATATCCTTTAAGACCACTTTTTCTTAATTGAATTTCTGATCCATTGTTTTTCATTTAAACATTGTAAAATTTAAATCTGTGTACATTTTAACTAGTAGAATTAGTCATAAAAATACAGTAAACACATTAAATCTTCACCCAAACATTTCAAAAACCAAAACAGGTTACTGTCTAAATCTGGTCACATTCTTTTTAGTCAAAGTGATGTATTCTTAAATTCAATTTTCTTCGATGGAATAAAAAAGTCTCCTGATATGCTTTTCTAAGTTAACTCTTAGCAAACTTTTGTGATAAAATGTTATCAGGAGGTAATTAAAAGGATACTGTTCTTATCAGGAAACAATCTAAAGAATATAGGTCTCATCTCTGGAAAGCTTAAGTCAATAACATGATATCAATTCTACAAATGCCCTACTGATTGGGTGTAGAAAAAAACCAGCATGGGTGTTTGTGTTATAAGTGAACCATTCCTCCCTTCTGAATCAGTGGACCTTGGATTAAGCTCTGTAGTGAGATTCACTTGACAAATATTGAATGTCTACTACCTACAAATTTCTAAATTCAGCATTATGGTTTGCCTATCCAACTATGGCTATCTACCTCACTACTTGTGTCTGCACTATTTTTATTCTACATTAAAACAGCAACAATGTAAACAACCTTTAGGAGTTTACTAACATTCCCTGAATCAGAGGTTATTACAATGCTGCCCATCACTTTGCTCATGAGATGAAACACTACACACTTCCTCATGCAATTCCCCTTCGTATGTGGGCAGAAAAAGAACATTGGCTAGTTCTTCAGGTATAAGTGCAGAACTATACTGCTACTACAACAAGCTGATTTTGGAATTATAACTTGAGAAATTTACAGGATGCAACAGTAAAAAGAAGTGTAGAATAGCTGACATTCAAGTACTTTAATCACTATAGTCAGTATCACTTGACTCCAACCTCATTGGTTCAGGTGGAAATAATCTTCACACCAAATTCTTGTATCTATATCTAAGACAACAGATATAGCGATTGATAGCGCTCACACAGATCTTCCAGTCATGTCCACTTTCTGTGAGATCCAAATTCGGGAAGACGTCTTGGAGAAACTCTCGGAGAGCATTAATCCTGTTGGGGTTAAGGGCACACAAGCCGTGCCCCTGACTGCCATAGACATTACTTTTTATCAGAACATCCTCTGTAAACAGGGAGAGAATAAGGTATTTGGCTGACAATTCTGGGGAAACCTTCCTTTTTGCTATCCTCAGTACTGAATTTGGTAACTTTACATTTCTGCTTGGATCTCCAATATAATCCAGTGAATCACTAGTGAAAGGGTCTTCATCTCCTTCAGAGACAGAACTGCTGTTTAGCTGAGAATCCCCCATTGCTCCTGCTTCTGAGGCAGCTGCTTGCTGCAATAACCGAGAACTGCCTTTTCACCACCATCACTATCCCTTTCATAGTTCAAATTTGCAGACATTGGTATATCAGGATTGGTGGTGACAACAGTGTTTGAGTTTTTTCTTGCTTCAGAACGAAAATAGCGGATCAGAGCACTGATACAGGTAAGACAGGATCTCCATACTCTTCCATGCTCACTCAAATCATAGTTGGGAAAAATCGTTAGATACTCTCTTATTGCAGCCAACCTGTTTGGATCTAGGGGTTGACGGTTTCCAGGATTTGGCAGGTTCAAATTGGTAGCTACTGAGCTGCAAACCAGGACTTCCTTGGAGAACAAAGCACGAGCCAAGTAGCGAGCTGCATATTTAGGTTCAGGCTTCCTTTGCGCTTTCCTCAAATGCATCTTAAGAATTATGATATCTCTTTCTGGATCACCAAGATATGCCTCCTCCTCAGACATTGTGAGGCAGGAATCGGCCGGGAGAGCGTCCGGCTCAGCTTCTGCACCGTAGCTGGAGAGCAACCAGCCTATGACTGAAAGGCAACTGTGCCCTGGAGGAGGCTGTGGTAGCCTAAGGCGCGAAACCGTTAAAGTGTGAACACTTATGTCCAAAGGGCGGTCTTGCGGCTGCGCAGAAGAACCAACAATCGGTTTTCGAAAAGGAGCTGCTAGCAAATAGACACATTGGTGTCCTGGCTATTCAACATCTGAGTGTTGCTGCATTTAGTTCCTTGCTGGAGAACGCTGAGGAAACCCCATCAGCCTGGTTGCGCTCACTTGTTCTTGCCGAAGCAGAGGAAAGACGTCAGCAGAGCAGGGGTGCTATTGACCTGATGGGGAAAACCCAGCACAGAGGAGGCCTTAATTCTGTATTTGTCCCACGAAAACTGATGCTCACATCACTTATGAAAAATTTTAGCTAGAAAATGTTAAAATGTTGCTGAGGGCTTGTACCTTAAGATTCTTCACATACTATTTTTACCAGGAAAACAGCTTAGGAACTTGGGGGAGTGGGGGAACTACATGCCTCAATGTCAGAGATGTGCCATATTTTCAAGTTAGGAAGTCCTGTAAGGTTGGTATTGTCCAGTTCATTTTTAGAGATAGGGAAACTAAACTTCAAAAAAAACCTTGCTTGAGTCGCATGGCATTATCGGCACTAACCGCTTGTCCTCCGGACCTTTTCACTTTCTGACCTGCAGAATGATCGAATTCAGTCTAAGTGACCTGCCTCAGATTCCTGAGACCCTGCAACTGAGCAGAGGTTTCCAAGACCAACCTGCAGAACTCAAGGCTGAGTGAGTGATTAAGAAAGCAGTCAGCTGAGTTTTGCAAAACAAATGAGAGGAGCAAACAGAACTGCCTATAATTTAAGACTATTCAGAAGTGCCGGTGGGAGATTTAGTGTTGTGTTGGAATCTAAATTCTCATGAAATGGGCTTGCCCTGTGAGATCTGTTGGTCAGACTTCTGCCTTTCAGGTAGTCCTTGGGGCTTGTGTGATTCAGTTGGCCCTGACTAGACAGGCACAGCTCTGTGGCCTTGTGATTCGCAGCTTCCAGCCCCTGTTACTAAGCTAAGCATTTGAACTGAAGGACTGGTGAGCTCAAGATGCCCTGGGAAGCATGGTGCTTTAGGGGTGCCTTTTATATTCCTTTCATTTTATTACCGACTGTTTCCAAGTTTAGGGTTAGGGACTGTAAAGGTGATCAGATGTTTTCAGGTAGAATACAAACTGGGGCATGGTGGGAACTTTTCTTAAGGTAGAAATGTCTACGATCAGTTATTTCATCTAGCTTGCATCTTAAAACACAAACCCTTTGGTTGCTTTCACTTAATGAACACATCTTTGCCAATGACAGCGTTGTACAGGATCCCTGTTTTACATTATGCCCATCAGAGTGTTTGAGGGGTGTGGGTTTTCCTTCCATTTTGTAACTGCCTTATTGAAAAGCAAGTGCCCTTCCATTCCAGGCCTCCTCATATTGTATGTTTCCTGCCAAACTTGGGGGATCATTTGTATTTTAATTTTGTAATCTATGGCTCTGTACTGTTGAAAGACTCTCAATTCTGTGGGGTCTCCTTAGTAATGTATGTGACTTTTCATGTTGCAATACCACACAGGTGGGATGGCCCGACTTTCGCTCTTAATAAACGATCTGAATGAGTAACAAGAGACATACTCTGTTCTCTTTGAATGTCCACATGGAATTCGGTGCTTTCACTTTCTCGTTTGGCCCCTGGCTGCATAGTACAGTGATTGATGACAGCGGTCTTCCTCCTGGCCCGTGCACTCCCCCGCTCAGTCCCAGTGCACACTGAGTGAGTTTCAGTCACAGACATTTGGGCCCTGGCTTTGGACCTGCTCTCCCGCTCACTCACATGGAAAGAGACTGTGGTCCAGTAGCCTGAGTCTGAAACCTGAATGCTGCATAGCATACCAGGAACCCTGGGCAAATAGCTTCACTCTCTGGGTCTTCAGTTATCCACCTAGAAAACGAGAGTCCTGAGCAAACCAGATGAAGAACTGCAAATTGAAATTGTGCAGGGGGTGTGCTGCAAACTGGGAAACACAGGTCCCTGCTAAGGGCAGCCCGCCCTCCCCCCAGCTCCAGCCTGTTGTTCCACGTGGGAATGCCAGTTCTGTGTGGCCAGTTCTTACAGTTTGACAAGATGAGCTGGAAATATAGACTTTTGTGTAAATATCCCAATGTTTAAATGTCTCAAAAAAAGTATGTAACAGTTGGCACATCATCTGAGTGCTCGTTAGAAACCTCTGCCCCCTTCACCTACCAAGCCATGTGCTGAATCAGAATCCACTTTTTAACTAAGTCCCCAGGCATGACGTGGTTATCTGGCTGAGCTTTATTGGTGGAGGTCACTGAGGCCCCAGGGGATGAAGCCCCTTGCCCATCCAAGCCTCGGACATGGGTCTTTCACTTCAAATCTGTCACTAATGCCACTTTAGCACACCTCTGGCCTCAGCAGAATGAAAGGAAAGAAATGTAATGAATGTTTTGATCATGTGAACTAGAAATAATACATGCTAGCTCTGAAACTGTAAATAGCACCAAAATTTACAAAGTGTCCTTTCCTCTCCCCTCCCTCACTCTCCCATTCTACTCTCTTCTCAGTAGTGTGGAGGGTGACTTTTCAGGAGGCATTTGGGAGCAAGGAGGGCAAGGAGTCTTGGTTCTCACTGGCATTAATGATGGATTGTTGCTGAAGGCTGCCATCACTTCGAGGATCCCTGGGTCTATTTCCTTTAGAAAGCAAAGGAAGTTCCAGTTTTTATAGCAAGTGGCCTCTTCATTTGAGGTATAACAGAAGTCATTCTTTCCACTCCTCTATCTGCTGCCCTTCCATTCTTTCATTTCTTAACTGCCAAGGGCTGACCCCCATCCTCTAACCCATCACACACGAACCTCAAAGAGGTGCTTTGCACCCAACCTTTCCCAAAGGCTGATCCCTCTGAGGCTGACCGCCTTTGAGGATCCACAGACATCATTTGTCATGGACGAGTGAACCCACATCTTAATGTGCCATTAGAATAGAAGTTTCACTAGGAACCAGACATCCTGTTTTTGAAAATAGACCTGGAAAATATTGAATATCAGATCATCTGTGGTTCAGTGTTTTTTAAAGTGTGGTACTTGCCACCCCCACCCCCATCAGAATTGCCTAAGAACTCAGCTACAGTGGGGCCCCCACCCCAGATTCTCGGAACGGAAAGCTCAGAGGCTGAACTCCAGGAATACAAATGTCATTTCCCAGGTAAGACTCAAGCCCCAAAAAGTTGAGAAGCACTAATCGAGTCCAGAGGTTTTCCAATCTAGCAGCTTTCAGCCTCATCTGGAGCCTGGTCAACAAAGTTCCCATGAGACCTACTAATTGAACATCTCCTCAAGTGGGGCCCCCAGACCTTTTTACAAAATCTGGGGAATTTGTATGCACATCCAGGGTTGGAAAGCACTGAGTCCAACCCCTAAGACCCAGGGAGAGAAAGTAGCTATGTTCAACCTCAAACAGCTCAGAAATGTCACAGCCTGAGCAAAACAGTGACATGCACAGCCACAAAACCACTATGAAGACGAATCATTCAAATGGATGATCTTCAGTCTGCATAAAAGCAGAGTAAAAATAATCCACAGTTGCCAGCATAGTGCCTGGTATGTAGGAGGACACAGTTAATGTCTAAATCGAAGTTTTTTTGCTTATAACTTTCATATCCAGAAAGAATAATAGCTGTAAGTGCAGTATGTGTGCCAGATATGGTACTGGTTTTACAGTTTGCGTTGAGTTGTTCAGTTTCACTACAATCATATAAAGTAGGAACTATTATTAACTCCAGTTCACAGAGGTAAGTGCATAGAGGCTGAGGAACCAAGTGGTCCTAGGGACACTTGTCAACCCCCATCAAAGAATTCGGGAATGTCACGCTTCGAAGCAGTGCAGCCACAATTACCCTTGTCCCCATCAGCTGGATTTACAAAACTTTAATGAGGGGTTCCTAGAAGTCACTAAGACTATAGTTAGGAAATTTAATAGGGTTTAATGGAGGTTAACAAGGTACATCCAACTTCCCAGCCAGGTTTTAACTTAGCAGAGCTGAACAGAGATTAACAAGCCCAGTAGGTGTAAAGGCACCTGCGTGATTTAACGGGGTTAATGAAACTGTCAGAGGTCGATGAAAGGGACAGAGCTGGAGCATGCCGCTGTTAACGAGTCAATCTGGTTGAAGTCAGCAGACATTTATTAAACAGCTGAAGCTTGCCCTGCCCTGCCCTGGGCACCACAAGGGTAGCAAATAAGAGAAGGCCACAACCCACATGCCAACCATGGTTAGTCCTGGCTGGTGGGATTTGGAGTTTTACTTTCCCCTCTGTGCTTTTTTTGGTATTGTCTAAATTGTTTGTAATGGGCCTGAACCATTTTCACCAAATCTGTAAAATAGGAAAGCAATTTTTTTAAGTGCTCTCAAAACATGTACTCTTCACTTGCATAGTTTAGGTTACATATTCCTAAAATCTGTAAAAAACAGTACAAAATAAACAACAGTAGTATAATCTTAAATTTAAGCAGCACTTATTTTGCTGCAAAGGGCCTTTACTCATTATCTCCATGGGTGTTGTCACACACTACAAAATAGTAATATACAGGTCACACCGGTGAGTAGGAAAGCCAAAGCACATCCCCATCTTCTGCCTTCCAGGTTGGTGCTGGGTTTTCACTGAGCACTTACTATGTAATAGGTCCAATATTGAGCACTTCACATGCCTTAGGACCTCATGAATACGATTACTTTCTACATATTATATATAAGGAAACAGAAGTTTAGAAGGTGAAATGGCTTGTTTAAGGTCACCAGAAAGTGGTAGGGATGAGAGTCAAACACAGTTCTATCTGACCCCAGAATCCACTGTGCCCTGCTGCTGCCTACTAATTGGATAAGCTAATATCTCACAGGAGTATTGTTTAGGACAGAGAAGAACTGGAACATGTAAGTCAAATAATAGGGGACTGGTTTTAAAAAGATCATACTTTTTTATTACATACTTATATATTACATCATGTTACATGATGTATTATAATTATATGTCAAAATTATAAAATATCTAATGACAACATTCGTATCAATTTAGAAATACTAGATATATATACCATATATGTATACAAATTATATGAATATTTACAATGTGGATGTGCAGTTATATATAATATGCATTCTACATATGTGTATATATGTATACATGCATATATGTATACACACACCTTTATTTGTGACTATGCATATCTGTAGACATATCAAACCATCTGTTTACCAACTCCATGTATAGCCATGCTGTATCTGTATCTGTAGGATTCAGAGTAAGGGTAAAATAGAAAGAAAAAGGCTTTCTGAAAATCAAGCGAGCTTCCTGGAAGAAGAGGCTCCTAAGCAGACCCTTAAAAGAAGTGGAGGTTTGGCAGGAGACTGAGGCAGAGCGGATGTCCAATCCGGAGCAGAAAGCTGAGGAACTTGAACTTGGGAGTCACCTAACTTGCTATTATTAAAAACCAAACCAAATAACAAAATGTGGTCAAGACAATGCGTGTCTGCTGTGCGCCGGCTGCCTGAAGGAATGTGGAAAAGGATTCTGTCCTCCAGGAGCCCGGAACTCCAGGAGAGATAATACCCAGCCCGTACTGGAAATCAGTGCGCCCAGGGCTGCAAACCCTATAGTCCTGAGGAGCTCTCGGGGCCCAGCGCACCGAGGAGCCGTGCGTGGGCGCGTGGGCGCGTGCGTGCGTGCGTGCGTGCGTGCGTATGTGCGTAATGGACTTTTGCGGTCTTAGAGAAGCCACTCGGGCTTAGCAAGTGTAATGAGCCTCATTAACCTAAGATGGCTACTGAGACTTCCTGAGGGCTACTGGCCACCAGCAACACTGGACTCTGCTCAGTGAGCCGTGGGAGGGCACCTGTGTCCCACCAGACCCCTCTGAGGCGCCTGCGTAGTCGATGTCCAGGCTTCAGGGGGCGCAGGGCAGCCAGCTGGGCAGGAGTCGGAATCAGCCGTGTCAGCAGGCAACAGCCTGAAAGTGGAACTGGATATAAGAAAGCTTAGCAAAGTCCGGAGAATTAGGGCGGAGTGAAGCAGTGACTAACAAGACCCCAGCCTGCCAACAGGGTTTATCTCAAGTTGATAAGGCTGAACTTGGATGAATCAATTTTACCAGTTCCAAGGGAGCGCCATCTTTTTCTACGGTAAGGGTGCTTTATTTCTGGTTCCCAATACGGTTTTTCAATGCGTTCTATTCATGTTTACATCTAGGAATATTTCCAAAGCTGAATGTGTTAAAAGGGGTCAGGATGACGTACCTGCAGAAATAATATCTATTATTCGTTAAACACCTACTAGGTGCTTGACACTGTGCTATGTTTTCTATTCTGTTCTGTTACTGTTTCTGGCCTTAATCCTCACACATACCTGCAAAGAAGCAATTATCCCTAATTTTCAGGTGGGGAAATGAGGCTCGGGGAAGTTAGATGGCTTACTAAGGTTCTTATGGGAGCCGGGATTTGAACCCATGTCAGTCTGACTCCTCTGCCTGCCATGCAACCTTCCACAGACAGAAGAAGAACAATGACAATATGTGGAGATGGCAGGGTAGTATCAACAAAAGCTGTTAGAGCTCTGGATGCCAGCAGTCAGAGGTATTCAGTGCAGGGGACAAGAGCCCTCTGCGTGCCATTAGCCCAGTGCAATAGTGGCAGGAGTTTGAGTTACCAGATTATGTTTTGTTCAGTGGCTCCGATTCAAAGAAACAAGAAAATATGTGATGCACTTTAGACTTTACGTAATAGAGGAACACAGACCCCTGCCCCAAGGTGCCTTTAGGAGTGAAAGCCTCAGAAAGCTTGGATTGCAAACCCCCAATGTCTCTCAGGAGTTAGCCTCCTGCCCAGGACTCCTGGTTCTGTGCACTTTCTGGGTCCTCTCTCTGTTTCCCTGAATTGCCAAAGGAAATAAGAAGTGTACTCTGGGCCTCTCAAGTCAGTGTGTAGGGGAGTCTGGAGTCCTCCTTAGTTTCTCTACACAGAACACGGAGGAGGGAGTGTTGCCACCAGGTGGCACCCTCCCATTAGTGGTAGCCCCAGGTGACAAGAGAAGAAGACTTGGCATTTTCTGGCCACCTCACAGATGCAAAGTTTGATGAATGCATTGATTCATACTATTATAAATATCTAGACAATAAAAGCAGAAAGGGACTTAGATCTCTGGTAACACCTCCTCATTTTACAGATAACACCAAGGTCCAGTGGGGGCAAGGAAATGCTCAAGGTCACACAGCAGGCTGAACCCCCTTCTCTTGACCTCTGGGGCTGGCGCTTTTTCCACCACTCTGTCCTCACACTCCACGAACATCTCCCACACCCACCACTGGACTGCCAGGATACTACCCTGAGCCATGAGCTGAGTCTCAGGGGCCTGGGGAAGGCCATGTTCCTTTTCCCTTACCTGTCATTCCCGGTGCTTCCAAATCAGGGCCTGCAGCCTAGTCCCAACTACAACAGCGACAGTAATAATATCAATAGCTCTTGTTTACCACTGTCTATTCTGACCCAGGCTAAGAGCTATTGGATCTTCACATCTCTGTGAACGATTCTGCTTTCCCTTTTACAGAAGAGGGCTCTGGGGCTCAGAGAGGTTAATAATCCTGCCCAGTGCCACACAGCTCATCTAACGAGCTCATCTGGGTGCCAGTTGAGACATCCCGGCTGACTTTGGCCCTTTCAAAAACTTTCCCATTTTAGCCTGACAAATAGTTCTGTGGGTTGAGGAAAGGTGTTGTTAGCCCAAGAGGTTAGAAAACTGGGGTCCAGGAAGATGATTGGCCCAAGGTCACCTTGCTCATGCTAGACTGGGATCTGGAATTCAAGGCTCCATCCACTGGGTGGAACCTCCAAAGAACCCTCCACATCTCACTGCCCAACTACAGTCCCCGGATGTCTCTGGAAGTCGTGGAACTCAGCAGCTGAAATGGGAAGTTTGGAAGATGGAAAGGTCTGGGTCTACATGCCAGCCCTGCCACTTAATAGTTATTGATCATGAATAAATTGCCCTCTGTGGTTTTTTGGAGGGGTCAGTGAGCCCATGTATGTTGAGCAGTGCTGCATGGTACACTAAGTTTAGTAAATGTTGGCTATTTATTGATATAATTAACTAAAGCTCTGTGTTTAATATTCCTGCTACATGAGCCTTAAGACCTGCATTGTTCAATATGGCAGCCATTAGCCACATGCGGCTATTGCATACTAGCAGTGTGGTCCAAACTGAGATGGGCTTTAAAGTATAAAACACACGCCCAATTTTGAAAGCTTAGTATGAAAAAAAAAATCTCATTAATAATTTTATATTGACTGCATGTTGAAATTATATTTTAGACATATTAAGTAAAATAAATATGTAATATAGAAATAATATAAAATATATTGTTAAATTTAATTTCATCTGTTTCTCTTTACCTTTTTAATGTGGCTACTAAAAAATTGTAATTACATACATAACTTGCATTTGTGGCTTGCACTATATTTCTACCATATAGTAGTGCCGCCTTATACGGTTTCAGAAATTCAGCTGCTACTGCCTGCCTTCCTGCCCCTCAGTTTCCCTTAATGATTTGGAATGCCAGGGCTTTGAACCAGGAATCCAGTCACTGGCTGTGTGCCCTTGGGCAGGCCACTGCAGCCTTCTGGGCCTGTCAGAAATATGTCCTACCTTTCCAAAACAAGCAAAGGAACAAACTGAAATAAATCCTTAATGCCTCACAGGGTTATCACGAGGATTAAATAAAGTAGTAAAAGTAGCTCTGCAGTGGACAGCATGCTGAGTACTTCGCACACCTTATCTCTTTCCATCCTCACAAACCGGAGGAAGTCAAGGCAGTGATCACTGCCATTGTGTAGATGAGAAAATTGAGGCTCAGTCACTTGCCTGGGTCTCTCGGCCACTGTATTGTTCTTTATCCTGCCCTGAAAGCCAAAGCTGTTAAGTAGACAAAGAGAAGACTACAACTCCTCCTGTGACCTTGGGCAAGGCCCTCCCTCTTTGGGGCCTCAGTTTCCCCTTCAGCAAAGTGAGGGAAATGTTTGAATGGTAAGGACCTTTGAAGTCCCAGCATTATGGGGTGCTGTGAGCCTTTCAGTGAACATAAGACTTCTAGAAATCCTCGAAAGTCCAATGCCTTCCGTTGTCCATTCTCTGGGGATAAATGTGTATTTCTGTTTGTTTTAATAACATTTGCAGGAGCTTTATATAGTGTCTGTGTCCGCTTACATTAGGCGCTGTGTATTATAGTTAAGAGTCTTTCACTATTTCCCATATAAACCTTGTTTTTTATGGGTTTGGGAGAGCTCAGCTGTAAAAACTCTCTCAGCTAAAAAAAATTTTTTTTCAAACAAATTAGGTTTAAATCAGGAGACTGGTTTCAGACACTTTAGAGCCTGCATATTTTTTCTTCCCAGTCACTTTTCATTTAAAAATGAGATTGGCTGATTTCTTAGTTTCATTTCTTTTATGAGGATTCAGCAAAACCGTAGGCTTAACTGCTGGTTGCAAGAAGAGAAAGGATCCACAGCCTTTACCAAAAGAGTCCTGGGCCTGAAGTCTCCAGGCTGCCTTCTAATCCCTTGATGTAGCTGATCACTATATTGCTCTGGGTTTTCCTTTTTCCTCCTGTCCATGAGGAGCCGTAATTCCTGCCCTTCTTCCTTCTAGTTTCTGGGGAGAAAAATGTGCTCAGAGAAGTGAAAGCCCCAAGGAAAGGTGCATGCGCTGTACAGATATCAGAGGCTAGCTCAAAGAATAACATGCTGAGTTTTTCACGAGCAGAAAGTTGATTCCCTGGACTCAGTGTTACAGCCAGGAAAGAACCGAGAGGTTGAGGAGCCCACCCGCTTCCTCCCTGTGCAGATGAGATTCACTGATCAGGGATAGAGCAAGTGGGTTCCAGGTGAAGGCTATAGTTAGAATCCCAGATCCCTTCACAAGCTCCGTTGTTTCTTTCTCTACCTTACTTTCCCAAGGAAGGTCAGACTAAGAGGCTGTGGTTGTACACACGCGCACACACAGATCCTGGAGGTGCTCTGAAATGTGGGGGAAATCTGCATCTCTGAAGACTGCCAGACCCGCCCGTTAATCCAAGCTCTATCAGCCTCTACCGTCTATGTGACCTTGAACAAGGTCCTTCACTTCACGGAGCCTCAGCTGCCTCAGTATTAACCTCATACTATCCTCATGAGGTTTAAAAAAAATAATCCTCATTAGGCTTAAATGAAATAATGCATCTGACTATTTACTGTGTAGAAGGAATAATCAACTCTTCAAGACAAACATTTACTATTGTATGTTAATTGATGACGATGATATGGATTCTTTCCATATCATCGTCATCAATTAGGCACTGTGCCTATAAATTAAGCAAGCACTCAATTAATGTGTATTAAATAAACGGTGTACCGAGAGTACACTGGCTACGGGAGAGACTGGAAGAAAATTGCAGATTAATTTTTTATTGTAAAAGTAATACTTATTCATTGTTTAAAAATGTAGAAAAATAGCTAAGAGGAAAAGTCAAAATTATCCTTATTTCTACAACTCAGAGAGAGGTAGAGGTGTAAATGTCTTGCTGTATATTCTTCTACTTTTCCTCCATGAATGATATATATCCATTCATTCACTTATTTTTACATAAAGCAGGTAGGTCAGGATGGACAGTCTTTGGTAACCTGGGTTCCCCCCCCCCTTAATATATCATGAACAATCTCCATGTCAACTCTCACATTTTTTTTCTAGTGGCTGACTAGTAGCTCACTGTACTGATGGATTTCTTTAACCAGTTATAATTCTGTAATTATAGCACATCTGCGTCCTTTCCTATTTTTCACTCCTTAGTAGACTAGTCCTGTAGTTAAAAGTTTCTAACACCAATGAGTAGTTCCTTACGAGAAATTCCTGGAATTTACTTTTAAGTTCGCGACCATTCCATTTTTTACCCTGGAGTAAAAAAAAAAAAAAGTAATGCTTTTAAAAATAATAATAACGGCACTGCTTCTGCCACAGCCTGGTTGAGGTGGGTTTCTGACAAACCGCGTTGAACCCTGGGAGAGAATAAGAAAGCAAACGCAAGGCTCTAAAGCCGTTTCACAGCAAAGGGGAGACTAAAGAAGGGTGAGAGGCTTGGAAACCGTGGCGGTGAGAGCCAGAGACCCTTGCGTAGACGGGTTTGTGAATCCTGGGGCTGCTCTGGTCCTCTCCAAGGGTTCAGCTTTTCCAGCTGGGAATGTGGCCCTGACATTCTATACTCCACCCCCTACCCCCCATAAGGCTTGGGGAAAGTGGGAAGTCATCCTGGTGACCCCTCAATGGGCGCAGCCCCATCACAGCTAGCAGGTCCTGTGTCTGAGATTGGGACAGGAGGTGGCTGGGGCTGGTTTCGAGGCTCCACCCGCTCAATGTGGGGTTTGGTCCGGTCCGGAGCGGGTTTTCTGAGCAGGCCTGGTTAGGCCGAACGTGGCGCTGGCTGCGCAGGCGGTACCCCTGGGTTCCCGGGGGGATAAAAGAAAGCGAACCCGATGCGCATTCTTCCCGTGCCTAGGATACTTCGGGTGCTAAAAATAGCCGCCATGCTCTGCGTTTAGACGAGGATGGTCTATAAACCAAGCTGGAGTCGTGGGTTCGAATCCCAGTAAGGCCCCCCTCTGTGCTGGGGCACCTTGATCAGCCGACTTGCTCCCTGAAGTCTCAATGTCCCAATTCCTACAAGGATTTCTTAGGGGCTTCCCAGCTCTTGGAAAGAAAAGGGGGGGAAGCCCTTGATTTTCCTTTTCTGCTCCTGCCCGAGGGGCCTTGGGGCCTGGGGCTGGGAACTGAGGCCGGGGGAGGGGTGTGCCAGGACGGCTCATTACCGCGAGGTGTTGCCCTAGTTAAATCACCGGCCTGTTTGATCTGGCGGCGGGTGGCGAGAGGGGAAAAAAGAAAAAAGTAGGGGGGTAGGAGTGGAGAGAAGCTCACACCTCCCCCACCGTTTCCTCACGTCCATAAAACACCTTTTATTAACTCCTTCGTGTCCGGAAAGGCCCGAGTGGCCGCTCAGCCCCTGCCACGGTGTTTACAGCCAAGACTAATGGGGCTCCATATTCACCCCGGTGCCAGGACGGGGCACCTGGACACACCTGGCCCCGGGATGGCCAGGGGGTCTCCTTTTTTGATCCCCAGCCGAGGGTCCCCAGCTCCCCGTATGGAGCTTGAAAGCAGCAAGGGACCTGCATGCCACGCACCTATCCTTGAGCTTCCCTGGGAGGGAGCTCGAGAGACCTGTACAAGCCCTGCAGACCCCGCGACCCTCGGCAATCATGCGAGCTGTTCAGAGGCATAAAGGCACATAGCCTAGTACCTAGCACACAGTTGCACGCAAGCAAAACTAGTTGCCTGTACTTTGTTATTCAGGGACAAGTAAATGCCTGCATTTGCCTGCCCCAGTGTAGTCCAGCATGCGCCACTACTTGGCTAATGCAGCCGCTTTTATTCACCCCCATGCCCAGCCACGGGCGCACAAATGGGAGCGCAAAGACCGCTCGTGTGTACAAGTGGTGGAATTAGCAAGCACACACCTCCACCCCTTTGCACACATCCACATGCTCTCACAATTCTTTGTTGAGTGTGTTGTTGCTGGAGATAAACCTAAATGTCTCAACCATAAGCATTGGCGACTGTTAGAATCCTTCCTGCATGCTGGGAGCTGTGCTAAGCATACCCTCTTCAGCCCCGGCACAGGCACTGGGCTCCGTTAGCGTTCCCGCACCACTACACCACAACTATATGTTCATCATTTCATCTGCGTGAATGTAGTATTCTTGAGCACATCCCTCTCTTTTCAGCTGCACATCCCTCGGGATGACGCCCTTTCCTGATAACCCCAGACCACACTGCTTGCAGACACTGGTGTGCATAGCCCGGCATTAGACCAGCCCAAATGTCCACCCACCTAAATTCCAGCGCGATAATCTGGGACTAATTCCCTTCCAGTTTTCCTTTCTGTGGGTCCACTGAAGTTATCCTGTTCCACAATCATATTCTAAGGACTTTGTTCTTCATTCCAGGAGTAAGTCCTTTATCTGTCCCCTCCTCTTGATTTGATTTGCAATTTGGTTCAGCCTTTATGGAAAGAACGCAGGAGGAAGAGTCTCTCCACCTAGCAGAAACAATGAAGCCAGGGATAAATACCCATCAAGACATCACACGGGCCTCCTCAAATTTCAGAAAATGTTTTATTAGTCAAGAGCATAGATACTATTTGGCAAAGGGAGGGGTGGTGAGTGGTCATATAGATTTGAGGTAGAAAAAGGGTGGGGAAGGAGAATAAGGAAACACCTGAGCGTAGCAGGCACTGTAGGTAGTTTAAATACATAAAAACTTTCCAACATAGGGAAAAGCTTTTATTTAGGAAGAAGGGAAGGAAGGAAGAAAGAGGAAAGAAGGAAGGGGGAAAAGTGTTTCCCTTGGAACTAAGTAGGGAGTGCAGCGACAAAACATAAAATAAAAACACCGCTGCTGGAGAGAGTTCAACAACAGAACGCAGCCCTCCTCTTCCTGATCTGGTTCTCTGTCCTTGGCAGTAACCTATTGATTCCTCTTATTGCATTTTAATTAGGGAATTGACGGCTGGCGGGTTTTGACTGGAAGCAGAGAGGGAATGAGAATGAGAACCAGAGAGCACAGTGGGGAAGGCGCTGGGGGTTCCAAATTCGCCCCAGAAGGGTTGGAAGCGTGCGCCTTAGCCCACCCGGGTCCTGCAGTCCCTCCCTCCCACATAGTGCCGCCAAGAGCCGCCCTCTCCATTAAGGGGGTGGATAGATATATATTTCTCTTTCTCTGAATGTATTAAAAAACAATTTCAAATGACATTGCACATGCGATCCAAGTGTGTTGTTGCAGCCAGCTACCTGCCAGCTTGCAGCAGAGGCTCAGCAGGACACGTGCCCCACAAGCCCCTGGTACCCAGAGCCTGGCACTCGCCGCCGCTGCCGCCTTGCTCTCCTCCCGGGCCTCTGGCCGGCCGCGGTGGTGGCGGGGTCCTCGGCGCAGGCCTCGGCTCACTGGTTTAACTCCAGCGCCCAGACTTGCTGTGGCCAGCCCGTGCGCCCTTTGATCCTCTTCTCGCCTGGGCCCAGGGCAGGAGGAAAGCCTTCGTGCTGCTGCTGCCAGAGGACACACACAAGAAAAGAGGCGAGAGAGACAGGTTTAAATTCTTCTGCTCCGGTCACTGGGGTGTAGAGCTGGGTGGGGTTGGGGGGAAATGTGTTTGGAGCAGTGACTGGGAACCTTTAAATAAGTGGCAGGTTTCTGTTTGCGAAATAGGCAAACAAGGCTCATAAAATCTGCCTTTATGCATGATGAGTTCCTGTGGGCAGGATGGGCTGGGCAGCTGCTAAGAGTTTTGGTAATGAGAATTTGTTACGTCTCGTGAAATTGATGCACCTAGGTTTGGCGTGAAGGTGCCCAAGAGAGAATGCAGCAGGGGTTGGAATAGAAGGGGTGGGAATCTGCAGTTTTCCCGGCTGCCGCGGACCTGCTCTCCCCCGACATCTCACAGGCTTTCCAACCTGGTTTAGCATTAGGCTTGAATATTGGGTTGGGTCCCCCAGCCTGCACTGGGAAGCTTCAAACGGCTGGACGAAGGGCAGTCAGCCTGGCCTAGCATCCCCCTTCT
Source organism: Furipterus horrens (assembly GCF_987537825.1). Classification (NCBI taxonomy): domain Eukaryota; kingdom Metazoa; phylum Chordata; class Mammalia; order Chiroptera; family Furipteridae; genus Furipterus; species Furipterus horrens. The sequence continues at coordinate 85,741,737 of NW_028327180.1, forward strand.
CGGCTCTTGAGAGAAACCAAGCTCTGCTACTCAAAGGCGGCTGAGACATGTAGAAGGTGGGAATACGCCCAATAACAACTTCCACCCAGGCATAGCCACAGGCCTGCATCTCCTCTAGCCTGAAGCGGTAGTTTAGAGACTGGAGGCCTATCTGCCTTCCCCTGTCTCCCCAGGTGAATTTTCCCGAGTAGAAAACAGCCCCTGCGGGGCTCTCTAGTTAGCTTCCGTGGGCAGAGTGCCTCAGCGGGTGGACCTAGAGGAACTACTTCTCTCCAGCCTGGAAATCTCCACCCTTTGAGGTTCCACAGCCCTGGGCCAGCAGAACCGGGCTTCAGAAAGTGTCGCCTTCACTGGAGAGGATTGAGAAAGGATGAGTAGAGACTGTGATCGCCAAAGCCAAAGAAGTGCGTGAGACTCAGGCTCTCGCTTGTTGGTATTGACACAGCAAACCTCAAGGTCGCCCTAGGAACTAGACCTTAGGAAGTGGCGCGGCAGAACGCGTTCCGGACTAGGAGTAGAAGACCTGACTTATTTTACCCAAGCTGCACCTCTGACTCCTCGGGTAGGTGGACTTAAGGTCCTGTCCCACTCTGGGCCTCAATTTTCCTATCTGTACGACGACAGAAGTAGACTAGCCTCTCCAGCAAAGGCCATTTGCAAACAGTAACTAAGCCCGTATTCGTAAATTCAGACTCAGGCACGTTAAAGCTAGAATTCCTACAGCGTCCTTAAGCTGGATTCCAGGAGAACCCAGGCATGGCTGAGGATCCCTCGAAATTGGAAGCGAAACATATGATGTGTGCATTTTCTCGGGGTCTCAAGCTTCCAATGGATGCTTAAAAGGGACCCTATGACCCTCCCTTCCGAAAAGGTTAAGATTCTGTCTTCATTCACGGCCTTACAAATACTATCCCACATGACGAATTAAGTTCAAATATGAATCTCCCTCACGCACACAATCCCACATTTTGACCATCTCAGACCTCTCCGCAGCCTCTCAAAATCTCTTGCATGGCAACGCAGACTCCTTTCCATTGTGCGCTCGCCTGCGGGTGCTCTCCGCTAGCGCCCTTGCCTGGAGCATACAGGCCCCCCGAACTTACCAGCTCCCTTTTCCGCTTGCTCTCGCGACCGCCATCCACTTTCTTGATTTCGGCCTTGAAGGCCTCGGGATCGCCGGCCTGTGCGTCCTTGGCCAGCACATCCATCAGGTAGGCGATGTAGCTGGTGGCCAGGCGCAGAGTCTTGATCTTGGAGAGCTTGGTGTCGGCAGGCACGTTGGGGATGCACTCGCGCAGCTCCGCAAAAGCGCTGTTAATGCTCTCCGTGCGCTTCCGCTCCTTCTTGGGTCCTGAGCCTTTTCGCCGGCCCAGGCGGCCACTGAGGTCCTCCAGGGGCCCGGGGCTCTGGCCAGAACTGGAGTCTTGACCGTAAGCGGCAGACGCCGGCGCCGCGGCTGTGGGCGGTGGCCCACAGGCGGGGAAGTCCGGAGGGGCGTCAGGGGGACTCAGCAGCCAGCTCTGGAAGTAGGGCCGCTCCTGGTGACAGCGCGAAGCCGGTCCGAAGAGGAAGGGCTCGTGGAGCACGGGGTGCGTGGGGTGCGTGTGGTGATGGTGGTGGTGGTGTGCGTAGCTGCCGACGAGGTTCATGTTGGAGCGGCCCCTGGCTTGCACCGCCAGCCCAGTTAGTGCTGCGCCATGCACCCCCGAGCCTACGCGGGCCACCCGTGGGCTCTGGGGCAGCGGTCCGGTGGGCACGGGCTTTGCGAGAGTCCGGAGCAAGGCTAAAGAGGAGACGCTCAGCCTTGGCTTCCTGTCGGTCTGTTGCGGGCCCTGTCTCGGGCGAGGATATCGAGATGCTGCTGGCGAGGATTTCGGGTTGCCGGGGGAGAGGACACCGATTCCGACCTCTGTAGGGAGACCTGTTTAACCCTTCTGCGGCCTCCCCCTCGGGGTCTGGCTTATATAAGGCCACGGCTTTGATGTCAACCTCTCCCCAGAGCCAATGGCAGGGGGGTGGGGAGGAGGGAAGGGGTGGCCGTCCTTGTTTTTAAGCTCAAGCTTGCGCCACTTGCCTCCAAGCAGCCTGCAGGGACAGGGAGGCGGCCCCGCCTCCACCCCTCCCCCCACCCAGTTCCCGGCTGGGGAGGGGGTAGGCGGGGGCTACGTACTTGAGGCGCAGGCCTGTCAACGCCCTGGAAGGTGGTTGCCACCTCCGCCCCCCAGACCCAAGGAAAGAAATCTAGAGTCATCTGATTTCACAAATAGGGGCCAGAGAAAGAAAGGTTCTCGTTCTAGACCCTTCAGAATTTAAAATAGGAATTACAGCGGTCCCCAGTCCCGAATTCCATTGCTCCCCCTTGGCGCCAGAGGCAGAAGATGAGAGGGCTCTGCTGGCGGCAGGATAACGCCCTAAAGTTGTTCCCCAAGCACCCCTAGCCCTTGGTCCTCGGCCCCGTCCCGCTGAACTGGGAGCAGTTCTGCAACTCCCACCGAGTCGTGTGTACTACCGGGCTGACCAACGCAGCCCGCCGCAGCCCCGCTCACGTTGGGCGACTCCACCAAGTCGTTGCCGTTGGAGCTGGAGAATGTTCAGTTCTATAGAAGACACTAATGCCAGAGCTCACACTGCGAGAAATAAACACATACAGAAGGCACCACGACCTCCACACTAGCCGCCAGGGTCCCTTAGTGGGAGAAGGGAACCACTGGGTGAACTTACGGCGGGCATCTCACTCTCAGCCGCGCGGAGACTAAGCAGAGACGTTGTCCTGGCTTCCGGGACCTCCGCTCTTTCCCCTCAGGTCAGGGCCTTTGCCCGCTTATCTGAGCCTTTCCGTAGGGGGCTTTCCCTGGGCTTCTCTCGGGACCTGAAATTCCCAGGGCAACTGCGCTTCTGGCCATGGTTCTCTGTCCTACCTCCCGTGGCAGCAGCTCCCCAGCGGACGTCCTCCTACCTGGGTCCCTCCATCTCACCAACCTCTCCCAGCTCCCCGTCCCTGCTGTGTGTGGGGGGTGGGTTGAAAGAGTGTGCCCTGCTTTCAAAGCAGTGTGGAGGTGAGGAAGGGGGAGAGCAATATGTGACTGCTCTTTTTAGAGGGCAAATTCATTCCTGTATCCATTCGTTTAATAATTTATCGACGCCACTACGTGCCTAGCACATTTAGTTCAAAGGCAGAGGGAGAAAGGCCAATTCTTTCCTCGCACAGACAGGAAAAGTGAGGCCCAAGGAAGATGAACGATTTTCCTTGGGTCCCCCGCCAGTGGGTACTGTATAATTTTCTCTCCTGAACAAGGGAGCAAATGGGAAGTGCAGGGTGACACCACAGGAGAGAAGTGGACAAATGCTGAGTCCGGGGCTGGCCAGTTCCCCACAGGGGAGTTTGGCTGGGCTGTGGGCCCTTGAGGTGCGTGGGGGGGAGGGAGGTCCTGGTTTCCTGCCTCAGGCAAGCTGGAAACCCGCCGCTCTCCGGGCGCCTGGCGCCAGCAGCGCTGGGGCTGGGCCCAGCAGAGCCGGAGGTTCAAGGGGAGGGAGCGCCTGGCGCCCAGTTCCACCGTGGCTCTGCAGGGTCCCGCACCTCCCTGACTTGGAGGCTCTCTGGAGTGAGTATCGGATAGGGAAAGTAATTACTATGTTGAGAAGGACCTCAGTCCTCAACACACACCCAGCCTTTGTCCCAATCCAGGTACAATCTTCACCCACAGGCTCTCGGAACTGCACAATCGGCCCATGATTACGCATGCACAGCAGCTCACACAAACTCACCACATATGCAAAAGTCCATCTATTCATACACCCAACAGTACGAGTATTCTCGGGATAACACGTATATAACCACGCAAGATGGCATTTCAACATTCATGTAGTCCTGGGACTGTATGCATTCTCTCTCCGTTGCCCACAGGCACACATCCCACTGCAGCTGTGTTACAGCTGAGCCGCTCCAAAACCTACACGTGGGTATGCATAAGGTACCATCTTCCCGTAGAGGCACACGCATTCTACAAAATAGCACACCACGGTAGGGTTCTACACATCATCTTATGCCACATCTGTGCACGGGTACAACCAATTTGTATTTCCTTGCAATTTTCCGCAGTTATATTCACCTCACAAACATTCAAAAACCGCATCATGCATTTTGTGTGTTCTCAGTGTCCCAACTAAGCTTTCAGTCCCACAAACACAAGTACATAGTCATGATTACTACTATACATGCACAGATGCTCAGAAATAGGTGTTTTCGCATGTTCACACATTTCACACTGGCACACAAACCTTCAGACAATTTGACATATATTCTGTCTTACCTGTATAGTCACATTGACACGCCGGTGAAATTAAGTTGAACAATAGTATGCCCATTATCACAGCACCCACACAAATGAGGAGCATTTACATAGGTACACACGATTTACCACATACTCACAAATTCATGCTCCAGCACCCACCACCCACAAGTTCCAATCTTTTTCCTGTGGTTACACATCACCCTGCCACCCCCAACTATCCAGCCTGCTTAGTGTGATGGGGAATACATTATCAGTACTTGCGTCCCAGTTCCATCAGACCCCTTGAGGGCCCTGAGATCCCCTCCCTTCCTCACCCCGCGCCCTACATCCATGGGTGGTTAAAGAGCAGGGTGCTCCTCCTCCCCCCACTTCCCACAAAGACTGTGAAGTATTCAAAGTCTTCGGATGAGTGGTGCCTGCTCTGGAAGTGAGGCCCTGGGGAACCCGCTGGGACTCCAGGCTGGACGGTCTCCTGCAGGACTGCATCCAGGGAGATCCCAGGTGCCTTCATAGACCAGAGGGCGCCTGGGCTCCAGACCAGGCCTTCTCAGTGACACCAGGGCACTTTTTTTTTTTCACCTAAAAATGATAATTTGTTGTTTTACCATGACCCAGAGAGAAACAACTTAAAGAGAATATTTATTACAAATCCCCACAATTTTCTTCCCCAATCTCACTGCTCTAATTTCTTTGTCAGATACCACCAGCCTCCTAAAATGGATCATTGACTATAAATGTGTATACATTTTACTTTGCTGCCATTTCTCATGATTGCAACTTCAGTAAATAAAGGTTTAAACTTGTTTTCAGTGGAGTGCCCTAACTTAAAAAAAAAGTCCAAGATTCCATTATTTACGGAAAGAAGTCTTTCTAGAAATGTTAATGAGAATGTTAAAAGAACAAATACAATTTTAAAATATTTTACTCTAAATATCTACCAAGTATCTGGACTCTTCCAAGATTAGTGAAATGGAAAGGCCAGGTTTTAACAGCAATAACTTAATTTTTCAGGTATACCCAAGGCACTTTTAACTCTAGCCTGGCTCAGGTGCATTTGGACCTGGTGAGCATGTTCTCTCTGCCCTAGGTTACTCAGCATGTCTGTGGTGGAGGGGATATGTGTGTGTGAAGGTAGGGGTCTGAGACCCAGGAGTTTGGCAGAAATTGCTTAAGGCTGAGAGCTAGAGAGTTGTGGCTCTGCCTGGCACGTCAATGTCTTCCTTTCCGTCTCAGAGCCTCCGCTTCTCCATTTTCAGGAGAAGATCGAATCAATAGTCTGGAATTCTGTGATTCCCCACCCTGGTTTCCTACTCACTGCACTTGGATTTAGCTCTTGGCTCACATCTACAGACCAATGACCAGGAACGAGGGACTCCGGGGGTCCTACCCCCACCAGTTTCATACTACCCCACCTCCCCTCAGGAACCCCTTGATGTTCACCCAGATAGCACCTTTGGAAGGCCTGGTGCTCAGAGTAGTTTCAAAGGCACGCTCCCTCCTCCAATTGTGTTAGTAAGGTCTGGTAAGAACTCTCACTCATTTGACATGTTAGTGAGCTTAAGTGCGTCGAGGTTGAAAGCTGTATTAAAGGAGTGCGTAAGCGAGCCCAGCGGTGGACTCCGGCCCAGGTGGGTGGAAACCAGGAAAGAACTGTCATTCCTCTCCCTGTGAACCTTCCGATCCTCAGTTTCCTCCTCTGTAAATTGAGGGGTGGGAGGATGGTGCCCATCCAGAGGGCCGACTTAAGACGAAGGGAAATAATATAAATGAAGCTCTTAGCACTGGAAGAGCGAACTGGATAAACGGTGGCTCTGTTTTTAGGAATATCGATTTCACCGGAGAAGAAATGGCGTTAAGCACCCACAGGACTACATCGCCCTGGGTAGCGATGGTGCGGTTCTGTTTCCACCTCACCAGCACCTTTTATGACTGCATTGAGTCCTCCTCTTTCCCCCACTGACTACAGAACCCTGCCTTTCCAGACTGGAGGTTGAGGGGACCAGCAACGCCAGATGTGGGGATGATGTTGCCGGAGACCTCAATTACAGTTTCAGATCCCATTCATTTTCATTTCATTCGCTCTGAGGTTTGGGGGGAAACGACAGATGGGGAGTGGTTCCCGCCTCCTCCAGGACTCAGTTACCTAGTATGTAGAGTGGACCGGCTTTACTCCAGTCTCAGCCCTCAGGAGTGATGGAGGCCCCGGCTTCCAGGTCCCTCTCCCGCCCTTGCTCCACTTATCCCCTCCCTCCCAAGGAACTGGCAGGCCTCGGAGATCCCTCTCCACCGGGCGCCTACCGCAAACCTTCTCCCGCCGTGTCTTATGACCTTGACGCCACCGGCAATCCCCGCACCGGACCCCTTATCTAAATAGGGCCGTAAATCAAGGACCTGTCAGGGCGCGGGTAATTACAGGAACTCCATAAAAAGGACCCGGCCGGCCGCCTGTTTATATTAGCGCGGTGTAAAATATTCTTGCTGTCTTGGGGAATCGCGTCTCGCAGTAACGCGCCATAAATCAGCCTGCGGGCCATTTACCCCGCAGCTTGAGCGCGCAAATCCCTTAAACATTTCTCTGCCGCATCTAAAGAGTGTCTAGGACTTTCCAGTCTGACCCAACCTGCTGCCTGAGGCCGGGAACAATCAGCAGTGAAGAGATAGAAAGCAGCTCATTTTCTCCTCTTCGAAGCTTGTTGAGTGAGGCCTGCCTGGTTGCCTTGGCCAGTGTGAGACAGTAGCAAGTCTACTGAGAGATCCTGCTACGACGACAGGGAAACGGCCCAGAGAGGGGAAGGAGCTTCCCTAAGGGCACACAGCTGAGGAGTGGCAGAGATGAGGCTAGAGCCCAGACTTCTAAGGGAGACGTGTTCGTATTCCACGGTAGCCTCTGTCTTTCCCTCACTCCCTCCTTTCCTGGGATGAGAGGTGATCTTGCCAGAGCCGATCCAAGCCACAAGTTGATATTGTCTACCTTTTACCTTTGGGGGTTGCTGAGCTTCCTGCAGTTGTGAACAGAATTGTGCACAGAATTATATGTGAATATTCTTGTGTGCTACAGGGACCTCTAGTACCTAGTCCGGTCCCCTTGTTTTGCAGGTGGCACAACACTTGCCCAGATCATGGAGCACACAGCTAGAAATAGAAGACCCTCTACTGCTAAAATAATCTATTCTGGTTTATCTCCCTCACACGCTTTCCTAAAGGAAAACAGCCTTGGCTGGTGTGGCTCAGTGGATTGAGTGCCGGCCTGAGAACCAAAAGGTTGCTGGTTTGATTCCCAGTCAGGGCACATGCCTGGGTTCCAGGCCAGGTTCCAAGTTGAGGGTGAGCCAGAGGCAACCAACCTACTGACGTTTCCTTCTTTTTTCTCCTCTCTTCCCGTCTCTCTAAAAATAAATAGTCTTTTATGAAAAAGAAAGAAAGAAAAACTAGGGAGGGGAACCCTAGCCATTCTTAGGTTTGTAACAGCCGTAAAAATATAGACTATATTTATTAAGGTAAACCTAATGCTGCCCATTGTCTAATGAGTAACACAAAGCAAGCTATGGAAAAAGAATATTAAACGTTCCGTGTCTTCCCTGAGGGCTGGGACCGGAGGATTCAAGGGAGAATTAAACATCTTCCTCCCCATTCCGTTTCTCTTCCGAAGTCCGTAAATGACAACGTGTTTACACAAGTTTTTATGCCGTCTGAGTTTTGTCCCGGCTCCGTTTCCTCCTCTGTGTATTTTCCGCGCGGAGTGATGTCTGCTTCAGGACGCGTTCAACCTAAACAGAACCCGTCTGATTGGAAAATGTATTTATTTGAAAAATCGTAACTCACAGTTTTGGTGAAAACGGCCCCCAAATTTATGGGATCGCTTGGGGCGCAGCGGCTGTAAATCAAAAAGCACTGGACAACCCCTCCCCCGCCGCGCCCCACAGCAGCTCCAGTCAGGTTTGGGAGCACGGGGCACAAGCCCCCACCTTGTCCACCCTGAGGCCCTCCGCAGCCCTCCCTGCTTTAATCCCCGGCAGTGCTTAGCTGCTTGCTAGCTGGCAGGTGGATTTCATTCTGGCTCCTTTCACCCAGTCCCGTCGCTTTCCGGACAATTTCTTCTGGTCAGCCTCACCGCGATCAGTTTCAGGTGGTCAGTGAACAGTGTTCTGTTGCGCACTAGTCTTGTTTTAGGCACATCTGGTTTTTTCGTTCATCGCATGCTGGCTAGTTGTGTGGCGCTCGGTTGCACCACGGGTCACTTGTCGCTGGTCCCTAACCAACTGATCAGTTGTGTGATGGGCTGTTTTACGCCAAGAGGTTTATCTCTGCTCAGTGTCATGAAGGTCAGTTTCACCCCCTGTTGCTGCCCAAGTCAGGGGTTTTTCTTTCCTTCCTCAGTGCAGTATGAATTTTGTGGAGGACAGAATCAACCAGCTCCCCAATCTCCTGCATCCCCCTGTTATCTGACCCCAGCTGAGGACTGAGGGAAGGCTGGGTTGGGGACTGTCCCCAAAGACAGCTGCCCACAAGCCCCACAGGCCAGGGAGCCCTGTAGTCCTGGCAGAGCTGCACACACCGGGCCTTCACGAGTCATCACGAAGTCATCTTTCTTTTGTAAATACAAGGGCGGAACCCCCTTCCCTCCCCCCACTTTTTTTAAAGGATCTTGCACTTCTCTGGCAGCATCCTGCCAGGGAACAGGGCAAGCTGTCTGCTCCAGGCTTGCCCTCTAAGCGCTATCTCAGGAAGAGGGTTTAAGGACTCACTCGAAACTTCTGTGTTCTTTTTTTCCAGCGTAGGCAAAGGTGCGCTCGGGCTCTAGGCAGTTCTGTGCAGGAATGGGGGCAAGGTAGAGCGGGAATCCCAGGTGGTGCGGGAGTCCCAGGTGGTGCGGGAATCGGAGGCCGTGTGGGGTTCCAAGGCTGTGCTGCAGTTCATCCCAACCATTCTGCTCAGACTGCGGCTGGCTGACACAAAAATCGTGCATCCATTCAGCCACCCCGCCGCTCTTGCGGGGAGTGATCTGTCCACGGTAGCATTTGGTTCCAAGAAAGGCAATAAATTTCGATGGGGAACACCTAGTTGGATCCACCTAGTCCGTGCTGGGAGATTAAGAACTGGAGTGAGGTAGAATGGGTCAGAACTGGTGAGAGGACAGAGGGCTCCTCTCCCCTGCCCGCCCTTAAAACTTGGGGCTGGGAGCAGAGGAAAGAAAGTCTCTTCTGCCTTGGGCCGCAGTTCTCCCAATCTAAAATGGCCTGGCTCTAAGGAGCCCCGGGACTAACACGTTCTTTTGCTCGCTGGTAACAGGAGGGAGGCAAGATATGGAGGCAGAGGGATTAATCTTGGGGTATTTGTGCTTATCCGACCAGAGGTCCACAGGAGCCCGAGGGTTTGGGCACTAGGCTGGGGGGTAATCAGTGGCTGGCTACACTTAACTGGTGAATATTCCGGGCTCCTCAACTCTTCCCTCCTGTGTCAGGGCATTCAGAAGCTGAGTAGCGGGTAAGAAACTGAATCATGATTAGTCTTAATATTTTAAACGGGGCCAGGCTACATCCGTCATCTTTCCCATAATGGTCAGTCGTAAACACACTTTAAAAGAGAAAAACAAAAAAGGGATTTAATGTTGACACTGGGAAAATGCTTAGCTCTGGTGTTGCCGGGGAATTGGCAGGCTCTCCTGTCCTTTGGGGGAGAAGTTAAGTGCTCCGTGTTTTCTGCTTTTTTCCATTGAATTTCCAAATGTCTCAGAGGTCTTCTTTGTCTCTTTATTTCAAGGAGGAAAGGGCTTCCTTAACAAGTCGGGATGGCTAACAGGGCCTTGACTTGAGAAAGAAGCAGAGTCTGGTCAGAACACTGAAAACTTGGCAGACTGAGTCTTGATCCTTTTCTTTGTCACCTCAACCTTCTTGCTGGCACCTTCCTCTCCGTTTCAGCCTCTTTCTGCTGGACCGGTCCCCTTTCTGAAGCAGAATTTTGCTCTGAAGGAGAGAGATGAGAAGACAAGTTAATAATGGAAAAAAACCAGAAATCAGAAAGGAAAGGTGAGGGGCCCCAATGGTGACTGCAGAAAGGGAAAGTACACTTTGGTTTTACTTCATTATCAAATATCAGAGCAGGTTTCCTTCCAGAAAACCTGGGTTTGACCACCTCCTTCTGGTGTGAACATGGCTCCCCAGCCACAGGGCACCCCTGTCACGTCACCCACACCACAGGACGTGAGAAAGACTGTTCACATTAGTTTCCTCAAATCACCCAGAGCATGGAGAGAAAAAAAAAAAGAAAGAAAGAAAGAGTGGAACCCATCCCCAAACTCAAACCAACTGCTTCAATTATTAAATTCATTTTCATCCATGCAAGCAAGGTTCCCAAAAAATCTATTTAAAAAGAACAAGAAAGGTGGCAGAAGAGAGAACAGAAAAGGAGAGCCCAGAAACCAGAGCAGAAATTAATGCAATTACCTCTTCTCCCCGGCCATAAATTCCACAGAGGAAATCAAATCTTTCTGTGCATGTGTATGAAAACCAATCAGTGTGTCGAGTTCGCCAAAACCCATTATGTCTCAAACTGGGTATCCTAATTGAATGAATCTGAATGTACCAGGCGACCAGGCATCAACTGAGCCAGGTTTTTCCAAGGGCATTTGCCACGGAGCCAGAGAGGATAAACATCGGTTGGAACCACACACTAATCAGCTTGCTTGTGGAGAAGGGAAATCTTTCTGAGCCGGGTGCAGGCAGATGCATCCTAACATTTTGTACCAGATTGTAATGGAATATTTCTCAGCAACAGCCAAGTGTCTCTCCCAGCCACTCACCTGACATGTTTCTTGTTGTTTAACTTCAGATCTGACAGATGATGATAACCTGGAAAAGAGAGAGGTTACAAATGCTGAGGGTCTGTGAGGCTGGGCTGTGTAAAGGGTGCGTAATCAAGAACTGGGACAGGGCTGTGATTTGTAGGGCCTGGAAGAGGCTGCTATGCAAACCCCCGGCCAGCAGGGAGGCTGGGCATGGGGACCAGCCTGTGGGAAGGGAGAAGCCCTCAGCATGGAGAGCTGTGGGCTAAAGCAGCATTTTCAATCTTTTTCATCTCGTGGCACACACAGACTAATTACTACAGTTCTGTGGCACACCAGATCTGACAAAAAATAGGGATAATTTTGATTCACTCACACCTGGCTGGCTGTTGTGTTGGCCGTTGTCATTTTTTTATTTGACAGTCTAGAGGAAAAGAGGTCAGTCCCCCTGACTAAATAGTCAGGTAGTGCATGTTTTTAAAATGCCCGTGGCACACCAGTTGAAAATCGCTGCTTTAAGGAAATGTGCCACTTGGTTTGTTGTATTTCGTGTGCGAGCTGGAAAATGCCCCCTCCCTCCGCCTCGCTCCCCACGCTTTCCCGGGCACACACTCCTGCTCTCAAGAGCACACTGATTTATAGCACCTGTTACAGACACATAATGCATGCAATTAGCTGTGGCAGTAGAGAAAAAAAGGGAGGAATTGACTTTATTCCAATAAAAGATTAATGTGTTTGTTTTCAGGAACTTAGTGTATTCATTTAAATTTCTGGGGCCATTTTTAAAAATTTGTTGCTGCTTTCTCCACTACCTGGGAATCATTGCAATAGGCATTCATCCTTAAAGTACAGTGGGTATCACAATCCCCTAGTTAAACAAGTTTCCAACGCAGGGAACCCTGTAGGAGATGGGCAGGCATGGAACCTGCATATTCAGTTAAGCTCACTAGCAAATTCTGATGCAGGAAACGTGCTTTGAGAATACGACTTAATATGGACATGGTAGACTCGGGAGTAAGCTATTTACTGATATAAGTCTTTGTCTTGTTATCTATATGACTCCAGTACACACACACGCAGACACACACACACACAGTTAAATGTGATACATGTCTACTGCAGAAAATGTAGAAAAACATAGGAAGAAAATTACAAATTCTTTGATCATATTTAGGCTGTCTGAGCTGTAGGTTTCTCCACTGAGTCCTATAGACTCCAAAAGGAGTCAAGGCTCTTGTCCTTACCAGTCCCACCCTTACTTAGCACCCAACACACATCTGGCACATAGTGGAACCTCCAGAAAATATTCACTGAAAGAAATAATTGGCTAAATGAAACTGTGGGTTTAAATGATCTCCAAAGTCACCTTCAACCCTAACATTCCTGTTTTCATTCTCTGCCCCAGGGAGAAAAAAAAAAAATGTAATTGCATAAAATCAGATATATTTGTTACTGGAACCCTTGACATTTAAACACGGGTATGGTTCTTCTCCATGTCTTGTCACTTGATCTGACAGCTTTCTGCTTGTTCTATCTGATATTAGTTTAGGGTTGTTTTTGCCTGAAGCAGCCCAGCCACCACCATGAGCTGGAATGGAGCAGGGCAGTCCCCATCTTGTACCAAACGAATCATCAGAGTAGATTTTCGAAGATTCCAGGTAAATTGCACACAGAGATCCAGAAACAGGATGGTGGGGTGTTTGCAGTTCACAAAGGTGCAATTCTTTCCTGAAACTATGGGGCAGACCCCCACCCCTTCTGTAACAGCACACTAACAACAATGACAGCTGTTACTGTATGCCACACACGGGACACACATGTCCCAGTTAATCCTCACAGAAGCACTGCCAGCTCCATTTTATATGTATGGGGTTCATGCCCAAAGTCACTCAGCCAGGACACTGGGGAAGAAGGATTTAAACCTAAGTCTCCATGACTCCAAAGTCCTTGCTTTTACCACTGCAATGATTTGTGTGTTGGGGAGGAAGGGTAATTAAAATGCAAAAAATATTTTTATTTCTCCAACAGTATTTATCAATAACATACTATCTTTACTAGAAAACTATGAATAATGCAACTTTGGTTCACTTCCTCACCCCAGACACTATATACTAAGACTTCTTCCCGGTACGTGGAGGTCATGTTCATCATTTTGATCATAGCATCAGGTGCTCATCAGCTTGCATATAAACTGATGACTTGTCCATAATGAGGTTGTAAACCCTATGAGGGGAGGAGCTGCATCTGTTCTATTCACTGATGTATTTTCAGCACTTGGCACAGTACCTACATATAGAAATTACTCAACAAATATCTGTTGAATGAATGAATCATAAGTTGCTTAATACAGATGATTCAGAGCCAGTGCCTCTGTTGATAGGATCATCCAGAATTTAACCATACAGTACAGCCCCATCACAAGGTGGGTGCTTAGGAAGACATGGTTGAAGAAACAGTCTTTTAGAAGGAAAGATGGCATGTGGAATTTTAAAAATAAAGTCTCACCCAAATTAGGAAAATGGGACAAAAGTACATTCTCCACCTTAGTTAAGTCCCTTGCTGCCTCCTTCACGAGGAAGACTGTGGTTTCTGCTCTTGGTTCTGTGCCGCCTCGTTGTGTGACCCCCGACCTTAGATCCCTCTCCAGGGACCACCCATTCCCAAAGGTCTAGGTGTTTGTATGGCCCTAAGTTGTGTGTCCAATGCCAGGGCTAGACTGCACCTGGCACAGAGTCAGAACTCAGCCAAGTTGATTGGAATGAGCCACGTTCGTTGTAATGATTTGAGGTATGCATTCATTCCTTGATTCCAGAGGACATACTGTATACCTACTTCCATTGGCACTGTTCGAATGAATTTCTAGGGAAAAAGCGAATGTGATCTAACGTTGAGTACAAAAAGCAGGACACAAAAATAAACATATTGAGCTTCTTTTTTTTTTTTTTCAAAGCAAGGATGCCTTTATTTTTAAGACAAAGCAGTAATATGAACCCACATCCAAATGCAAGTGAGAGATTCCACTGGGTTTTCTAAAAGCTGCACTCAGGTGTCTGCTAAAAACTGAAAACTTCAAATAGGCACATGATAGAAGACATCTCAAAGCAATCATTGTTGGTGGAATCATTGGTGGGATTATGCATATTTTTTTGCCAACTTTGGCAATAAATAATACTATCAACACTTATTTGACACTAACAATGTAGTAGGCAATGTGTTAAGTACTTTATAGGAATTATCTCATTCATCTGAAAAGTACTTCATTAGAAAAGTACCGTTACTATTTTCCACTGAGACCCCCCCAGATGGTGAGAAGTAGAACTGTGATTTGAACCCCATCGATTCTTCAAACACATCTATGGAAGGATGGAAAAAATGAGAGAGGGAGAAGGGAAGGGAAGACGGGAGGGGAACAAATGTCTTATTGGTAAAAATAGACCAAAGAAATGGAATGCCTGAGCTTTCTGTTGTCTAACCTGGCATCGGAATCACCTGGAGGCTAGTTAGAAATGCATAATCTTGGCTCTATTTTGGAACTACTGAACCAGAATCTGCATTTTTAAAACATTCCAAGGAATCTGTAGGTACATGCAAGTTTCAGAAGGTCAGTAATGGAAAATAGTTAGCATAACATCCAGTTGAAAAAAAATAGAATCTATTTGTGTTTGCCTGGGCTGGTACTACCTTATCAGAAATAGGGGCATAGCAGTATCAGTCAGTGTTTCCCAGGCATATAGTGCCTGTTTCATGGACTGGGAAAATATATTAATGGGTTGCAATCATATAAATTTTTTTAAATGAATAGAAAATATCAGAGTGCATCTAATAAAGGAAGGGTGTTATCGCATGAAACTTATTTGTAGTGTGTGTGTGTGTGTTTGTGTGTGTTCTGGGTCTTGAGATACAATGTCTGTCATATGTATATTCTGCCAAAAAAAAAGTTTTAGTAACTGGCCTTCACACTGTGTCCTGAAGCAGCCGTGAAATTCCAGGCTGACATTTAGAGGTATTTGGGTCTACTTTCTATTTCTGATAAATGTAGAAACTCTGAACAAAATCAGAGTTGGGTGGGTGCAAGGGGGATGGATGTCTCTGAAATTATCTATTTGCTATCCAGTTGTCAGAAATGTAGGCCCAGAGAGGGAAAGCACTTGCCCAAGGTCACACAGCAACATTGAGACTTATGCCTTTGGAAAGAGGAGCCTAACAATGCCAGGTCTCTCATTCCCTTTTTGTCCCCACTATGAAAGACTTGGGAGGCTGGGGGTGGGGGTGGGGATCTGTCCAGGAGGCCAAGAGGCCCAGGGGACATGACTCTGGAATGTGTTGGGGAAACAAGATGCCTTCTCTTCCAGGCCCGACAAGCCAACAGGCCTACGTGTGGCCAGAAAGGACTCTGGTTATCTGCTGTCCGCCTCTGTTTCGTTTGGTCTGTCAACTCCACCAACAAAGTGCCCGAAACGTGTGAGGCTTGATAAAGGTGGGAAGGTAGGAGGGTGGAGGTGGCAGGACATCAGGGACCAGAGCTTGAGAGATGTCCCAGAGCCTCTGCTTCTATGTTTCTTCTCCAGAGGCTGGGACAGCCGGTCGGAACCTGCTATCTCCCTTCATAGCCTCACATTCAGGCCTAACATCCAGGCCTCCATCTACCAAGGCCACATATTTAAAATGTAATTTTCTTTTCTTTAAAAAAAGATATTTTATTTATTTATTTCTAGACAGAGGGGAGGGGAGGGAGAGAGGAAGAGAAACATCAACGTGTGGTTGCCTCTCACATGCCCCCAACTAGGGAGACCTGGCCTGAAACTCAGACATGCACCCCAACTGGGAATTGAACCAGCAACCCTCTGGTTCATAGGCTGGCACTCAATCCACTGAGCCACACCAGCCAGGGCTGAAATGTAATTTTCTGTGCCTATCCTTTAGCTGTCATTATTAGAACACACAGAACATGGAGATTTTAATATGGCAGGAACTTGAATTTTGCCCCTTTAGTCTCTTTATTCTGGTAAGCTAGTTACCCTGCCCCATGAATGAAAACTTGGGCAAAGCCATGAGTTTTCTGGTCATTTCAGGTAGTAAAAAGTCCTAGAACCACTTCTCATCACTAAGATAGTTCAGTCCCCCAAATTTGTCACACCTTCAAACTGGACTGAAAGCTGAGCCTTCTGCCTGTGGTCCCACCCCCAGCTCATGCTTGTCGCAGGTCCCTATGAAGCGATAGTCAGCAAGGGAATATAGTTGGCTTCTCTCTTTATCTTCTGCCTTGTGCATCTCCTGGAAGAACTTGGCACACAGGGGTGACTTGGAACATATTTTAGCCAATGAAGGGCCTGCGGAGGCCCCTGGCTCCCAGTGTTCTCTCAGGCCTCTGCCCTGATCCCAGGGGTACTGGTGAGGGGTCCATCCTCCCGAGGGCTACAGGGCAGTGCAGGCCTGCAGAGGCTGGGCAGGTAACCTGGAGGGGGTCTGGGGGGGCTCTGTCAAACTGGGGGCTGTTGGTTGTGGCCATTCAGCAATTTGAGTGGCCAAGTCCTGGAGTTTTCAAGAAAAGCAGGGAAATCTAGGTTATTATGTGAAATTACCCAATTCTAAAATGCTTTAAGTTAAAACACATTTTTAATGATGATTGGGCCAAACTAAACCCATCTGTGGCTGGTGGTGGCCTCAGTTTGCAACTCTGTGTTAAAGGCTTTGGTGGATGATTGTGTGAAAGCAAAGCTGCTCTCCCCCCAACATCTTCAGAGCCTGAAGGTGGGGCTGGTTCTGGGGGCCACCTCTGCCCTTAGCTGTTCATGGTTTTGGATGCTCATTTAGAAGGAAGGTCTGACTTCATACATAGTTGAGCCCGGGTGACTAAGATCTGCTCATTGCTCTTGAAAGAGGTAAGGGGTCATGGGGATGAGATTTTACATTCGCCAACAATACAAGGAGAGGAACAAAGGCAAGGCTGTGTATGTGCATGCACACATTACATGTATGCACATGCCTTGTGTACGTGTGTGCATGTGTGTATGCATGTATTGGAAAGGCATGAGTATGGAATGGTTCAGCTCGAAGCTCAAAACTGGAACCCAGAAGTTTCGGAGTTGCTTTTATTTTCATTTATTTCCATTTGGAGAGGCAAGAAAGAAGATTATATATGATATATCTAAAGAGAAATGAAATAGAGCTAGTTTTCTCCCCTAAGGATGTCCATGATATTGTCAAGAGAGACAAACAAGTTGCAGGGACCCGTGCAAGATGATTTGATTTCTGTAAAGGCAACAACAAAAACAGCAAATCCCAAACAGGCTGTCTACCGGGGTGCTGGTTTCTGCGCCTGAGCAGGAGGAGCAGGGCAGATGGAGCCCCTCAGGCTGTTACCATGCTAACCTCAGTTTCACTTGTATTGTTCTACTTGTTTTACTTGTTTTGGTAAGCCTGCCCTCCTGTTGTGGTCTGAAAGTAATAATTAAGAAAAAAACTTAAACGCAATTACATGAGCACCTACCAAGAAGACTGACAATAACCCAAACTATAGAGCCATTTCATTCACCCCGCCAAATTATTTTTGTCAATTATACAGCTATAAACGTTCACTGTAGAAAAGTCAACCAGTGCTCAAGGGTAAAAAAAAAGGGGGGGGGGGTTGAAATCACTAGTTTTATATCACGCATTAACGTTCTGGTTCACGTCCGTGCTACTTCCAGCTCTGAAGGACGGGCGAACACCTCCCCTGTGCCAGACCCGGTGCTGACTGACAGTAGGGAACGTCAGCACTCTCTCTCGATAAGGTCAGGACGTGGCGATTCACAGGCCTCTTCCCCTGGACATTTTGGGTCAGCGCAGCTGAACAGGACCTGGGAATCGGAATTACATGGGCTCCCTGGGAAATCCTGATGCAAGTGCTTTTAGGACCAGATTTGGAGTTAGCAAGCTGTAGGCCAGCCTGCTCATTGCCAGGCGGCAAGACTGAAGCCCCTGGAGAAGGGACTTGCCCAGGGCCACCCAGCCCACGTGGCAGAGCCCAGACTGCCCCCCACCTCCCTGAGGACTCTCCCCACTGGGCTTCTGCAGCCTTCCTCATGCCGACAGATGTTATTATTTTCTTATGCCTCCAATTAAACAAAAAATCCTGTCAGTGGGCGACAGGCCTAATGCGCAGAGGCATTAACCAGACTCGCAACCCGACCCGAGCCTGCTCCTGGGGTAAACCACGTTCCCGCCACAGGCTACCCTTGTGGGGGCTCTTTCCAAATAAAGGGCCCCACCAAGGCAGCACCACCCTACATGGTGAGCACCATGGCCTCTGCAGAGGTGTCTGGGAGCAGGAGCTGTTCAGCCTGTCACCATGGCAACTCTGCTGCAGCCTTTAGATGCCCTGAGGTGACACTAGGAAGGTCAGAGCTGGGGAAACTGAGACCTGGAGAGGTGAAGGGCCCTCCTGAAGTTACTTATCAGGTCTGGGCAGAGCCTCCTGCCAGCTTCATTTCAGCTTCAGGCTGTGAGGGAAAGGAAGAGGATCGGTAGCCCTGGGAGAAGGTTCTGTGGAAATAAGGCCTGCGGGAAATGGGACTGTCGCCAACCTCAGGGCCGGGGTCCTCCCTGCTCCCTGCTCCTTCTTTCAAGCAGGCAGAGGCACTGGGTGCTGGGGCACCAGTGGCCTCCCCAGTCATCCTGATGCCACCTCCTGGAGGCGGGGGGCATGGGATGGCATCGCAGGCCTGGGGAAGCCTTAGCACGTTCCTCCTCCTTCACTTTGCAGATAGGGAAACTGAGGCCCAGAGAGGAAAAGGTACCCATCCAAGTTCACAGAGACTCAAACTTTGGTCTTCTAAGTCCCTGTCAAGTGCTCCTTCCACAAAGAAATCAGCTCCCCTGGCGCTCAAACTCCAGCCAGGGGCGCCCTCCCCCAGCACTGTGCAGCCAGTCCTGGGGCCAAGCCTGGTCCTGGGGCCTGACCTCCAGGCGTCCCTGGTGCTTGCTACACTGCTCCAGGTGAGCACAGGGCAGGGCTGCCGGGCCCACTGAGGAGACCAATAGGCCCCTGGCAGCATAGATATTCCAGAAGACTCAGTTTGGACAGCTGTCTTCAGGTACCCAGCGGGCCAACTGGCCTTGAGGAGCCTGACAACAAAACCAGGGCCGTGCCATGTGACTCCGGCTCCCCAGGCAGAGCTGAGACTTGCCTTCTGGCTGAGGAAGAGGATGTGACCTCTGCCTGCCCCTCTCCCCTCTTTTCATACTCCATCCCCATCCCAACTCTGCTGTCTAGGTCCCCAAACACACCACGCTTGCTCCTGCCTCACAGCCTTGTGCTCGCTGTTCCCGGTGCTTAGAATGCTTTTCCTCAGCTCCAGCTGGGCTTTTTCTTGTCACTTACATTTCCGCTAGAATGTCACTTCCTCAGAGAGGCCCTCCCAGCCCACTCTGTTTGAAGGCACTCTCCTGTTATTGTCGCATGGGCTTGTTTTAATTATGCTTAGAATTTAGCACTGTCATTTTTATTTTCCATTCGCCTCTGTCTGCCCCTGCTTTCTAGAATGTAAGCCCCCTGAGAACACATATCTCATGCCTCCCTCGTCTCTATGCAGCGACAAATATTATAGTTCTCAGTAAATATTTATGAACTGAATGAATACATGAAAGGAGGACCTCATGTGTAGAGAGCTCTTTGAGAACAAAGGATGCAGGTGGATCCTGGATGTTTAACTGTGGATGATGCTATAGAGGTGGCATGGCTCAGTCTTTAAGAGAAATTAAGAATCTCTACTTTGGTACTTGCTTGCTGTGTGACCCAGGAGAGGTTACTATACCTCTCTGAGCCTCACACTTGCCATATGTAAAATGAGGGCATTAGTAGTGCTTAATGTATAACTCAGTTGTGATAAATAAATGAGATTCTGGGATAAAGAATTCAGGCAGGGCCTGGCAGATAGTGAATGTGCCATAATCATTAATAAAATTCCTTCATTGTGAGGCCAGGGGTAATATGCGGCTTGAAGATCTATTCTGACTGTAAGGCCCTCTGATTCTTTGACATGTGAACTCTTGGGGGGGACACATGGACTTGCTTGAGCATCCTCAGGTCTGTCTCCCAAACAGTGTCTGCACTCAGCACCTTGTCTGTGCCCTTCCTAAGCCCTGAGCTTCTGAGGCTGTGGATAGCCACGTTGCTGTCAGGGAAAAGAGAGACAGAACACACTTGGGCCCAATTCTTAGGGGGTATGCCACCCAAGTGCTGCTGGGAGGATGAAGGGAGAGTTGCACTTCTGCTAGAGTCATCAGAGAAGGCTTCCCAGAGGAGGTGGGACTTGAACCGGACCTGACCAGGTGGGCAAGATCAGGAAAAAGGAAAAGGAGGAAGGAAGGGTGGCAGGCAGAAAGAATGGATGAGTGAGGCCTGGAAGAAGGGATGCATCTATTCATTCACCTGTTTGTTGATTGGGATGTTTCAGGAGCACCTGCTATACACACACCAGGCCCTGGCTGGGCCCTGTGCTAGACAAGACCCCCAGTCATCAGGAGTGTTCAGACCAGTAGGGGTCAAACAAGTAAATACAGTACAAAGAGAGAAAGTGGGTGCACAGGCACTCCTGGTGTCTCCTGGAGGTCAGGGAAAGTTAAGCTGAGCCCTGACAGCAAAGGGGAACAGGACAAGTATTCTAGGCAGGGAACAGAGTGTGCAGAGAACAGCAGGAGAGACGGCTTTGAGTTCAAAGACCTAAGGGTGTTCATGAGGCTGGAGCTCAGTAGCCAAAAGGGAGTGTGTGTGTGGTGAGGGGGGTGGGAGCCAGGTCATGAAGGGGTTTAAACTTTTATCCTGAGCATGGCAGGGGCCCCTGGAGGGTTTACCAGAGGGGCTGTGGAACTCAGCTGCTTTTGCAGGAAGGTTCTCTGCTGCATGGAGGGAAGAGGGAGTCAGGTAGGTGGGATCTAGTCCAGGCGAGAGACACGGTGGACAGGAAGGAGCCAAGTCCCACAGGAGGCCTTCCTTCATGGGTCTGGGCAGGAGCGGGTGGGGATGGGAGGGAGGGAGGCAGATGGATTACAAAGCGAGAGACACTAACATTTCGGCTCCAAGATGCTTAAAAGGCATCATTTCTCAGGGCCCCTGGTGAGATATAACTGGTGGGCAACCTCATAAATGACTGGGCCGGGTCATGAGTTACCATCTTATTTTTTAAACAGAAGAAATAAGTTCATTTTTTATTTTACATTTTACAGTGTGTAATAAATTCATTTTATAACGTATAATAATAGCCATGTCTAACTCTTATACAGACAGCAGTTACCATGTACTGGGTGAGCTGGATTGCAAATGGAAATCTGCCTAAATCCAAAGGCGTTAACCATGCCCATCCTGCCATGCTCTGCCTCACCTTTTTTTTTTTAAATTGTGGTAAGATACACATAAAATTTACCATCTGAACCATTTTTAAGTATACAGTTCACTCATGTTAAATATATTCACATTGTTGTACAACCAATCTCCGGAACTCTTTTCGTCTTGCAAAACTGAAACTTCATACCCATTAAACACTAATTCCCAGTCCCACCTCCCTGCCTCCCCCGGCACCCACCCTTGTACTTTCTGTGTCTATGAATCTGGCTACCCCAGGTACCTCATGTGAGTGGAATCATACAGCATCTGTCCTGTTGTGGCAGACTTATTTTCATATAATATCCTCAAGGTTCATCCATGTTCTGGCATGTGTCAGAATGTCCTTCCTTTTCAAGGCTGAGTAATATTCCATTGCATGGAGACCATGCTTTGCTCTCCATTCATCTGTCGGTGGCCACTCGCGTTGCTTTCGCTTTTGGCCCCTTGAGTAGTGCCTCCGCTGCCTCCTTCCTAGTAGTTGCAGTGTCCCCTGGGTTATAGAGTGGCCAGGTTAGGAGCACAGGCTTAGGAGCCAGAGGGACTCAGTTGGAATCCTGCCTCCACCTTGGGACACACTGTGGAACCTTGGGCTCATAGTAAGTGTTTGGTGAAGCAGTATCACCCTCATTATGGCCCTCTCTGAGAGAGGGTCTCGCCTGTTGGCTCATCTCACTCTCAGCAGCCCGAGGGCTCCCCATGGTCTCCAGGGACTGGTGCCCCAACCTGTCTCAGTCTCTGTTTGCCTTCACATTCACATTCACATGGGACAGACTTCTCCCCTCATTTGTCTCTCAGCACAGACTGCCACTTGTGTGCGCCTGTCTGCCCTTGCCTCCATAAGTGACCATCCAAAGGCATCCAGATTGGTGCCAGAGACTCTGGCCTCGAGCCCCAGGACACTCTAGCAGCAAGAGCAGTTTTTTTTGTTTTTAATATTTTATTTTCAGAGAGAGGGGAAGGGGTGGAGAAAGGGAGAGATACATTGATGTGGGAGAGATACATTTATTGGTTGCCTCTCACACTTCCCCATCTGGGTACCCGGCCCGCAACCCAGGCATGTGCCCTGACTGGGAACCGAACTGGCAACCCTGTGGTTCACAGGCCAGCACTCAATCCACTGAGCCACACCAGCCAGGGCGAAAGCAGTTTTCTCAGCATGGCTATTCTCTCTGTTTTTTCACATTCTTTGGTTCAGAGCACTGGACTGGGAGTTAACACACCCGGTCTCACATCTCACCCTGCACCAGCCTACTCTGTGGATTCAGACCAGCCCCTTCCCTCTGTAAAATAGAGGCGTTCACTGGATGATTTCACAGTGGCCCCGAGGCTCTGATTTTCATTCAACGTTCATTCGTCCTCCTAGCCACCAGCCAATGGCTTTATTTTTACATCTTTGGTAGTGTTTCTCCTCATTTCAAGGTGTCGTGCTTGCTCATGGCAACATTTTCCATGTGGGTCTTAGAGAGCAAATGTTTCTCTTATTAGGTCCTCTAGATTGGTGGTTTTCAACGGGGAGGGGGAACATTTGGGAATGTCTGGAGGCGTTTTCACAGCTTGGCAGTGCTAATACTGGGAACTAATGAGTGGAGGCCAGGGATGCTGCTCAACATCCTACAATGCACAGGACAGTGTCCCCTCTACAAAGAATGAGCCAGCCTATGTTGATAGGGCCAAGGCAGAGAAACCTCATTTCTGCTGTTAATGCAGTTAATATTTGCATGTACATGCTTCAAAAAATGTCTATGAATATGTGAACATAAATGTGTATGTCTTTTACTGAAACGGGCACCGTTGCCCTTTGCTTTGTTCCTTTGATGATATTGGCACTAATATTTTAAGAAGAAGCCACCACTAGAATCAGATGGCCTAG
The DNA here is from genome assembly GCF_987537825.1 of Furipterus horrens. Taxonomy (NCBI): domain Eukaryota; kingdom Metazoa; phylum Chordata; class Mammalia; order Chiroptera; family Furipteridae; genus Furipterus; species Furipterus horrens. Next base: position 85,765,043 of record NW_028327180.1, read on the forward strand.
ATTTGACCCACTTATCAGCTGTATGACCTAACCCGTTCATACCTCAGTTTCTTTATCTGTAAACTAGGGATTAGAACAGTACCTACTTCACAGCATTAGCGCCGTGTTAGCTCTTCAGTATTATTTGTGTCCTTTGTATTTGTGAGGATGGAGGGAAAGGCATCCACATGCCCACTGCCCAGATGAGGAAAGTAAGATTTGGGGTCAGGCAGTGACTTGATGCAGGCTGCCCAGTAAGTCAGCAGCAGGGACAGGCTGGGACTCAGTGCTGGCCCAGGGCTCAGTCCAGCTAATGCAGCACTTGCAATAAAAGTATACGCTTTTGGCGGTGGTGGGCACAAGTCCAGAAGAAGGGAGGACACTAGCTCTATGCTATGCGGTAGCAGAAGGAGTTTGCTACCAGCCCCCCAGCCCTCTCTGCCTGAGTCACCCTGAGTTCCTGATCTCCCCACCCCGCCTCCCCACCGGAGCTGGCCTGGCTCTCCACTAGGCTGTGAGCAGCCCCTGCCTTATCTCCAGACGTCTGTTATCTGCACACCCATCTGTGGACAAATGGCCAGCTGGCTGGCTCCTGGTCACCCCCGCCTGGAGGGGGCCTCCTCTCAGGCCTGTGTCTGGCAATTTGGGCTGGAGCCCAAGGTGGGGGGTCTCACAGTGGAGGAGGCCCAGCCCAGTCCCACCCGATGGGGCTTTCAACCCCAGAAGGATGCTGCTTGGGCATTCCAGTCACTGAACAGGAATCCAGGCCAGGCAGCAGGATGTCCCAGCAGCCCTCCACTCACTCGGTTTTACATCAGGCCTCATAATGTGGGCGAGGGCTGGAGTTGTCCTTACACATGGAGCAGGTGGGGAAACTGAGGCTCAGAGAGGGCATATGACTTGTCGCAGGGCACACAGCAGCAAGGCAGTGACATTGCTGGAGGGAGAACCAGGTCCCCAACTCCTTTCCTGGCCTCTGAAAAGGACAGTTCACAGACCCTTTCCAGGCCCCACTCTGCCTGGAAGCTGGGTACTGGGACAGTCACTTCTCAATGCAGAGAAAAAGTGAGGGGGAGGAATGGGCCTGCTCTTAGCCCCCAGGAGGCCAGGAGAGCAGAGGCAGAGTGTGGTGGACGGCTGAGGCATAGGGGCTCCGGGCTCCCCCTGCCTGGGGTCAAATCCCCCCTTCCCACTTACTCTCAGCAGGACTTGAGGCAATCACTTGAACTCCCTCTCTGTGCCCTGGCTTCCATAGATGAAAAATGGGAAAATAAGAGTCTTTATTTTATAGGATTGTTGTGGGGATTAAATGAGTTAATCAACATAAATCACTGAGAATAGTGCTTGGTACATAACAAGTACTCCTAGCTAAATGTGAGTAACTTATTTTTATTAATATTATAGTAGGAAAATACAGTAATAGTGCTGAGTTGATTGTGTGTCCCTGGGCAACTGACTTAACATCTCTGAGCCTCTGTTTTCTCACCTGTAAAATGGGTGAGGGACAGTGTGTCTTGGAGGCTCTGGAGAAGGGCTTGTCGGGGTGGGGGCTGCGAGGACCTGCAGGGAGAGGTGTCTGCCTGGAGACAGCCTGGAGGCCTTTGTTTACAGAGCCCATCTCTTCTCTGATGGATGCAGCCGGCAGAAGTCTGTTTGCAACTTTCTCCTGGAAACATGAATCAAGGTCTGTTTGGAGAACACGTGCACTCCTCTGTCAAACATTCCACCCGAGCTGGGGCCGCAGAGACCTGGGGAGCCGAGAGCAGAGAGTGTCCCAGATTGTCCCCAGGGACAGAGCATAGGCTAGAAGACCAAGCCCCCAGCCAGGTCTGAGACAGACAGCCCAGGCTCCGTAACCTTCAAGACAGACACCCTCCCTGGCCTCAAGAAGCTCTATAGAAAGCAAGATAAGACAGGGACTCCACCAGAAAACGGGGAAGGAGAGATAAGGACCCATCTGCTTCCACTCTTGTCCCCTCTGATCTTGCACAGCAGCACCAGAGGGATCCTTTAAATTTGTAAACCTCGTCAGCTCTCTCCTGCTCACAACCCCCCAGTGGCTTCCTTTTCAGATGAGCAAAGATGAGATTCCTTAAAAATGGCCTCCAAGGCTCCAGGGGATCCTGACCCTACCTGTCACTGGCTGGGACCCAGCTGACAGCACCTCCATCCCCTAGCAGACTGGTTTTCCTCCAGCCCCACAAGCAAGCCGACCGCACTCCCGTCCCAGCTGTGGCCACTCAGCTCCTGTCTGCCCCAGGGGCCTCCCTGACCACCCCGCTGTTCTTCCTTGATGGCCCCTATCAAATCTGGGATCATATGTGTATTTCTGTTTTCACCCTTCAGCTGGGAGCTCCACAGGGGTGGGACAGTGTCTGTTTTATACATCAGCACGTCCCCCAGACCTTGACATGATGCTTGCCACATGGAAGGCTCTGAACAGACATTTCTTTAGTGAATGAATGACTGGCCATGAGAAGGATTGATCTCAGAAGACAGAAGTAGGGCACTGGGCTGAGGGCGGCTGGAGGGAAGCAGGCACAATGAGGCAGGGAGCCCGAGGGCTGCCATTCAGCTACCTTGGCCAAGTCACTTCAACCCTGGGGATCTCAATTTCTCCTCCTGGAAAGCGGAGATGATGATACCTACTTCACAGCATGTGGGAGAAGTAAATGGGGTGACGTGCGGAAAACCCAGGAACTCAGACTTTCAGTTCACCTCCATTCCAATCTGAAGGAGGTATTACTGTCTAATTGTTTTTTTTCTGTAATCATTTGATTTTTTTTTTGAAATTGATTTGAGAAAGAGAGAGGAAGGGACAGAGAGAGAGAGAGAGAGAGAGAGAGAGAGAGAGAGAGAGAGAGAGAGAGAGAGAGACATCGTCTTGTTGTTCCCCTTATTTATGCACTCATTGGTTGATTTTTGTATGTGCCCTGGCCGGAATCGAACACACAACTTTTTGGTGTACAAGACGACACTCCAACCAACGGAGCCACACCAGCCAGGGCCCACATGAGCACTGTTGTGTTTATTGCCAACACACACGGACAGTCTCCTACAAACCTTAAGAGCCATCACCCTCAAGAAATTACATTGACACATGCTTATCACAGACCCCTTCGAGATTCTGCACTGGGTCAGAATCACATGTGGCCTTTAGTTGTCATGTCTCCTTGGTCTCCCTCAGCCTGGAATGAACCCTCAGACTTTCTCTGGCTTGTATGACCTTGACTTTTGAAGATGACAGATTTGTTAGCATGTCCCCTTCACTCAGTCTTGTCTGATGATTTGATTCAGGTTACGCATTTTTGGCAGGAAGACCACAGATGCTGTTTCTTCTGTCTGCATCTTTTAAAACTAAGGAAACCGAGTAGGAAATACTGAGGTGTGAGTGTATATAACATATTCTACTTTCACTAGATGTTTTTTGAAGCTGAGTTTGGCCAGAACCCTCCTGGCATCAGGTAAGAGACCGGAAAGGAGTAGGGGGAATCTTAGAAGTGATGGGATGGGCACCTCTCCCCTTGTCCCCCTCCCCAGGGCATGAGGGTGCTGGACTCCCGGCTTCCTCTAGGTGGCTCACAACCATGTGGCGAAAGGAGGGAACCCAGGATGAATTCATTCCAAGGAAAGGAGGAATGGTTTTAGAGGGGCTGAACCTTGCCTCTCCAGGTACGGTCCCTTAGAGGAGTCAACACCCTTATCTACCCCCTAGAGAAAGGTCAAGGACTCACTTATTCATTCATTCATGTCAAGACAAGATTTTCCATTGCCTCTGTTTGCTGATAGCTAAGGCTCTTGCCAGCTGAAGGTCACAGCCCAAAGCCGGTGAGGGCAGGTCATTGGATTTGAAATTCAGGAGACCTAGGTTTGGGCCCAGGTTTTGCCCTTGACTTACTGGGAGACTTAGAGCATCTTATTGGGTTCCAACAATTTAAAAAATGAGGGTGTCAGCTTGGCTAGCTTAGGGTCCTGTTTCATCACCTTCTGCTCCAGACTCCTCCCCTCTCCCATCAGAAAACACCTTGGAGTTAAAGCCATTCCACAAGCTGGAAAGGGCCTGGGGCATTTGCATGGTTGGGGTGGGACTGGCAACACAGAAATCTCTGGCCCCTGAAAGGGGGTTGCGGGGAAAGGAGCTGGAAGGCTGGTGAGGCCCGTCTTCCTCCACCTCACCCCATTCTTCAGGTGCTGGCACATGCCGTCCCGCCCCCTTGGAAACCACATCAGGAGGTGTCCAGGGAATGTCTGCTTTCAGGTTCTCCCTCAGCCACAAACTGTGTCCCCCAGGGCAAATGACTTAACGTTACCCTGCCTCAGTTTCTTTATTTGTTAAATGGGGGCCAATAGCATTTTTCTCATTGAGAGGTGGTAGCCACACTGCTGGTTAGATTCTGCTTAAGGGCAAGACAGATGTAAGGAAGGCTTGGGGAGACTGCGCCTGGACACAGAGGAAGACCCTGTGGGGCGTGGACACAAGATTCTCATGACAGATAAGGAGCCCACGGTGCTTTCTGCATTCCTTACACTAATAATCCTTCTGCCACAGACAGCAGCTTGCAGTGTTCCAAGCACTCCCATATCCATGACTTCATGTGAGCCTCATCTTCTACCTTGATGGCTAAGGAAACTGGCTTGGAAAGGGAAGTGTGACTTGCCTGAGGTCACACATCCAGCTAGCAGCAGAGTGCAGCCGTAGGAGGGGAGAATCAGGCACTCCTGGGTTTCAGTCCTGGCTCTGCCACATCCACGCTGTGTGACCTTAGGTAAACCACTTCACCTCTCTGAACCTCCGTTTCTTCACTTATCTCATGGTGATAATGGTTTTAAGGGTTAAATGAACTAGAGTGAGACACAGGGTCCCATTTTGATTTTGGTCATTTTTAGAGCAAGAACACATCTTCCTCAGTTTGGGAGACCAGAAGTCTGAGGGCGTGCCAGCAAGGCCGGGTTCTGGTGAGACTGCTCTTCTCAGTTGCAGACTGTGGACTTTGCGTCCTCACAAGACCTGGCTCACTGTGTAAAGCACTAGTCCCATTCATGAGGGTCCGTCCCACCCTATGACCTAACCCTGTCCCAAACGCCCCGCCTCCTAACACCATCACACTGGGGGTTAGGGTTTCAGCACTTGAATTTTGAAGGGACACAGTGTCTATACCACTCACCACTGTGAGCCCAGCACCTAGCACAGTGCCTTAGCCCCAGGAAGAACAGTGGGCTGGCTTTCCAAGTGCTCCCTGGGTGCCAGCCCTGGGCTCATCACTTCCTCTGCCTCTGCTCATTTCCTCCTTACAACCACCTGAGGCAGAAGCTGTTCTCACCCCCACCATTTGGGTGAGGGAACTGGAGTTCAGAAGGGGAGAGTAACCTAACCAATGGGGCTGGGTCTAGGGTGAGACAAGAGAGGAATCTCAGGTGCAAAACTTTAGGGGCGCTCAGTCTCAGAGATGTGCCTCCTTGAGTTTTGTATCCTGGGTGCCTCAGTCACCTCACCCTAGTTCAGTCCTGCTGCCCAGGGTCACACAGCTGGGAACAGTGACACTAGGACTTGAACCCCCAGCCTTGGGACTCCAGCGCTCTTAACCACAAAGGGGGCTCAGCAACTTTTTTTGCAGTGCTGGGAACGCTGGCCACACTCACTTCATGGTGGCGATCATATGACTGTCATTATGGCCTTCTGATTCTCTGTCCCTCCTCTCAAAGCCAGCTTTAGATCACCTCTACCCATATGCCACCAACGCACCCCCTCGGGGCTTTCCCAAACTAGGTGAGTGACTCTGGAAAGCATTTCCCAAACTCTGTTGCTCAACTTTTATCTCCGCCGTCAGTGAGTCAGTGACCAATGCTTGTGCGTCAGAGGGAAGCAGGCCCCACCGGCATTCACTCAGCCCTGTTTGTCTGCTTATAGGACGTGGGTGGGTTTTTTGTTTTTGTTTTTGTTTTATGCCATTTCTGTTACTATGGCCGACATCTCGGCCAGCTATACATGAAAGCGATGGAGACCTTCGGTCTTGACCAGGAAGGCTCGTGAAATGTGTCTGTGTCCAGAGATCTTTTAAGAAAGCAAACAGCTGGAAGGGAAATTATGGGGGCAAGCTGGCCCCTACTTCCTTGTCCACCGCTTGGCCCCTCACCTGGACAATAACAGCCCCAGTCACTGAGATCATTCCCACAGGTCCCAGCAAGCACCAAGATTATACTGCAGGGTAGTAATTAGCCTGATAAGGGAATGAGCTCCCCCTCCTGCCTCTGGCCAGAGCAGATACCAGTTAGCTGGAGCCTGCCTCTGCAGGACCTACCCCCCCGGCTTCTCCCTTGCTGGACTTGGGAGTCGAAGACCCTAGTTCAAGGCCTTCAGCAAGTTCGTTTTCCTTTCTGAGCCTCTGATTGCCCACCTGTAAAATAGAGTATGTTCTGACCTTCACGGGCTTGTGGGAATATGGCAGTAGAATAATATGTGAGAAAATGCTTTGGACTGCTGACTACAGACAACCATACAGCAAGGCCTTTTCTGGAATATTCCTGAAGGCACAAAGAAAAGGACACTGGCCAGAGAGTCAGATGGGCCTGGTGTTCTGAGTCCTGGCTCCATGTTCACTAGCTATGCATTCCCAGGCAAGTTGCCTCTTTCCTCCTCCGTAAGATGGGACAGTGTCTGTGGCCTTGCCCTCCTTACATGTAGTTATGAGGTGTGGGGACAAGTGAGGCAGGAAAGCCTGGTGGTTAAGATCGCAGGCTTCAGGTCAGGTAGACTGGGTATAAGTGCGGCGTCAGCCACTTCTAGTTGTGTGCCCACGGGCAAGTCACTTAACCTCTCTGAGCCTTTGTTTCCCCATCTATAAAATGGGGTGACTAGTAGTTCCTAATTATAAGATTGTTGTGAGGGAAACACAGCAGGTACAGTGTTCAGTAGAGTACTTGGCAGATAGCGAGGGGACAGGGGGACAGCTGTGTGATCTCGAGCACATGCACAGCCCTTCCTCCTTCATTTCAGTCTCTCATCTGAGAGGTGATGCCCAGACAGCAGAGGCAAAGCTGAGGCACCTTAGGCTTCAAGAACATGCTGCGGAGGGACAGAAGACACCAGCTATTCTCAACTCAGAGTTGTATGAAGAAAGGGGTCTTTCTGTCCCCAGGCCTTTCCCCCTTCTCCCTTCCTCTGCTTAATGTAGAGGCAAAGAGTGTTGGCCACAAAGCCAAGTTAGCAGCTGTGACCCTGGTCAAGTTAGTGAACCTCTCTGTGCATCACTTTCCTCATCTGGAAAATGGGATGATAACAGTCATATCTATCTCATAAAATTGTTGGAGGAACTAAATGTGTTAATGTATTGAAAGTGCTTAAAACAGCGCCTGACACCCAGTGAGTGCTCAATACACATTAGCATTTATTTGAATTATGTTGAAGTACATGTTTTTTCCACGTGCCAAGTCATCTCTGTAGCAGACAGTGCTGGGCTGGTGCCCTGTGAGTGTGGAGAACCTGCAGGCGGTCAGAGGAGGTCCTGGGGCCCTGCCACTTACATGCTTAGGGTCTCTGCCAAGTCCTCGCCCCATCTGGAGCCTGTTTTCCCACTGATAGGCTAAGAGGGTAAGACTAGGAACATTCCAGAATTCTAGGTCCAGGGCGGCTTAGTCCCTAGCAAGGACTCCTGTGAAGCCCACTTGGATTACTGGCCTCCAGGACATCAGGTGAGGCTGAAGTGCCCACCTAGGTGACCCCCCTCTCAGCTGGCCTCCCTCACTCTACACCTATGGCTCTGAGAGAAAGCAGACCCCGCCCAGGGCTGTCACATGGGCTGACCCTAGACTGGGTCAGGGAAGGAGGGCCGTGATGGAGCCCAGGGAAGAGGGCCTGCCCTGCTGTGTGCACAAAATCCCATAAACTCTCACATGGACAGATACACAGATGCGCACACACAGACACACACTGACCTCAACACATGTGGGCACACAAGCTGTGACGCAGGCACACAGTCAGCACACAGCTGCACCCCATCACCTCCCTGAGACAGGGAGCACCTGGCAGGTGCTTTTACATGATGGCCCTACACAGGTATCGCTGAATGACTAAACAAGTGAAAGCCTCATGGAGGGGTGCCTGTGTTCAAGCAGCCCCCAGACCAGCGCTTTCCAAAGCACAGAACCTCAACCGCTGCAGGAGCGAGAGGATTTCAGCTCCCCGATGAACCATTCTAGCTCTAATAGGTACGAACTAACTAAAATGTGTCTTAGATAAAGTGCAACAAGTGGGAACAATGAAATGACAGAAGCAATCATTTTTGTTACTTTTATCAGTTTCTCTTAGAAAAATAAAGTTTAAAGGTAATTAAATTTGTTTTTTAAGTCCTTTAAATAAAAAATTTAAGTCAACGATAATACAGATAGAACCCATATATAACAACATCTTGGGTGCCTGAGGTTTGTGACATTGTTGACACCATCCAGGCAAGCCCCCCTCCCCATTTTACAAGTAGGGAAACTGAGGCCAGCTCAGGAAAGGCTCAGATGAGCCCTTGGGGAACTAGAGAGCAGGGCTCTAGGCTGTGCCTCTGATTGACCGTGGAACCCTGGACAAGTTGCTGCTTCCCTGGCCTCAGATTTCTCAGCCGTAAAATGAAGGGGAAGCATATCCCCACGTTGCTTGCCTTCCATAGTGGCTGTGAGGATTGCGGGATGGCAAGGGGCAAGGGGTGGGCAAGCTCTTTGCAATCAGACAGCTATAAGGCATTGCCTCCATTGGAACCCAGGTCTCCTAATGTCCCAACCAGGGCTTGCTCCACAGCAACACATGGAATGTTGAAAGGGAGAGGGTACATTTGGGAGCCATGCAGACAGGTGCCTGCGTGTAATGTCTGTTTATTCACTCCTTCAACGTTTTTTTGAGTGGCACACAGTGTTAAGTACAGGAAAGGCAATGGGGAGCTGAGGAGGCAGACATCAGTAAAAAAAAAAAAAATAGTACAAATAAATGTGACATTACATATGCAGTAAATGAAACACAGCATAGATTCACGATGTAGGGAGTGGATTTGTTCTGGTCAGGGAGGGTCAGCATAGGCTTCCCCTAGGAATGATGATCAAACCGAGGCTGAACAGAAGGAGTAGTTCACTTGACAAAAGGAATGGAAAGGCATCCCAGGCAGAGGAAGCAGCCAGTGCAAAGGTCCTGGGGTAGGAGGGGGCAGGAGCATTTGAGTAGCTTCAGCATGGCTCAAGTACAAAGCCCCAGGTGAACATGCCCTCGGCCAAGTGAAGCTGGAGAGCTGGCAGGGCCAAGCCTGCAGTGTTCAAGGCCATCAGGATGTGGGCCATCATTGTAAGAGCAGTGAGAATCCATTAAAAGGCTTTTAAGCAGTGAGTGATATCCATTTCGATAAGCTCACTGGCTGCAAGTCAAGTGTGAAAGAAAAGAACATGAGGGGGGACTTCCTTTACAGAAACCAGAACATACAATAAAGTCACTAAAATCAGATCTTGTGGTATTGGGAAAGGCATAGATGCAAAATTAGAGCTTTTTTCCTCATATGTCTTCTTTTAACTGAAAATTTCTTAAATAATAAACTTGGGATCAGGAAGGAGGTAGTAGTCCTATGGGTAAGGGGTTCATAACCACATTCATGTGATCTTTTTTTAAAAAAATTGTTTATTTTTAGAGAGAGAGGAAGGGAGGGAGAAAGAGAGAAACACTGATGTGTGACAGATACATTGATCAGTTGCCTCCTGCATGCCCCCAGCTGGGGACCTGGCCCACAACCCAGGCATGTGCCCTGACTGGGAATTGAACTGGAGACCCTTTGTTTTGCAGGCTGGTGCTCAATCCACTGAGCCTCACCATCCAGGGCTAAAACATACAGTTTTTAGCATAATATGTTCATACATATGTGTAGCAAGCACCGAAGTTAATTTTAGAACATTTTCATAACCCGAGGGGCAAAAAAACCTGTACCCTTTAGCCATCGAGCCCCTATTCCCTGCCCTTTCCCAGCCCTAACCAACCACTGATCTACGTCCTGTCTCTATGGATTTGCCTACACTGGCCATTTCATAGGAATGGAATCATGCAATATGTGAACTTTTGTGCCTGGCTCCTTTCACTTAGCAGAATGTTTTCCAGGTTCACCCACGCTATCGCATGTATCGGTACTTCACTCCTTTTATAGATGAATAACACAATGGTCCTCTCTCCTCCCCACCCCCTCACCTTATTCGGTTTCACTTTCCGTGGTTTTGGTTACCTATGGTCAACTGAGGTCCAAAAATGTTAAATGAAAAATTCTAGAAATAAACAATTCATACGTTTTACATTGTGGGCCATTCCTAATATCATGCCATTTGTGTTAACTAACTCTCCCTTTATCCATCGTCTCTGCGTAGCTGCTTCCTGCTCAGCAGTCACTTGGTAGCCAGCCACCTTGGTTTTCCGATCAACGGTCTTGGTTTTGCAGGGCTGGCGTCCATGTAACCCTTATGTTACTTCATCGTGGCGCCAAAGTGCAGGGTGGCAATGCGGGCCTCTCAGACATGCCAAAGAGAAACCACAAAGTGCTTCCTTGAAGTGAAGAGCTGAGCAGAGCAGTGAGATATTTTGTGAGAGACAGAAACCACATTCGCATAACTTTTTTGACAGCGTATTGTTATAATGGTTCCATGTTATTATTAGTTATTGCTGTTAATCTCTTACTGTGCCTCGTTAAACTCTATCATAGCGATGTATGTACAGGAGAAAACGTAGTACATTTAGCGTTCGGTACGATCCGCGGTGTCAAGCCTGAGGGTCTTGGACCGTTTTTCCCACAGGTAAGGGGGACCGTGTGGACGTAGGCTTCCATTTCTCTTGGGTAGATACCTAGGAGAGGAATTCCTGCTGCTTGTTTTTGTAAATAGTGGTTCATTGGGGGCATGCCTATTCACATAAGATGTATGGCTGCTTCCTTACTACAACAGCCGTGTTGAATCGTCGCCACAGTGGCCATACACCCCACAAAGTCTGGAATATATGCTAATGGGCCTTGTATAGAAAAAGTCCAACTTCTGATCTGGAGGCAGGGAAGACCTTATCATTGCAAGGCTGAAAACTAAGGAGCTATAAAAGAAAGAGATTTAAAAATTAAACAAACATACGCATATTTGTCTATCTTTAGCATGGCACAAAATACTAAAAACAGAGTCATTGGGCAGTAAAAGAGCTTGAAAAAGTACCTGTCACGCTGATGATGAGGAATTCCTAACTTGTGTCACCAAGGTGCTGGCAGGACATGAGTGGCCCCCAAAGTAGGTAGTTTAAGGAGATATAATGAGGGGATTATGCAGAGAACTGGTTTCAAAGCATTGAGGAGATGCACCCAGGGAGGCGCACAAGGGCGGGTACCTTGGACCCATGGTGCCCAGAGGGAGGACGGGAAGGGCTTGGGAATAAATACCCCCACCTCTCTTTCCTCCTGCCCAGAGACTTCTAGCTGGACCTCCCCTCGGCCAATCCCAACCCGAGGACAGGGGGCTTGCTCCAGTCGCGATGGAGTGAGGGGCAAAGAGCTGATGGAGAAAGGCAGAGCATGGATCTGGAGGGGCAGACGGAAGATATTCAGTATGTAGTTTCTAAGGAGAGCATCACAATAGCAGAATGGGCACAGGTGACAGTGACGGAGCAAATAGAATGGCCAGCAAGCTTATGAGAAGGAAATTCGCCCTGGCTGGTGTGGCTCAGTGGATGGGGCATCAGCCTGTGAGCCAAAAGGTCTCCAGTCTGATTCCCAGTCAGAGCACATACCTGGGTTGTGGGCCAGGTCCCCTGTCAGGGTGCATGCGAGAGGCAGCCATTGGATGTTTCTCGCCCACATCAATATTTCTCTCAGTCTCCTTCCCCCTCCCTTCCTCTCTCTTTAAAAATAAATAAATAAAATGTTTTTTTAAAAACATAGTCAAATTTATGTTACCAGACAGGAAAACACAAATAAGTCTAACCATATGATAGAGCTCACATCGATCAGAGCTGTAATCCCTGTTGTTTTGTGGGGAAGTGAAGACAATAGGGCTCCCACATCATGCTGGTGGAAATGTGAAGTGGGATGGACATTTGGAAAGCAGAAATTTAAGTCAGGGGCATCTACCCCATAGGATTAAAGGCCTTAATAAGGAAGGACTTATGTATAAGAAAATGCAGTAGAGCCCTGGCCGGTGTGGCTCAGTTGGATGGAGCATCGTCCCGTAAACTGAAAGATCACAGGTTCGGTTCCCAGTTGAAGCATATGCCTGGGTTGTGGGTTCAGTCCCCAGTTGGGGCATGTGCAGGAGGCAACCAATCGATGCTTCTCTCCCTGTCTCTCCTTCCCTTTCCCTCTCTCTAACATCAATTTTTTTAAATCTTTTTTGAAAAGAAAATGAAGTAGATATGTCTATTCATAGTTGCTTGTCATCTTTTGAACAGCCTTTCTCTATATTTAGGGAAATACATGTGTTGGAGCCCACCTCCCCAATATAGGAATCTTAAACTCAAATTTGCTGCTAGGATGTGGCCACCTGCTGGGCACTGCCAATCAGATACAATGTGTGAGACTTCTCCCATTGTGGCTGGCGTGGGGGCAAGCAGGGAGTCAAGAGCTGATGGCTGCAGACCAGGAGCAGTTTCCCAGGGGCTGCACGGTGGAATTCCAGGTGCAGAAATAGCACAGGACAGAGCAGCAGGAGAACTTGGTGGGACCGCAACTTGATGAACTCATCATGCTACTCCATGGTGGGTTATGAGGCTTTGATCCTAGAAACTGAGCCTCCAGCTCCACCAGGATTGGCTTCTATTTCTCCTAAGAACCCTACCAAACAGTCACTGCAGCATTGTTCCTAGTGGTGAACAGCTGGAAGCAGGAAATGACCATCAACAAGGTGACAACTGAATAAACTGACATGTCCACCCAGTGGAATATTAGGCAGCCATTAAAAAGTGAATAGAGCTATACTCATTGACTTGGAAAGATGTTTATGAATTGATGTTGGGTGAAAAAGGCAAGGAGAGGAAAGCTAAAATATGGTCCCACTTTTTAAAAAAGAAACAATTGCCCTGGCTGGTGTGGCTCAGTGGGTTGCATGCCGGCCTATGAACCAATAGGTCACCAGTTTGATTCGCAGTCAGAACACATGCCTGGGTTGCAGGCCAGGTCCCCAGTTGGGGGCGTCTGAGAGGCAACTGATCAATGTTTCTCTCACAGATCACTGTTTCTTTCCCTCTCTCTGCCTGCTTTCCCCTCTCTCTAAGAAATAAATAAAATCTTTTTTTAAAAAGAGGTGGGGAACGAACAATTTTTAAAATATTAAAAAAGAAAAAGTAAACAATGACAATTAGGCAAGTGTGAATACCGATATATGCACAGGTTTGGGTGATTACAGGTGAAAACGCAGACTCACGTGGCTGTTGGCGTGGAGTGTGGGGTGCTGTCGTGAGAGGAAGAGATGGAAAAAAGGGAACCAACCAAGAAAGAAAAGAAGAACAACCGTACTCATAAATACAGTGTATTTCTGGTAATTTTTAGGCACTTAATGTAAAATGACATGTATGTGTGTAGGTTTGTATTCTGTGAGTATGTGGATGAAGACATTAAGTTTAAAAGATTTTTAAAACAAGAAGTCACTGGCTACTGTCTTGAGGACAGGCTGGTGGCACAGAGGTCAGTGGGAAGCAATGGAGTTTATGCAGCCAAGAGCAGGTGGTGGCCTGGGTCAGGGTGGTGGCGCTGGACATGGAGAGAAAGGGCAGGCTGGAGAAATGCCCAGCCGATAAAACGGCCTGGATCCGAAAGGGGCCGGTTTGTGGGGTGATGATGGAAAGGGAAGTGTCAAGGTTCCCAGGTTACTAATTGGGTAGCCTTGAATTTCTAAACTAGGCAACCCGAAACCAGCTAGCTCACAGCATTGTGAGGATGAAATGAAGGAACACGTAAGGTGCCCAGCAAAGGGTGTGCCCAACCCTCCCTTTCACTCCCAGGTAACTCAGCCAGAAAGCAGTCACCTGGATGCCAGCGCCTGCCTCATGGGGTCTCATTGTGACCCCAGCGATCATGTGTTCTGCCGGTTTACCCAGGAGGTGCTGAGGCCCTGGGATGCTCTGACCATCAAGGCAAGGGGTGTGGAGAAGGTCCAGGGTTGGACGGGAGATGAGGCTCAGCATCTTCGTTGTTGCTGTAGAACCTGAGCTGCTCCCCAGGAGACCCTGAGACTGGAGCTGGGGCAGGCAGAGACTCGCGACTCCACCCTCTGTCTCAACGCCTTCATTTGGCCATTACAGCTGCACCTGTATTTAGTTCACTTCAGTAATTGAGCAAGAAAGGGCCACAGAGGGCTTTCTTTAAAAAACAGAAACAGCCCTGGCTGCTGTGGCTCAGTGGACTGAGCGTCGGCCTGCAAGCCAAGTGTCGCTGGTTCGATTCCCAGTCAGGGCACATGATTAGGTTGCACGTCAGGTCCCCAGTTGGGGGCATAAATGAGAGGCAACCACACAGTGATGTTTCTCTCCCTCTCTTTCTTCTTTCCCCTCTCTCTAAAAAATAAAAAAATAATAAAATAAACAAACAAAAAAGTAAAAAACAAAAAAAACCCCACCCAGATAAGGAAAAGAATCCCAGAAATACATAAATACCAGATATGGTGATAAGGGCCAATGAACCGGGCAAATAAAGGGTTATAGGATTTCAAAAGAAGGAGGAGGGTGCTCCTGGAAGGCTTTTAGGAGGAAGTGGCCTTTGAAAATGGGTGGAATTTGGACATGTAGATGCAGGCAGATTTTTTTGTGTGTGTATGTGTGATTTTTTAAAGGAAATTCTTTCCATTCTTAAAGGATCAACTCAAAAGCTGCCTTCCTGTTTACTAGATCCCACTGGTTGAAGTTAGCGATGTTTTCCCAGCACCCCCAGTAACAGAGCTTCATGAACAGTGCAGCTGCTGCTGTTTGCCCCTGTCTCCTGTGTCGCTGGGGGTGCTGAGCAGCGAGAGGGCAGGGGCAGTGTCTTTGGTCTCCTCGCCCTGGGACCCGGCAGTACTCCCACAATTGTGCGTTGAATGCGGAAAGTGTAACCAATCTTGCAGCAAATATTTGACCATCCAAGTTGTTGGGGAAATCCACATCTTTATTCTCCTCTGTTCAAGAACCCAGCAAGCATGTCCCAGTATCCTTATTTCCTAAACCAGGCCATGAAAAGATGTCCCTCAGAAAGAAGGAATAGCAATTTGTATATTAAGCCTTTGCCATATGCCAGGCCCTATACAAAGAACCCTATACACTTCATCCATTTAATGCTCAGAAGAGTTCTTTAAGAAGAGGGTTTTGACTCTGCCCGCTTCAGAACTGGAAAAACTGAGGTTTAGCAAGGCCGGCACGTGCACATGCGTGAAGAGCCCCCAAATTTGTAAAATTAGAGGTTGGTCTCAGTGATCTTGGAGAGCCCCTAACAAGCCGAGGACCCGGTTCTATGAATATAAAGACGGTCATTTAAATTTGAGACCCAGGCGATTCCCCATTCCACAGTTGATAAGAGAAGAAGCTCAGCAAGGCCCTGTGACTGGCACGAGAACATGGCCTCTTGGTGGCGGAGCTGGCTGCAGGGCTGGCCTTCTCCGCCCCGTCCCTCTGTGCTGCCTCGCTGTGGTCTGCGCCCTGGCTCTCCGCTGCATGGCTGGCTGCAGGTCTGCCCTCGGGTCCTGGAAGAGGCGGGAGTCGTTCCTCATGCCTGCCCCCCAACCCCATGGTCCTTTTTTAACTGTTTAAGAATACTAAGCACCATGTCTCAGGCACTGTGTTGAGCACTTTTACACATAGCAGTGTTTTTACCTTCACTAAAGTCCCATGAGATGGGCATGAACATTGTTCCCACTGAGCGCATGGGGCACTGAGGCTCATGGAGGGTGTGTGGCTGGCACAGTCTACTTAATTAGCGGACAGGGGAGCTGGCATCTGACCTTAGGGCTGCCTGATCCAAAGCCCGACTTTGCCCCGTGCAAGTGCAGCACCCAGAGGCCCAGCTCAGCAAGGGCCTGTGCTGAGTGTGAGTGGGGAAGGCCATCCTTCTATAAATCACACGGGGCCCTGGGAATTTAAAACATCTATTTTTGTGCCCAAAGGCTTGGGGATGAGACACTGTTCTTTGTGGAACTCTGGGCTCTGGTGAGGATTTTATGGGACAAGGACACTGAATGGGTGAGCAGAAGAGGATATAAACATAAGCAAGAGACATAAAAGTTGCCAGCACTTTAAAAACATTCCATTCCTTTCTTTCTTCCTCTCTCCCCTCCTTCTTCCCCTTAGATGATTAAGAGACAAACTTTGAGGTCAGGCAGACCAGAGTTTAAGTGCTGGTTCAAGAACTAACTTGCTGTGTGGCCTTGGACAAGCCACTTAACCTCTCTGGGCTTCAGCAACCTCATTGCAAAATTAGGATAGTGACAGACACTATTTCATTGTTGTATGAATTGGGAAATATGTGTGAAGGGCTAAGTACTATGCTGATGCATAGTAAAAATGCTCAGTACAGGTAGCTGTTGTTATTAGTCCCTTCTGCTCCCTAAATAGCTCAGTAACCTTAGGTAAGACCCTTCCTCTGTGGGCCTCAGCTTCCCCATTTGTACAGTGAGCATGTTCAGTTAGGTCAGAGTTTTGCACAGTGTGGTCCACTGGTGGTAAGCCAGACGATCTGGCAGGGTACACATGAGCATTTGTTATTTTAAGTTATAAATATATTTTAATGTGTAAGAGATAAAAACTTAATGTCAAAGAGCTAATATATAAGATAGAAAGCGTGTGATTTCATGGAACTAGTTTGGAACGAGGCTAAGCAAAAGGGTGGTGATTTAAAACAAAAACGATTTTGTAAATAATAGGCCAGGTAGTCCATGGATACAGCAGACGTGGAGAAGGTGGTCCTTGAGCAGCCGGACTCGGGGAATTCTGGACTGGATGATCTGGCTTTGATTATATGGCTGCCCAGAGAAACTCTGGCTTATGAGGGACCCCTTGCTCCCCTCTATATTTTTAAGTGGCCAGGTTCCTGTAAGCCCCATTGCTAGGAGTTTGGGCTAATGCCCTTTCAGTACACATTGCAAAAATGATATAAATAACTCATCCTAGGACTTCAAACATGCCACCTCAGATGTATGGGGGGAGATTACAGGTTCCCAACATGCAGCCCCTCCATCATTCCCGCGGCTTAGAGGCTTGCTCTGAGCGGAGATCAATGCTTTGGTTTTATGGGCAGCTGGGCCACGTGACCAGGCCCCAAATCCTTTGCTTTATGGGTTGTTTACACATTCCTGGTGAGAAATGGTTTACATTCTGGGCCCTGAGCACACTCCTAAATCAGCTGCCGGGTGCTTGCAGTTGGAGGTGAAAGAGATCTGTGTGTCAGTGGGCACCAGGAGGCCAGGGCAAGAACAGAGAGGCAGGCTAGAGGAGGGCTGGGGAGGGGACCCCCTCAGGGCCCCTCGGTTTCCTGTCTGTGGCACCTGGAACCTATTTCTGAGTCAGTGGGGGGCGCTGTGCAGGGTCTGAAGTGGGGAGGACCCCGAGGGGTCGCATATGCACAATTACTCCAGGTGCGCTGGGCTCCCTCTCATGCGGGTGCTTGGTACACATTAGCGCGTGGGGTTCCTATAACAGCCCCGAGAGGTTGGAATTGATTCTCATTTTCAGATGAGGAACCAGAGGCTCAGACAAGTGAACTGGCTCGTTCCCTATTGCACAGCTGGGGAGTGTCAGAGAAGGAGTCAAACCCACTCTGACAGAGGGAAAGCCTGAGGTCTCACCACTGGGCTTTCTTGTCACTGGGGCCCCAGGGAAGCCATTTGGGCTGGAATTTAGGAGGTGTCTCCTGGATTGGGGAGCGAGGATTAGGGGATGATTCCTGTCTGGGTTTTGCCCCTGACTTGGCTAAGTCACTGTCTGAGAATCCCACGCCAGAGTTGGTCTTATGGATCCAAGACACAAGATGCCCTGGGAATCATCAGGAAGCCTCTGAGTGCCCTTCCTGTCCCCACCCTGCTTCCTCCTTCCTCCTGCCCTTCTCCCCTTTGTCCCAGCCCCTTTCCCTACCTATCCCCCTCCACCCTGAGAGGGTCCTCACTGTCCATTCACTTTCCTTGTATCTGTCTCCCTGTGGTCTGTACCCACCGGCCCCAGCTCTGCCCTTCGCAGCTGCATGGACTTCTAGGAAGGAGCTCTGATCCTGGCGGCAGCTCTCAGCCCCGAGTCTTCTCCAAGCCATGCCAGTGCCTTCAGCCACTCCCCAGATGCCACGGCCTCTAGCCCCTTCCTCATCCTGGCTACCGCCCCCCAGGTCAAGGCAGGCGGATGACCCAGAGGTAGAGAGGCAAGTTGGCAAGCAGCCTGGGTGAAGGAATCTTATCTCCCTCTGGACTGAGCGGCAGCTAGGCCTTCTGGAAAGTGTGCAGCCTCAGGGCTGAAGCAGACGTGCATCACAGGCCAATGTGCTGACATTGGGTCACCTCGCTCCAGGCGCTTGACCTCTCAGTGTCTCTGTTTTCCCCTCCGTGAGACAGAAGTATCCACGGTAGTGGACAGCTGGGCTTTTGCTGCCCAGCAGCCTCCCCACTTCTGCCTAGTATCCCCAACTTCCTACGGGGCACACAATTCCTCTTCTTCCTTCAGCCCACATGGTTTGGAGAGGATCCCACCCTTGGTTCAGGGACTCAGCACTCTTCTGACCCCGCCGTCCAGTGTTCTGTTCAGGGGTGCCCAGGTGCCCCAGTTCCCGCCAACGAGAGTCTACTTGTGAGGGACAGACGGCTGACACTTTTTAGTAGGTGCAAAGCTGTGAGACGAGCAGTGGGAAGTCCCTTTTGTTGTTTTGCTGTGATGACGGAGAAGCATACCTGAGGATGAAGCAACCCCCAGAGCAGAGCCGCCAGGACATGTGAGGATATGTGAGTGCCGGCATCAAGTTGTGCCTGCAGCCAGCCTCTTCTAACTTTGCAGACACACACACAAATACATTTCTTGTGGAAAATTGCTTACAAAAATGGCCACACTTCTCTACCCCTCCCTGATGCGCTATGGCTTTATAGCAACTTCCCTAAAGAGGTGGAATCTCTTTCCTCACTCCTTGGATCCGAGTTGGTCTTGTGATTCGCTGTGGCCAATACAGCATGGCAAAGTGACAAGTCTCAGTGGGACTTGTGCACTTACACTCAACCTCTTGGAGCCGTGAATAAGCCTGGGCTAGACTGCTGGAGGATAAGAGAGATGTGGAAGAGAGTCCAGTTGTCCTAGCCAAAGCCACTCTGGACCAGCCTGCAGCCCAGCAAGACCAGGAGACCCACCCAGCTACCTGTAGGCTCATAGGCAAGGAAAATGCTTATAATTCTCAGCATCACACTTAGGGGCAGTTTATTATTCGGTGATAGCTGATAGAGTCCCTTGTTTTGCTTAAATTAGTTCCAACCGGTTATTCTGTAATTTTCTATCAGAAAATCCCAAATGATACAACGATTGCAGCTACCTCATAGGACTGCTGCGAAGATTAGAAATGACATTGGCAGAGTGCCTGGCCCACTGGAGGTGCTCTGTAAGTGATAGCTGTTGACCTGAGCGCCTGTCACCCTCCCGGGTGCATCCTCATCCACACACTCCGACCAGAGGCGGAGAGTTCTCTCAGTCAGTATGGAGATCAGAGGCAGGGAAGCAGGCAAAGGGGTGCCGCAGGCAGCCATGCTGTGTGGTGCCTCAGTTCCTTGGCTATGATCTTGGTCCTTTTCCCCACCACAGAAGTGTTGAGACTGACTGCAGGCACCATCGCCGGGGACAGACACATCAAGGTGATTCCTCTCGGCTGGGAAGAAGCGTGGAACTCAGCCCTCAGAACTGGTGCTCTGTTACCTAGAAAGAGGAACCGTCACCACCACTGCCATTGTGGATGCACGTTTGACATACATAGGCGTTACTGCTTCTGTATTTCCATAGCAACTATATACTTCCTACTTTTAAAGTGTGCTGTATCTTTAATAAGTTGATCAGGAGTCCCCTGTTATTTGAATATTTATTATCTAAAATCCCTAGCGTTACAAGTTTGGAGACAGACTCGAAAGGCACTGAAACATGAAGCAGTTCATTAAGGGAACTGATAACCTCTTAAAATTAGTCCTCCCTCCCACCCAGCACGCCTCTTTAGTACAAACTTCCGTCCCCACCCACTGCATCAGCTCCGTTTCTCCCTGCTTATTATAAAGATCCAACAACAATGGTACAGATTAATCACAGAGTGCGAACTTCACAAAACCGGTGAAAATGATGCTCCCGAACTGCTCAGACCCTTACAATGTCTTGGACAAATGGGAACACAGCAGAGTTAGGCCAGTAACTATTGTAAAAGAGGAAATGGCTAGGAGTTTCAAAAGAAAACAGTTTGAAAATTAATAAAAACTCTAGAATCTTTTGGCACTAATAATTTTCTTTCTTTCTTTTAAATAAATCATGCTGAGACAAATAAAGGGAAAGATATTATGCCCTGTGATTTGATTAGAAAAATGTGGCGCAAACCTAAAACAAGCAGCACTTGATTCCTTTGTTCATTCTAAAAATTAAACACATAGTCACAATTATTAAAATTTTTCTTAAATGTATTTCTGCAGTGTTCTGTTTCATTTTCCAAGCTAAAGTCCTGATCACAGCCGCTCTCCGACAGATGTGAAATTTTGGTCCCTGTGGTCAGAGCATTCACATTAAGCAGCTCTTTCTCGTTCCATGTATCCTACTTGACCTCGGAGAGAATGAGGAGAAGGCCACGTAGTGTCTGGGCCAATGGGACAGTGGGAGAAGCAAGCAGACCACATACAATAATGGTAGGAAGGGGGCTCCACTGTGGGCTGTAAGGTGATGGGACAGCCCAGGTCCTCAGGAGGAGACCAAGGGACCCACGTTCAATTCCCCATCCTGGAGGTGAACTTCTAAGTGTCCCTGCAGATGAGAATAAGATGCTGCTTCATGGTTGAGCTCAAGTGCTCTTTAGAAAACCTCAATACGATTTCCCCACGACGCAGCAACTCTACTTCCTAGCTGTGTATCCTTCGGCAAATTACTTCATCTCCCTAAATGTCCTCATTTATAAAATGGGGATTAAAAATAGTAACTACTGTAGAGGGCGTGATGAAGGTCAAACTGGGCAGCTCAAGAAGAGGGGGTCCCTGGGACTTGACAAAGGATAAAGGCACAGAAAGGTTAGCAATCACTGGTAGCGTGTTGTTGATTGTAGTATGGTTTTTGTTTGTTTAGCAATAACTTTTTTATGATTACAAAAGCCAAGAGTGTTTACTATTCAACTAATTTAAACAATGCCCTCAAAATGCCAAAAAAAAAAGAATTTTTCTATGAAATGTCAGTAGCTTTTCCACATATATGTATGCATTTTAAAAATTATGTCCATACCTTTACTTCCTCCAGCAATAGATCGCAAAGGATTGTTATTCTTAAATGCCCATTACAGCGTTGCTTTGCTTGGGAAGGGGAAAAGAGAAAGTAAATTGGGTTGCAAAGAGAATGGCCCCCACTTCCTTTGAGGAAACAGTCGGCTCCCCTCATTACGGGCACCTGGCCCCTCACACCTCTCCCTGGAGATATTGGTGGGAATGTCTCCCCCCAGGCTGGTACCCAGCCTCTTCTCACCCCTCCCTGCTCACCTCTCTGCTCCCTCCCTTCTCACCGCGCCCCTCCCAGGTGTTAAATGGGGAGAATTTCAGTCTGGAGTGAATGTTTACAGCTTACTTGAAACCCTTAAAAATAAAAATTCATCATAAACTGACAGATCCTTAAATTTAACTGCGCAAATAGTGCCACTATAATATTTAAGGCTCCGCTTGAATGGACGTTCTATCAAAACCACATGGGCTCTCACCTGGCTCCCTCCCTGCGACCCGCTGAATCTGAGGAAATGATGGCGGGATGTTTATTTGGGCCGAAGGCACAGACCCTGCTTGCTCTGGGTTAACCTTTTTAACAGAGGCTTTCATGTTACTTGGTCAACAGCCCTGGACCTTGGGCCTCAAGGTTCCGGCTTTCCTCCTCTGCATTCACATGGAGAAGGCACCTCGAGCAGTTGATGGTATCAGCTTCAGGCTTGCTCAGCTGGAATCTTGGTTCTGCACGCACAAGCTGTGTGACCTTCAGAATCTTCCCTGACCTCTCTGTGCCTTGGTTTCTCCATCTGTAAAATGGGGAGTGATGGCAATCATTTCTCCTTATTATGAAGACCAGATGAGTTAGTTTATGTAGCACACAACAACAACTGTAATGATTATGTCTTCAATATATGTCTGTGTGCGCACGCATATTACCTTAGCTGCAGAGGGATGAGTTAATACAACTCCTCACCATCCAACTGATGGGCTCCAGATTGCCTTCTGCTCTGCTCCACAAACAATATTACCTTTAACGTAAAGGATCATGTCCTGTATGGACCTCTGTAAAATGTCATTAGGATCTATAGCTAGGAATGGAATGGTCAAATTATATATATCTACACACCTAGAAACTGCAAACTGCTAACTCATGTCCCTGGCCAGTTTTCTATTAAGGCTCATTTTCTTTTCAATTGTCAAGAGTTCCTTTTTATACTTGTTAGATTTTCACAATACAAATTACCTTTCTTTAACTTGTTGTCTCTACTATGTTATTCTCCATTTAAAAATCCTAAATTTTGGTATATTCATATCTTTTTTTTCTTATGTTGAGTGCTTTTTAGTTTTACATAATTTTTATTGCATTCTAATGCACACACAAAATGTGTACAGTTTGGTTGAGTGTACAAGAAAGATATGAAACCTTCCATCACCCCAGAAAGCTCCCTCTGGCAACTTTCCACTCAATCTCCTACAAAGCTGTTCTAATGTTTGTCACCATAGGTTAGTTTTTCTTATTCTGGAACTTCCATATAAATGGAATTACACATACTCTTATGGCTGGCTTCTTACACTCAATGTGTTTTTCAGATTCATTTATGTCATTATATTTATCAGTAATTTGTTCTTTTTATTGCTGAATATCAGTATACCATTATACGAAATAACCCCTGGCTGGTTTGGCTCAGTGGATTGAGCATCGGCCTGCGAGCTAAGTGTCGCTGGTTCGATCTTCCAGTCAGGGCACATCAGAGAAGGAAAACTCTGACTCCAAAAAACCTCCGCTGCCTCGCGGCATACCTCTTCAGGGGAAAGGCTAAGGGAGTAAACCCCGACAGAAAATCCGGAGCCGGAGTCCCTAAGGCGGTTTGACGTTGTAGTCAACACCGGCAACTCCTGCGGCGCACCTGAAGCCAAGCTGTATCGACTCCGTCTTTCCCTTGGACCCTTCAGCTGCGAAGAGAGGGGGGGTCTGCTGCATGGGCAACAGCAGACCCTCCATATCACCCTGCCCAGGCTCTGTAGCTTCAGCTTCACTGGAGAGGACACTCCAGCGTCATCGCAAGATGTCGATTCAACACGGGAGGAGACAGATACCGTGTCACTCCCGAGTCGGACTGCACAGCCATTCTCGGAGGTGCAGATAGACTCTTAAGAAGCTACACCATCGTCTCTCGAGACGGACGGCTGCCGACGACGACGACGATTATACGAAATGGACATTAGGGCTGTTTCTAAGTTTTGGCTATAATGAATAAAACTACTATAAACATTCAGTACAAGCCTTGTGTTTGTGTGTGTGTGTGTGTGTGTATGTGTGTGTGTTAACGCATGTGCATGTGATATGTTTATCTGCCATTTGTTTTCTTCTCTGGTGAAGTATCTATTCAGGTATTTGGCCCATTTTTTAATCAGATTGTTCATTTCATTCTTAGAAATGGAATTGTGGGGTCATAGGGTAAGTGTATTTTATCTTCAAAAGAAACTGCCAAAGAGTTTTCCAAGGCGATTTTACCATTTTACACTTCAGTTAGAAATGTAAAAGAGTTTCAGTTGCTCCACACACCCCCCAAACACTTGATATTGTCCATGTTTTTAATTTTAGCCATTCCTGGATGTAGTGTCTCATACTTACTTTGCTTTTCCCTTGTGTCTAATGATGTTGAACACCTACCTTTTCACGTGCTTATTGGCCATTTATATCTCTTTTGTTGTGTGTTCCAGTCTTTTGCTCTTTTTGTCTTAAATTGTATTGTTGAGCTGTAGGAGTTCTTTATCTATTCTAGCTGCAAGTCCTTTGTCAGATATATGTATATATAAAACATGTTCTCCTGTCTGCAGCTCATCTTTTCACCTATTAATGTTCTTTTGATGAGAAGTTTATATTTTGATGAAGTTTAATTTATCAATTTCTAAGAGCAGTTTTAGATTCTCAGCCAAGTTGACTGGAAAGTACATTTCCCAGATACTCCCTGCCCTGACATATGCATAGCCTGCCCACTATCAACATGGCCAATCAGAATTGTACAGTTGTTATAATCAGTGAAGCTACAGTGACACATCATTGTCACCCAAAGTCTGTAGTTTACATCAGGAGTTACTCTTGGTGTAGTACATTCTGTGGGTTCAGACAAATGTAGAATAACATGTATCCAGCACTATAGTATCATACAGAACAGTTCCACTGCCCTAAAAAAAACTTCTGTGCTCTGCCTATTCAACTCTCCCTCCCCTGACCCCTGATCTTTTTACTGTCTCCACGGATTTGCCTTTTCCAGAATGTCATATGATGAGAATCATGCAGTATGTAGCCTTTTCAGATTGGCTTCTTTCTTTCACTTAGTGATATGCATTTAAGTTTCTTCCATGTGTTTTTCATGGTTTGATAGCTCATTTATTTTCAGCACTGAGTAAGTTCATTGTCTGGACGCACCACTGTTTATTTATCCATTCACCTGCTGAAGACCATGGTTGCTTCCAAGTTTTGGCAATTATGGATAAAGCTGCTATGAACATCCATGTACAGTTTTTGTGCGGGCATAAGTTTTTAACTCATTTGAGCAAATACCAAGGAACATGACTGCTGCATCATATGGTAAGAGCATGTTTGGTTTTCTAAGAAACCGCGAAACTCTTTTCCAAAGTGGTTGTACCATTTTGCATCTCACCAGCAATGAATGAGAGCTCCTGTTGCTTCACATCCTCTTCAGCATTGGGGAGTGTCAGTATTTTGGACTTGGCCATTCTAGCAGGTGTATAGTGATAGCTCCTTTTTGCTTTGATTTGTAATTCCCTAATGACATATGATGTTGAGCATTTTTTCAGATGCTTATCTGCCATCTGTATTTCTTCTTTGGTGAAATGTGTCTTCAGGTGTTTGGCCCATTTCTTATTCAGATTGTCCTTTTTTTTGTTGAGTTTTAAGAGTTCTTTGAATTTTTTACATAACAGTTCTTATCAGATATATTTTGCAAATATTTTCTCCCAATCTGTGGCTTTTCTCAATTTCTTTGAAAATTTATCAGTTTTTATCTTTTATAGATTGTGCCTATTTAGATCTCTCCAAGAAATATTTGTCTGCCTCGTGGTTGAAAATATTCTGCTGTTTGCTTCTAGAGGCTTTATAGTTTTAGTTCTAGCTTTTACATTTAGATATTTGATCTATCTGGGATTTGGGTGTATAGTATGAGGTAGAGATTGATATTCATTTTTCTCCATACAGATTTCTAGTTGTTCCAGTACAATTTTTTGGAAAGTCTTTTCTTTCCTCATTGAATTACCTTGGAACTTTTGTTAAAAAACAATTGGCCATAAATATATGTGGGTCTATTTCTGCATACTATTCTGTTTCATTGATCTATATCTATTCTTAGTCCACTTAGGCCACTACCACATTGTCTTGATTCTTGTGGCTTTATAGTAAGGCTTGAAATCAAGTAGGATAGATATTTCAACTTCGTTCTTCTTTTTCAAAATTGATTTAAAGATTTGAGGTTGTTTAAATCTCCAAGTAAACTTTAGAATTAATTTATGCTTCAAAAAAAGCCTACTGTAATTTTGATTGAGATTATGTGGAACCTATACATAAATAATATCTTAACAATAGTAAGTCTTCCAATATATGAATATGTTATAGCTCTCCACTTGTTTAGGTATTTTTAATTTCCTTTTTCAATATTTTGTAGGTTTTAGGGTAGAGGCCTTATACATCTTTTGATAAATTTATTTCTAAGAATTTTATGGTTTTTGGAACTATTGTAAATGATATTTTACTTCATTTTTTGTTTGTGTTACAATAGAGATAAAATTGATTTTTAAAATAATGACCTTGTATCCTGAGTTTAATAGTTTCTACTGTAGATTTCTTAAATTTTTTCACACACGATCCTATCACCTGTGAAAAAAGGCAATTTTTGTTCTTTTCCAAGCTGCATGCCTTTTATTAATTTTTCTTTTCTTATTACAATGACTAAAATAACCACTTTAATGTTAAATAGAAATGGTGAAAGGGGACATCTTGGCTTTGTCCTTAATTACTTCCCATAGACTATAGTTTTTGTTACCACTTATATTATTAAATTATATTTTCTAGTTGATTATTGCTGGTATAGAGAAATCTTATAAATTTTTATAGATTGAGTTTGAGTTTTCTAAGTCACTGCAAATAGTGATAGTTTTATCTTTCCTTTCAATCTTTACATCTCTTAATTCTTTTTCTTATCTTATAGCTTGACTAATTCCTCTAGTACATACCTAAGAGCAACTCTTGTGAAATAAGAAGGCCTTGAACCTGATTGTATCTCCATTTCAAAAATGAGGAAACTGCAGCCCAGAAAAGTGCAAGAGTTCACAAATAATTGTTATTTAAAAATAAATAAATTTAGTTTTTTAAAAATAAATAATCCAAGTTCCTTGAAGCAAATTTAGGAAATAGAGACAAAAATAAATAAAATACCCGTATAGTGCCCATATGGAGAGACGTGCATTAATATTTTGGGTTATAGACTACCAAACATTTAAAAGTACACATATATTTTAATTTTAAAAAAAGATTATACTGTAATGCTGTTTTATAATATGCTTTTCTCACTAAGCAATTATTATAAATACATTTTCAAGTCAATTAATACATTTAATGTTTGTATAAAAGTCCATTTTATGGCTTTACCATGCATTGAGTTAAGCATTCCACAACTGTTAGACATCTATTCTAATTACAGGTTTTCACTGTTATAAAACAACAACAACAAAAAAAACAAATAAAAAACCACCACGAATAATTTCATTGCAGCTAAATTTCTGCCATAAAGCTATGACAGTTTCTTTAGTATAGATTCTTGAAAGTGGAATTGCTAGGTCAAAAGGTATGCAAAATGACCATGTCTTCGATACCTGTTGGTAAAACATGACTTTTAACAGGTATATAGTAGATAATGAATAATTCCACATTGCCTTTTTTTCCTGGCCCTCATAAGGGACCCACTAATCTCACTGGCTCTACCCATCCCCAAGCCTAATCTTTCCTCAACTACTATTTGATTCATTCAGCAACATTCAATAATGATGGATTAAATACCCACTGATTTCCATGTTCTGGAGATATATTGATAAATAAAACAGAGCCTTATTCTCACAGAGCTTGCATTCTACTGGGGTGAGACAGACAAATACAACAAATAAGTAAATTATATAGCATGTTAAAAAATGTAAATTGAGCCCCAGCCAGTGTGACTCACTTGTTCTGCAAATAGAAAGATGACAGGTTCGATTCCTGGTCAAAGCATATGCCTAGGTTGTGAGTTCAGTCCTGGTCAAGGCGTATGGGAAAGGCAACCAATTGATGTTTCTCTCTCACATAGACGTTTCTCTCCCTCCCTCCCCCACTCTCTAGAACAAGTGAGCATATCCTCAGGTGAGAATCACAGGAAAAAGAAAAAATATGTAAAGTGATAAAGGGAAAAAAACTAGAGCAGAGTGATGGGGATCAGGAGTAGTGGGTGACAGATGGGGGACACAGTTTGCAAGTTTACAAAGGAGGGTCCCAGTAAGTCTCACTGAGCAGGAGACACTTGAGTAAAGACTTGATGGGGTGAAGGAGGAAGTCGGGGAGAACACTCCAGGCAGCAGAGTCAGCAAAGGCCCTAAAGCAGGAACTTTCCTGGCATATCAGACAAGAACAAGAATAGTGCAGCTGGAGCAGAATGAGGACCAGAGAGAAGAGGGAGATGAGGTCAGGGGTGAAAGGGGGCTTGTGTAGTTGTTGAAGGGCTTAGGCTTTTACACTTAGTTTGAAAATTTTGAGCAGACAAGTGACATGGCCTGACTTAACAATTTACAAGAATCACTTTGACCGTTAAGAACAGACTAGAAGCCCCAGCCAATGTGGCTCAGGTGGTTGGAGCGTCATCCTGTAAGCCAGAAGGGCACACGTACGCCTAGGTTGTGGTTTTGGTCCATAGGAGAGGCAGCCAATCAGTGTCTCTCTCAATCGATGTTTCTCTCCCACTGTCTCCCACCCTTCCCCTATTTCTAAGCATGTCCTCAGGTGAGGGGGGGAAAACAGACTGTAGAAGCTGGTAGGTCAGCAAGGAGTCTACTGCAGTAATCTAGCTGCAGGGTGTTGGTGGCTCAAATTAGGGGCTAGCAGTGGAGATAAGAAATGGTCAGAGTCTAGGTATGTCTGAAGGAAAGCCAGCGTTCCCCGTGGGATGTGTGGGTATCTCCCGTCTGCCCCCCCTGGATTCACTCTCTGCCTCTGTGCACCCTGCTCTGTGCCCTGGGAGGCTGACCCATGTATCAAGTGCCTCTTTTGCCCTCTTGGGTTTGGCCAAAAGGAGTTCCAGCACAGGCTCTGAGAGAAGGAGTGTGAAATGGGGATGTATTTCCTCAACTCCCACCCTGTGGGTTTGGCCGAGCCTTCTACAACGCCACCTCCCTGCAGCGCTAATCAGGAAGCCCACTCCAGGGAAGCTGCTCATCTGGGCTGAATAATGCTCCATCCTTTGGCTGCTCAGACCTAGGTGGTAACAACTCCCTGCTCTGACCAGCCCCAGAATACTGCAATGTAACCGGTTGCTTTTCCTAAACCCTGCCCATAAATCTGTGTATAGGCCCCTTATTAAACTCTCTCCAAATCAGCCAATTTCATTATGATGCCTCTTTCTTGCAGACACCATGACTGCTAGAGATCAGATGCAGGACCAGAATGCAATGGAGTGGGGAAGGGCTCCTTTGGCTACAAGTCCCAACATTCAGGAAGGTGTTCCCTTTCATCTATGCAACGCTGTGCCCCAAACCTGGCCACAGCAACTTTCGGGGTATTCGTTCCCCCTTGGAAATAACGAAGAGCTTCTAATGGATGGAAGGTAAGTAAACAGGAGGCTCCCTCCCTGGTCTGGTTTCTATAGATTAACTCCCAGAACAACCATTAGCAAGTCACTGGACAGTTTAGAGCCTCAGTTTCCTCATCTCTACAATTGGCAATAAAGAAACCTAACTCAAAGAATTGTAGGGGAAGAGCAAATAACAATGCCTGCCTCAAGAGCATGCCATCTTGTGTGTAATCCATAATTTATATTGTGCTTTTGTGGTTTACAAGCTGCCTGACCTTGTAGAAGTTATCGAGCCTTGGTTGTCTCACCTGAAAAGTGAAAATAGTTATAGCATATACTGCAGTACAGTGGTGTGGAACCTAAGTGAGATGATGGTGTGCCTGGCTAGGAAGTATTCGTTGTGCTATGCAGTTAACAAATATTAAATTGTTTCTTTCTCCCCTTCTATGAAATGCGGAAATAGAACTTGTTAATAACTTTCTTTGCTGATACTAAGTCTAGGGTTTTTTGAAAATTTTATTATGCAGTTTTTCTAAATTATACAAAAATATGTACATGATATAAAAAACATCCATCTAGCCACTACCAGCTTAAAAAAATGAACATTAGTCCTGGCCAAGTGGCTCAGTTGCTTGGAGTATTGTCCCATACACCGAGAGGTTGCAGGTACGAGCTCCCAGTCGGGGCGCTGCAGGAGGCAACCAATCCATATTTCTCTCTTGCACTGATCTCTCTCTCTCTCTCTCTCTCTCTCTCTCTCTCTCTCTCTCTCTCTCCCCCCCTCCCCCTTTCTCTCTAAAATCAATAGAAAACATATCCTTGGGTGAGGATTTAAAAAAAAGAAAAAAATATTACCAGGGTACTTGATATATATATACATGTACATATATGTACAGTTTATAGTGTTTTAAATTTTTGTATAGTTGGTATCATGTCAACTTTTGTTTTTTCCCTCGATGTGTTTGTGAGATTTATCATTTTGATATGTGTAAATGTTTATTAGTTTTCACTGCTGTGTGGTATTACATTGTATGAATTTCCCACAGTTTACTCATCCATTCTTACATTAATATTTATATTGTTTACAACTTTTTGGGATTACAAATAATGCTGCTCTGAACATCCCGATAACTGTCTCCTTTGCCCTCTTACAAGTCTCCAAGTCTGAGTCTGTGAGTTTCTTTTCAGCCCGGCTAGATGCTGGTGTGAGCTCCAGTGGAGATGGGGAAGGGGAGGGATGAGGAGCTGAATCTTTAACAGGTTCTGAAGGCTTTGTAACTAACAGCTCTTAAAACACAATATTTTGAAGATTTAAGTGTAAATGAATCAGAGCCATATGGATTACATTTGCCTTGAATTAAACAGGATTTAGAGCAGGGCACAGTGCTCCAGGGCAAAGGCGCAGGTGTTTTGTGGGTTACCTCCTCTGCTTGCCAAGAACCTGTACTTTCCTACCATCCAGTTATGGCTGTGATTTTGGAGGGGTGCAAATGCTAGCTGCCCTGGTGCCCTTCCCACAGCTCCAAGGAATTAAGTCGCTAGTGCATCCTCAGGGTGCCTGAAGGGGGCACTGTGGAGGCTCGATGCCTGAGCCTTGGCATGCTTGGAGTCCTACCTAGTTCCTCACGGCCTCTGCTTTGCTAGACGCCCAGGTTTCCTGGGGCGCAGTTCCCTTCTTTGGCAAACCAAATGCCTGAGAGGTGGTATAGTATAGTTATTAAGGGTCAGGTTTGAAACCGTCCTCTCACCCCTTTCTGACGGCGAGATCTTAGCCAAATTACTGCTCAGCCCCTTCGTACCTCAGTTTACTCGTCTGTAAAGTGGGAATGCTAATAGTACCCACCTCATAGGGGGCTGTAAAGAATAAATCAGGCAGTAGCACACCTAGAAGGTACCTGGCTCCTGGTAAGCATTCGGTACCACTTCTGTTTTGTCTTTATGATGGTTATCAAAGATCAGTCCAGCTGTTTTTTTCCTGGCACTCTCGGGCAGAGATAATGGAACTGAGCCTGAGAAACGAGAAAGGATTACATGGTAGCCAGCCATTTCCCACTCTTTTAGCAACCACATGTCCATTTCAAGTCTCTCAATTCTGTACCATTATAAATGTGAATTCCTATATACATATTTGCTGAGTTACCATTATGCTTTTTCACTTTCATTGTAACATATGTATATATCTATGTCATTAGTATTCACCTTGCCCTTGGCTAGTTTGGCTCAGTGGATTGAGCGTCGGCCTGCGAGCTAAGTGTCGCTGGTTCGATCTTCCAGTCAGGGCACATCAGAGAAGGAAAACTCTGACTCCAAAAAACCTCCGCTGCCTTGCGGCATACCTCTTCAGGGGAAAGGCTAAGGGAGTAAACCCCGACAGAAAATCCGGAGCCGGAGTCCCTAAGGCGGTTTGACGTTGTAGTCAACACCGGCAACTCCTGCGGCGCACCTGAAGCCAAGCTGTATTGACTCCGTCTTTCCCTTGGACCCTTCAGCTGCGAAGAGAGGGGGGGTCTGCTGCATGGGCAACAGCAGACCCTCCATATCACCCTGCCCAGGCTCTGTAGCTTCAGCTTCACTGGAGAGGACACTCCAGCGTCATCGCAAGATGTCGATTCAACACGGGAGGAGACAGATACCGTGTCACTCCCGAGTCGGACTGCACAGCCATTCTCGGCGGTGCAGATAGACTCTTAAGAAGCTACACCATCGTCTCTCGAGACGGACGGCTGCCGACGGAGTATTCACCTACAGTATTTTTCTATATCTGAACAGGTGCACAGCAAACCAGCATCTAGCAAATGCTTACCATGTGCCAGGCACAATGCTAAATGTTTTCCAAGCATGTCCTCATTTAATCCTCCAAATAAGAAAATGAATTTGGTATCATTATTGCTAACCTTAAAATAAAACAACCAGTTATTCTTACCAGCAAAAAAATGGGTTTATTCAGAAATAGCAAAGAATTGAAATTCAGGACAATAATGTTATAGCACAAACTATAGGCAAGTCCAGCAAAGAAAAGAAGGAATATTACTTTATAGAGAAAAAGGAGGAAGTTGGAGGAGGCTGCTTTGAACTAAATTTCATTGAAGAATTCAGGGAATTCAGGGTAGTGATGACTTCTCACTAGCTGAGTTGCAACAGTTCCCA
Source organism: Furipterus horrens (assembly GCF_987537825.1). Taxonomy (NCBI): domain Eukaryota; kingdom Metazoa; phylum Chordata; class Mammalia; order Chiroptera; family Furipteridae; genus Furipterus; species Furipterus horrens. The sequence goes on from NW_028327180.1 coordinate 85,797,382, forward strand.
TTGGCTGAGCTTGTTGCTGGGTAAGGAGGAATCTTCCTTTCTCCTGCTGGGGTGGTAAAGTACTGACACCCCTGGTTGGGGATGTTTTAAAAGGTCAGCCTCTTCGTGTTGGGGTATGTGATTGACAGAGAGTGGTAGTATGTGAGAGGTCCTCTTCCAACCTCCCTACTTAATTTTAAATGAGTTTCCTTTATTCAGGTTCACATTATCAATCCCATTTTACAGCTGAGAAAACAGGCTTAGAGAGGCTAACTAACTTGCTTAAACTATCACCCAATAGAGAACATAGTCAGTAATATTCTAATAACTCTGTATGGTGTCAGATGAGTATGAAATTTATTGGAATGATCACTTAGTAAGTTATGTAATGTCTAATCATGGGTGTATACCTGAAATTATATGTCAACTATAATGGAAACATAAAAAAATGATTTAAATTAAGTATATATATGTGTGTGTGTGTGTGTGTGTGTGTGTGTGTGTGTGTGTGTGTATCTCCCAAGTCCAGACCTGCTAACTCCTGAGCACGGGTGCTGACCTGCTCCCTGGCAGCTCCTGGAGTATTGAAATGCATCATGATGACATCAGGCCCCTATTCTAGGACACTGGATTTTTTTCCCCCTGGCTTCTCACTCTTATCAACAGCACGTGATGAACATTCTTGTAGGAATATGTTGCCTCCATCACTATAGCTTCTCTGAGATAAATTCTTTGAAGTGGCTGGCCCATGTTTGGGGCTTTTGTTTGGGAGATGAGGAGAAGCAGAGGACCCCAGCCCAGCTGGAGTCCGGATATGAGGGAGAGGCAGGAAGCCCTCAAGGAGGTGGGCCCTATTGGAAAGCCAGGATGCCTGACTAATCCACGGAACATGCTGCTTCAGATTATCTGAGGACTGGTTTCCCCCATGCCTCAGGCTCACCCTGAAGCCCTTAGGAATCTAGTTTATTTCCATCCTGGTTTTGCTGACTTGGCTGAAGTCCCTGATCAGTGGGTCAGCTGCAAGACACAGTCACCCACAACTCCTCCGGGGCCATACCCCCAGCACTGTCTCCCAGACTCCTCTTTCAGCAACTTGCCTTCAGGGTCTCTGCTTGGACAATGATGTGAACAGTGCGCTTGGGCAGTGGTTCACGTCCATGGAGGGAAAACCGGTATTGCCTGATAGAGACTGTAGGAAATAAAAACAATGAAAACAAAACAGTATTATTGAAATCTAGTTGGAGCTTATCATCCTGCAGAGGCCCAGGGCCTGCTATTTTTGTTAAAAGGGGAGATCAGCAAAAGTTAGAGAAGTGTTAGACAGACTAGCCCCACACTGAGGCTTTCCTCTTGAGATCCAAAGGACTGAAGGGAAATTTAAGAGAGAATAACGTTGCAGGACATGAATCCACTTTTGCAGTGCCCTGTATGAACTCTTATCTTTCTTCAGTCTCCTGAGTCAGCCATTTCCTATGGCACTATGCTACCTTTCAGGCCCGAGCCAGGTGGTGTCAGTCAGGGTTGTCTTCCTGGAAGAGGCACCTGGACCAGGTTTCCCATCATAGGAGCCCTAAGCTTGTGGCATCTCTACTGAAAGTTTCTTGTACTCCAAGTGGTACAGTCCATAGTCCTCCCAGGGACCTAGTCAGGCATCAGGCTGCTTGGAGCCAGGGCATGCTCTCTTCCAAAAAGATGACCCCCAGCCTCTTTGCCTAATGTGACCACTTTGAAAAAATTGTTTGTTCTTATCCTGCTAAAAACGGCTTCAAAGTGACTCTCGTCTAGACTGTGCCAAGATCGATTACCAGATTCCCAACCTGATCAGAACCACAGGGGGACATAGTCATTTGCTTTAATGTAATTAAAGCAAAATATAATAACATATCCAGGCTGGGGACAAGAGTGAGTCTCCCTGGAAGGTGGGAGGAGAAACCAGCTCTGGATAATTTCTTTTCAGCCCCAAAGTAGTGAGTTTCGACTTTTCCTCCTTCCATCTCCCCAGCAGCCTCAGGCTCTGGACTGTCCCTTGCTCTGCTGAGGGCCACCAGGTGAGGGCGGCCTGGGAGGATGGGGAGTTGGGAGGAAGCGGTGTTGGGTAGGATAGGGGAGGATGGGGTTTGCAGACCCCAGCCAGGAAGAGGGAAGCTAATGAAGAAGTTAGGAAAGGAAGGGAGAAAAGATCACAGAGAGAGGAGGAAAGGGATGCAGCCAGCTCACATTCCCAGGATCTCTGACAAATCCCCCATCCCAGGGAGGCCATGTCAAGCCAGGCATGTCTTCCCAGAGGACGGTAGGTGGTCCCCAGCAGCAGGTGAGGTTAATCCAGCCATCATGAGAAGGCACCAGGAAAATGGGTTTTCACTTCTCAGGTAGCTATAAGGAGAAAGATCCATCCAAAGGCCTTGGCCTTGTGGTCAGACGCAGCCTTACCTGCCTCACAGCTTGTGTCCAACATCCCAGGGTTCAGGAGAGGCGCCAGGCCCATGTGCAGGGGTGAGCCAGGGCAGGCAGGGGTGAGCACTCCTTCAGGGCGTTCCTCCGTGCTTACTATGCAGGCATCTGTGGGGAGCTGTGGTCCCAAAGCTCCCCAGATGGGGTAGCTTCAACACCAGAAATTTATACTCTCAGTTCTGGAAGCTGGGAAGTCCAAAATCAGAGTGTCTCCTGGGTTGGTTCCTTCTGAGCGTGGCGAGGGAAGGATCAGGCTTCTCTTGTAGGTGGCCATCTTCTCCCTGTGTCTGTTCTAGGGACCCCTCTCTCTGCATGTCTCTGTGTCCACATTTCTGCTTCTAATAAGGACACCAGTCCTACTGGATTATGGTCCACTGTAATGACCTCATTTAACTTGATTACCTTTGTAAAGGCCCTCTCTCCCCACCCTGGCCAGGTTGCTCAGATGGTTAGAGCATCATCTTGATACACAAAGGGTGCAGGTTCAATCTCCAGTCAGGGCGCATACAAGAATAAACCAATGAATGCATAAATAAGTGGATCAGCAAATCCCCCTCCCCCCCAAAAAAATTAATCAAGGGGAAAAAACAACCTTATGTCCCAGTAAGGTCACATTCTGAGGTACTGAGGCTTGGGATTTCAACATGTGAATTTTAGGGGGACACAGTTCAGCCCATTGCACTGTCCATGGCAAGCTCCCCCTGCTGCCTTGGGGAAGGGGCTGGTGAGAGAGGAGACCAGGCTTTGGTAATACCCAGCTCTGCCTAGCTCCAGGACCCTGGGAAATCAGTTCACCTTCGGGAGCCTGGGCTTGCTCATGAAATGGAGGTGGTAGTAATGCATCTACCAGGTGGAAAAGAAGTGCAGGAACTCCAGTGCCCTTCCCTCTATGTTCCCATGAACTTCTGAGTTAGAAGCATGTTGGAAATCCTGTGTGCTCTCATTTGCCAAACTCAGGTTCCCTGAGAACTGAGAACTGCTTTTCACTCCAGAAAATACAGCTCAGAGACTCTTTCCTCTTCCTCCTCTTCCTCCTCCTCCTCCTCCTCCTCCTCCTCTATGGATCCCCAGAGGCTATGAGTATTTTATTGTTGTTTATAGTTATTGGCTACCAGTTATTGAAGGCTTCATTGTGCAGACATTGTGCTGAATGCTTTATAATTTTTAGCTTATTTTATCCTCCCAGTAACCCTACAGGATAGACACTATTACTACCCCCATTTTACACATGAGTAAACTGGGGCTCATAGAATATGGTAAGGCTTAGAGGATGGGCTGGCATATCCATAGGGGAACTCTCAGGAAGGCAGATCTCAGCTCCGCAGAAGGAAGGTCTTCCTCGTGGGCAGTCTGGAAGGTAGTGAGGTCTCCTTCGTGGACCCGCCCTGGGAGGAGGATCATGCACCTTAGAGTCTTAGAGTGAGAGGGATTTGAGAAGTTGCCAAGGCCATGTGTGTCTCTTGGGCCCCATGCAGGAACCCCTCTTTATGCCTTGAAGAGAGACCTGAGGGAAGAGGTAGGGACTCTTACAAACCCTCCCAGGACTACACGCCCAGTTGTCCCTCCAGCGACTGCCCAGCATGTAGCAGGTCCTCAGTACATATGTGATGAATGAATGATGGTATCAATCAACTGCAGTCACAGAAATAGCCACTTTATTGCAAGATGACCATTTGCTGGGCGCAGGCTAAGCTCTTAACCTTTAGTTTCTCATTTTGTTTTATTCTCTCCAAACTCCATGGGATAGGTGCAATTATTATCCGGGTTTCACAGCTAAGAAAGCTGAAGCCCAGAGATGTTTAGGAACCGGCCCAAGTCTGCCTGGCTCCAGAGCTCTTGACCATTGTGTTAGCAGATCTCAAATCCTGCTCACAGATGGGAACATTTTCATATAACTGTTCCAATAGCCCTGGGTCCGCAGAAACCCTCAGTACACAGTGGATGTTTAATAAATAATAATGAATTAACCAACTGACCCATTTATCAACCTAGCCCACTGAAGGAGACATGTTAACCTAACAAACAAAATCTCAGGCCAGTAAGATTCCCCCAGCCCAGTGTCTGACACACAGTAGGTGCTCAATAAATATTTGTGGGATAAATGGCCCTCTAGTCCCTAATGTGAGCAACTCTGCCCATAAATTTCAGCTCCAGCACTTTGAAGTTCCCCCAGGGGACAGCTGCTTTTCTTGTGATCCAGGCACCCCCGAGCCCCGCCCCCGCCCCCGCCGGCCCCCTGGGCCCATCCAGGCCAGGGACCTGGGGCCGCCAGAGCCCTGAGATAAGGATGATGGATGGCCAGTCGCCTGGCTCCACTGAAGCCTGGGGTTTCCTGGGAGCGGGAGACAGTCTAGTGATTCCAAAGCCCCTCGGAATTTGAATGGAGAGCGCTCAAGGAGGGGGTAGGGGCTGCGTCCAAAGTGTCCCTATCTCCTCAGAGATGCTGTACCCGACAGGAGGCTTCAGCACCCCCGGCCGCCTTGATCTCCTTCCATGTTGACAAGGCTTCCTTTCAGCATGTGCTGGACACCAGAACTCATCATCAAGCTTCCCCTGGGAGGCTGGAGGATGGCATCCCTCCATCCCATCCGCCCCCTCCCCCGGGCATCCTGGGCTCAGCATCTGGAAGCCCTGCAGGCTCGCTTCCTGCTTTGCAATCTGGGCACTGCCGTTAATGGAGTCCTGGGTAAATGAAGAAATTACAAAGCCTGGACCTAGGCCTCTCCATTGCAAAATAAGTCCTAGGGAAGGCGTTCCCCTCCAGCAGCGGTGAGGTGGGATTCTAAGCGGCTCAGGGGAAACCCAGCAGCGCTGAACACAGTGGACTCTGCCTCAGTGGTGGGGTCTGCTTGTCCTATGACCCCCAGGCCAAGACGCTTCCTAGCTTTGGGTAGATCATAGAGCCTGAGCATGTTGGATTGAAAAGGACTCCAAGAGATGGAAACCTGTTTCGTTTTGTTCTTTCCTTCTTGCTGCATTTGAGTTTATCTGAAACTTAAAAAAAAAGTTTTGACTGCAAGTAATATTTGAGTATGTCTTCCTTGTTTAAAAAACTACAGATAAGGGTAAAGTACCCAAGACAAGGTCTCCTCAATCCTGGAGGGTACCTATGCCTCTTTCTTTTCAGAAGCAATGCCATCATTCAGAGATGCACCCCCAAACCCACCTCAGCACCTTTTTGGGGGGACATTTTTTTAGCACCTTTTCATGTACGGCTACCCACAGACAGACGCACTTGTCCTGTTGGAGGTGGGGCTATATGAAAGGAGTCATCCCACACCAGTCTTGGTGCCTGGCTTCCACTGCCATGGCCTGGACATTCACTCTGGGACTTGTGGCTCCATCGTTAGTCCCCACCCTGGCTGCAGCTCAGAAGTGGGTGGCCCTGGCCTCCAGGCAAGTTCCAAGAAGGCAGACACTTGAGTCTGTTTTGTTCACTGGTGGTTCCTCATGCCGAAACCAGGGACTGGCAGTAGTTAGTAACCACTGCATAAAAGAATGAAGAGATCAGTAAATGAAAAATCTGATGCGTTTAACCCCCCCGCTACTGGTAGACCTGTCAGTTCCATCCAGCTTGTCGCCAGCACAGTGATGCAATGAGCAGCCTGGAACATGCTCCCTCTGTTCACTTCTGAGGAGCAGCAATTTGAGGGAGGGGATCCCTGGAGCCCCACAGTGCACAGTTTGAGTCCTCTGGTTAGGCTTTCATTTCAGAGGTGAGCACCTAGAACCCAGAGAGGGCAAACAGCTCCCCAAGGTCACCTAGCACATTCGGGATTGATTAGAATCTCAAGGATAGTTTCAATTTCTCTCTCTTTTGAATCTCTTAGTACTTTCACTTTCTCTGACCCCAGCTCCCGCCTGTGTTCAAAGGGTGACTTTAGGGGTAAAAGGCCTGATTCACTTAGGTGGGGAGAGAAGACTCCGAATCAGGAGGCTGGGATTTTTGCCTCAGGATTGAATTGTTGAAGGTCCTGGGTGGATGATTTTTTCTCCCCAAGCCTCAGTTTCTTTAATGTGTAAAACTTGCTCAATGATTCTTGCCTAACTTGTGAAGTGAGGATGATAAGAAAGAATTTGTAAAATAGAAAAGAGGCATATGAATCTAAGAGGGGGCTGGTTCAATTTAAAATGTAGAACTTATAAAAGCAAATTTGAGGTTAAAAGATATAAAATGTTCCCACTTATATAAAAAAGAAAAAGTATAAGTTTGCATGAATACAGAAAAAGTGACAACAGTTACCCAGCAAATGTTAATTATCAACAATTTCCTGGGAGTTCAGAAATGCAGAGGAAGGCTATTAACATTCTCTTTTTCTTTCTCTCTTTCTTCTTGTTCTTCTTTTTTTTTGTAGGTTGTATTTATTTTTAGTGAGAGGGGAAAGGAGGGAGAAAGAGAGAGAAACATCAATGTGTGTGAGAGAGATACATTAATTGGTTACCTCTCACACGCCCCCAATTGGGGATCTGGCACACAACCCAGGCATGTACCCTGACTGGGAATCGAACCAGTGACCTTTCTGGTTTCCAGGATGACGCTCAACCCACTGAGCCACACCAGTCAGGGCAGCTATTAACATTCTCTTGCTATACCCACTTTCGTTAGATTTTGTAAAAGCTTGACAAAAGAGAAGATATATTTACACATTAAGTTTTTAACTTCAAAAACATCAAAAGCGAAAAGACAAACATTGTTATTGGGAAAAAGTTAAAACTTTGGGTGGTGGGCACACAATGCAATATACATATGAATCATAGAAATATATACTTGAAATCTATATAATCTTATTGTCACACCATGTCATGCCAGTAAATTTAATAAATAAAATTAAAGCAAAGGCCGTGAATAATTTATATGCAAAAGTAAAACATACAAATAGCCAAACAAGGAAAAAGGCTAAATCTTGGAGTGATCAAATAGATACAAATGAAACAATGGAATTCTTTGTTTTGCCCATCAAATTGTAAAAAGTGATATGCAATAAAGACCAAGAGGTTTTCATGCTTGCCCTGGAGAAAGAGTCATCACGATGGGGATTAGCAGGAAGGCGGGGACACCGCGCCCCTCACAGTGATGACAAGTCCGCTCTGTCCTGCTCCCAGCGCTCTGAGAGCCATCCCGAGGACAAGGAGAGATGACAGAACAGAGTCGCCCACTTCCTTCAGCTTCCCCTCCTCCCCGTCATGGAAAAGAGTTGTGGCGTCCTCTGGCCCACTGTCTCCTGCCAAGGACACTCGACCCTCATCAGACCTAAATCCCCCTTCTGATAAAAGAGTCCTGGACCCTGGGACAAAACCAGAAATGACTGGGAAGGTGCCTGGTGTATGGCCACCTACTCCCACAGGACTTGGCTAGGTTCAAAGCAGACTCCCCATTGTGGGATCAAAGGTCACCTCTGTTAGCCTCTGCCTCTGGGCAGAACTGCCCCAGAGGCTTTATTTTGGTGGGTTTTTATGGGAATACAACACCACACTAGGAAGCGCCATGAGCAGTCATCAGGTCTTTAACCCCTTTTTACGTTCGGGGAAACTGAGGCACAGGAGGGCTTATGGGAAACCCAAACCCACCTGATTAGATGGAGCTCTGTGTAGAACCAACACTCTTGACTCCCGGTGTAGTGCTCTTTCTGCTCAGGTTCATCTTGGCCCTGTCTTTGTTTGTGGGCTGGCTCTGTTCTTTAATCCCTGTTTATGGAAATGTATGCTCTCCCCGGTGGTGGTTTAAAGTCCTACTTGTTTCCTTGGGGAAGTAGGTGGTCCTCAGGTACTACACATTCACCATGTGAAGCATATATTCAAAAGGAAAAAAGATACAGTTCTGATACAGTTACAATAAATACAATTCATAAAAATATCAATCAGTAAGTAATAAAATTACATCAGGTTAAATAACTTTGTAAAACTTAAATAAAAATCTCCTGATTGTCTCACAGAATAGAAATGCAAAACATGGGGCCTTGGGGATGTGCCTGGCACAGTGCCATTGTCTTTTGTTCAGCACATCCCTCTTGGCCAAAAAGATCTGCGTAGGGAGAGGTGGAGGGACGGTCGAGCACCAGGCAGTAGTAATTCTATCTCTAGCTATCACAGAATTCAGGTCAAGCCTTTAGCTGCCTGCCTAAAATTTTGTCCTAGTGTTAAGCAGATTCTCTTTTCAAGTTCTCAGGAAAAGACAATAAAATGGCAGTTAAGACTAGGGGTAGGCCAATTGTTTTGGTAGCTAGCCAGTTAGTAAATGTTCCAACCTTTTGCAGGTCACAGAGTTGATATGCGATGCCTTGCTCTGCCATTGTACCTCGAAAGGGCCGCAAGCAACGCTAAACAAAGTAAACAAACAAGCCAACACAATTGTGATCCAATAAAAGTTTATTTCCAAAACAAACAGTGAGAAGGATCTGGTCTTCAGCCTAAAGTTTGCCAGCCCGTGGTCAAGAGCATGGACTTGGGAGTCAGATTTGAATTGAAATCCCAACTCTGCTGCTTTTTCATTTGTGAGAAATGGACAATTAGCCTAATTATTTGAGCCTCATGTGTATACAGTATTCCCTCACTTATCACGGGTGTTACATTCTAGACCCCCGCCCCCACCCCGTGATAGGGGAAAATCCGTGAAGTAGGAACCTTACATTTATTTTAGTATTTATATATATTTTAAGGCTTTATAAACCCTTCCCCCACACTTATAAACCGTTCCCAGTCCCTTATTGACCTTTCCCACTCCCTTATTAACCTTTCTCACACTACTTATGTTCGTAAACATATTCTACACTCTTAAACCTACGTAACTTTAACAACATGTATATAGTACCACAAAATCCCGCGATATAGCAAAAAATCTGCGATAAATAATTAAATATAATATTTTTTAAAATCCTGTGGTACAGTGAGGCCACGATAAGTGAACTGCGATATAGAGAGGGACTGCTGTAATTGCACCTGGTCATACTCAGTGGCCCATCGCTTGGCTGGGGCATTCGTGTTGTAGGTGCTCAATAAAAGGGACATAAACAGTAGGACAGAGCCCACTGGGCTGGAAGAGGCCTGGGTCCCTACTCTAAGTTGCCTGCCCCTGCCAGTCATTTAACCTTGGCCAAGTATGTCACCTACCAACTCCAAAACTGTAACATGGGGAGACCTTTCTACCATTATCTTACATAACTCTCACAGTAGCTCTTTGTAATTTAAATAAGGACTGTCTGACTTCAAAGGTCATAATATTTCTTTCCACTCAACCATGTTGCCTCCCTAGAAAATGAGAAGAGGGGAAGAGGCCTAGATTTCCTAAAGCATTCCAGTCCATACAGCTGTGTGCTCCTGCAGCAGCTTCTGGTACCCCAACATTCCTGCCCAGCCCTGGCTTCTACACCCATTTCATCCATGTTTGGCATTGGCTGTGATAAGGTCCTGAATTGAATGGACCTCTACCCCTGTCACTGCTGCCCAAGAGTCAGATGCTCCCTTGAGGACCTGCAAACTTTTATCTCCCTTCTTCTACAGGGTACTCTCCCAAGATCTGATGACACCTTTTACATCCTGGGTCCTGGAATGGCACCCCGTCCCAGGGTACATGGTATGGAGGCCTCTCGTCTTTCAGACTGTTCCAGTGTATCTACCTCCCTCAAACCCCTTGATGACTGAGGCGTCCAGAAATGCGCATCTGCCCAGCGAGCAGAGATGCCCCAACGGTGAGTCAGCTCGTGTCCGTGATAACCATCTGCATAGCCAGCGTGGGAGGCTTGCTCTGGAGGGATAGGAATGGGACAGAGAGGACCCTTTCTGACCCTGATGAGCCTCCCCCTGGGGCAGGGAGTAGAGAAACGTGAAGGCCAAAGGCCTCCCTCTATGAGAACAACCTTTTGAGAAAAAAAGGATGCGGGTCTGACTCTTACAGAAATGGGTCTTCGGGAACCCGCCTCAACAGGTTGGGTAGGAAGGATCAGCCAGGAAGGGTCAAAGCCATAGTGCAAACAAGCTTTGTGCTTTTGAGGCTGGGAGAAGGAGGAAGGTCTGATGATGCCAATGTGATCACTCAGAAACAACTGACCCTCCTGGCTGGTGGGCAGGGCTGTTGGGCTGGAGCCAGGATACCTGGATTCTAATCTCAACTCTGTCAAAAGCCCCCTGTGATGTTGCAATAATCCTGTCTCTTCTGTGGGCCTCGTTTTTCCCATATACATGGTGACTGGGTGGGGCTCCTTCAGCCTCTGGGGGAGATGGCATGGCATAGAGGTAGGAGGTCAGAGGTTTGTGTCTTCCCAGCTGTTTGATCACAGGCAAGTTACTTAACCCCTGAACCTTGGTTTTCTTCTCTATGAAATGGGATAATGATAAAGTGCTCTGTATGCCTGGTGCTACTCAGTGCTCAATAAATGAGGTTGTTGTGTGGTTATCTAAGGGCTGAGGTTCTGCCCTGGCTGGGTAGCTCAGTTGGTTTGGGCATCATCCTGATATACCAAGGTTATAGGTTCGATCCCCAGTCAGGACACATTCAACGTCAACCAATAAATGTATAAATAATTGGAACAACAAATCGATATTTCTTTCTCCCCCTTCCTCTTTCTCTCCCTTCCTCTTTCTCTGTAAAATCAATAAATAAAAAATTTTTGTTTAAGTTTCTAAAGAAAAGGGGGGGAGCTGAGACTCTACAAGTAGGGGTGGGTGGGATAGTGCTGTTTGTAAGATGCTGAATGAGGCCCAGGTCCAGTTTTATGGGACACTGGAACTCCGGCCACCTCTGCTACCCACACACGCCCTGCATGTTGCTCCTTCCAGGCATTGCCCTCTCTGGTCTCTCCCAATCCAGAGTGCCTTTTCTGGTCCATCAGTTCAGTCCTGCCCACCCTCCAGGACTCTGCCTACGTGCCATCTCCCTTTGGAAATCTGCCCTAACCCCTTTCTCCTCGCATCTTACAGCTTCCTTTTTGAAACACATGCTTGGCAGCCTTATATTTTGCATTTCCTAGTGGGTAAGGAGGAGCCACAGGCTGGGGCCAACTTAGGTATTAGGCACAGTACCCAGCACCCACCAGATATCATGGGATCACAGAGCCGTTTTTACTTTTTAGTCTTTTAAAATCAGAATTAAAAAATGAAAATAATAATAATAATAAACATACAACAAGGAACCCAGCCTGGATTATATTTATCTTTGTATCAACACAGTAGTAGTTTAAAATATGTTTTGATGGAGGAAGGGGCACATAAAGGCAAAGTGCCCGAGGCCCGCATAAGTCATGAGGCGGCCCCGACTGCAAGAGCCTTTCCTGCGTACCTTTGTGTGTGTCTGCAGAGCGCGCTGAAGCACAATCAACCTGCGCGCTTAGAAGCGTAGGCTCTAGGAAGTGAGAGTTGGAAGGGGTCATTTCTTTATTCCGCAAACATTTCCTGAGCACTGACAATGGGCCGGCACTGTGCCCAGCACCTGGGCGAACACTGCCTGGGGCTCTTACAGACCTTCCTCAGAGGGATGTTCTCCCAACCCCTGGATGTGTAAGTAACATGTGGCCTCTGTACATGTAAACTGCCCTTCCTAGAGAGGCATTCTAACGTCGGACTGCCAAAAGGCCAGTGTCTCCCACATGTTACGAACCACTAGTTGGGAAAATGAAGACCCAGGACAAGGAAATGATTTGTTCAAGGTCACACAATGAGTCAAGGGCAGAGGGAGGCCCCTCCACACCCTGACATCCCCAAGAGAAGACCCCTTTGTTCGTTGGCTGTGGGTGGCTAGAGAAGGGCCAGCAATTAAGCTGATTCCGTGGGTCTTCGGATTCCAAGGAGCCCCTATTCTGAGCCGACACCCACACACACACCCACACACACTCTGGCTGCCTTTGGCAACAACCCCCAGGATCACCCCTCTGAGGCCTGGTGGTGGGCCTGTCTCAAGTCAAATGCAGATAACCTCTCCCAGAGACGGATAAACACCCAGTGGGCTCCAGGACAGAAGAATATGCAAATGAATTCTTTTTTCTCTGAGCACTGAACTTGCTCACCTTCCAGGCTGTGTTGAAATTATAGTCCCCTCTTGAATCTGGGACTGAGGGGGGCCCCTGGGGTCCCCATGTGGGAATCCCTCAGATGTTTTCTCAGTGCAGGTAGCTCCATCAGAGAAGGTTCTCAAGCGGCCCGATCCCACAGTGTGTGCACGCGCCTTTGTCGGGGCCCCGCGCATTCCAGGGCTTGCGGCCGGCCAGCAGGCAGGGGTTGCCGGCTGTGGGCTGGCTCTTCCTTCAGGCGGGTGTTAACGGCGGTACCTACAGGAGATTTTATGTAGAGACAAGTGGTTTGAATTTAAGGGGAAGGCGCAGGGGAGCTCATTAGAAAGCCCAGTTGTGGTAAATAGATACTTGTTTTATCCTACATTTTAGAGAACTTAGTTTTAGAAAAACAGAACTGAGCTTGAAATTAAGCAACACCTTTTCCCACCTCAGTTACAATTTGCTTCCAGGTTAAAAAATAAATAAATAAATAACCTCCCCCAAAATTTGATTAAAAGGATCAGGAAGAAGTCCTGTCCAAAACTAAGGACCAGAAACCGTGGCAGACGATGCTTGCCGCTGCTCTGGGGACTGGGTCTGGTCTCAGTTCTGGGGAGTCAGGAGGGAGCTGGCGCAGGGATGCAGAGAGAGCAGAACCCGCCGTCTGCAGTGTTGCAAGCTGCTGCCAGTGTACGGAAAGAGAAAAATGAATCCCACCCCCCTCTTTATTCAGTTCTTCTGCTTGCTATTTGCTAGTTCTACTTAATCTAGAAGAAATACAGGGATGATTTCTGGATGTGATCAGAGAGCCCTGGAAGCCACTTTTGGAAACGGAGACCATATCATTTACATGTCAATTACATGATACCCCTTGCAGGGCAAGTGTGCGTGCACGTGCGCATGCGTGCGCACACACATACTCAGCTCTGCTCAAAGTGCCACCTTCCTCACACAGCCCTCAGCCCTCCACCCAGACTCCCCTTCTGTTTCCTCAGGATTTGCAGGGAACTTGACAGGTCCCTCTCTTCTGGAACTTTCTATGCCCAGCCTTGCATCAGAGTTACTTAAGCATTTGAAAATCCCCTCCAGTCTTCAGGAGAGAATTCAAAGGCCCCCTCCCAGGGACAGCAAAGAAACCTGGAATGGAACTTCTTAGGGCAGAGGGCTGTGGTGAGCATTCAGTGCCTGCAGCTTTGCCCAGAACCCAGTGAGCTCTCAGCCCATACTTGAGGAAACACCTGACTCCTGGAGAGGAAGTGCTGGAGGCTGTCACTTCCAGCTGATGATCCTTCCCTGTAACCGATCTCAGACTATTACCTTTTGGGAACCCCCATATCTGGGTGCCCAGTGACATGGCTTTGGAGGGGGGAACCAGCCAAGCAACTCAGAACCATAGAAAGTGGGAGTTGAAGAATCATTTATGCAGTTATGAATTCTACTAAAATTCAGTAGTTATACCATTGATCCTGAATCCTAAACCTGTAATTAACTCTAAGTTGGAAAATATCTCAGAAATTCGTCTTCCTGTCCTACCCAGGCAGCTCCCTGAAGGATGGCCTTCTTGAATACAAGACTGATACAGTGAGGGGTCAGGAAATACACTCCAGTATTGGGCTGAAATCTGCCCTCCTGAAACATCCGCCCACTTCTGTCCCTTGGGACTTCTCAGATCTGCCTTTCCTCTTCCCCAGGGGACCTTTGAATGATGGGAAAACAACTCTGGCTGTCTCCACCTAACTCTCAAACCCCAAGTCTTTTCGGGCCCAAGGTGGAAATTCCTAGAAAAGACAAGAAAATATTCCCATGCCATTGTGGTTCAAATGAGCTTCCAGGACCTGTGTGCATCTTGTGTTTTTTATCTGGCAAAAACAGCCCAAGTTCTTCCCCAAACCTGAGTCCACTGGCTCCAGTGGCATGTCTGGGACCCAGTGGCACATCCCCCAGTGCTTGTGGGAAGCCACATTTGTGCCACCTGCCTCTCATCCAGTTTTCTCAAGGCCATGTGCAGATGGGGGGAAAAATCCCAATTTCAACGAAGGAAGAAGGAGAGAATACACTTGGTGCTGGGAGAACTGGGCTTCCCTTTAAACACTTGTGACCTTGGGAGACCTCTTCTGTGGGACTCAGTTTCCCCATTTTTGTAATGGACTGAGTGATTCCTGAGGGCCTTTCTGGAACTGACCTTCAGACAAAGAAAAGGGATATGAGATCTGGGTCTAGGCACCCGATGTGCTATCCTGGAGTTTCCATAGCAACCACTTTCTCTGTCTCCAAAGTTCCATACCAGAGGGGACTTAGACCTGTGCTGTCTGCCTGGAGGGGTCACTCCCCGCTTTTCACAGGTTGGCTCCTCTCAGGCCTCTTCTTAAATGTCACTTTTCCTCAAGGCCTCTCCTGGAACTTCAAACAGCTGGTCCCTCTCACCCCGTTTCCTAGTGCTGGTCACCATCAGAGATTATTTTTATTTCATTGTATGTATAACATCTGTCTCCCAGCAGATGTCAGTCAGCTCGGTGAGGACAGGGGCCATGTCTGTCTTGTTTACTGCTGCGTTCCTAGTCCCCAGCACAGGGTCTGGCATGTAGTCAGGGTTCAATACATGTTGAATGAATGAGCAAGTGATTCAATCAATGAGTGAGTGAATGGGCCTGGTTGGCAGTGCCCTATGGACCATGCCCCCGTTAGGAGCCACTTCCTTCTCTTCCCTTTTTCTCTGCCTCCCTTCTCCCCTTCCTTCCTTCCTCCTGGTCCTGCCCTTTCTTTGCCTACGTCTGTCATTTTTATTCCAACTGTCAAGTATTTTGCTCCTGTTCTTTCTCCTCCTTCTCACCACCTGTCTACTTCACAGATGTCCTCAAGGCCATTGTGTCCTGCCACCACCACCTTCATGTAGTACACCAGGGCCCTCTGCCCTTTCAAAGATCTAAACTCTTTGTTGGCCCGGTATCCTGCCATTCACCACAGACTTTCCTGAAAGGCTGCCTGGCAACAGCCTCTGGAGGAAGCAGAGAAGGCACATGCAAAAGCAAAGCCTCGTGTGCAGGATTACTAGACCCATTTTCCTGACACAGTAGCTTGGGGTCAAGTCTTCAGTATTCTAAATACACAGGGCAGGTGAGTAGGTGTGCATCAGCCTCTGACCTCAGGCCATCTGGCTTGCCTGCACTTTAAGGACTGCAGCCCTGGCGATTTACTGTTTCAAGCTTTATGATGAAAATTTCAGACATAAATGAAGAAGGCTATTTACAGTGGACATCTGTGTGCCCATTCTGTGGCCTGGTATTTTAGGTCTTTGTTATTCATTGTTCTGTCCTCCAGGATGAGTTTGCATGTTTGGTTCTTAGACCTCAAATTCAAAGCACCAAACTAACAACCTTCCTATGTTCGTGACGTGTTATTCCCATTGGTGTGTGCTGTCCAGATTGTCCATATTTATTTCCTCTATTTTCTTTTATCCTCATTGCCCACTCCAATCCTATACACACATACACACACACACACACACACACACATGCACACACACCCCCACACACAAAAAGGCAAGAGTTCTGTTGGTTTGATGTACCCCCTTTTTAATTAAAAGTGCATTATTGTTTTTTATATACTTATTGTGATAAAATATATATAACATAAACAGTAGTTTCTCTGTATATTGCGGTTCACTTATCGTGGCCTCACTGTATTGTGGGATTTTAAAAAATGTTATATTTAATTATTTATTGCGGATTTTTCGCTATAAGGTTAATAAGGGACTGGGAACGGTTTATAAGTGTGTGGAAAGGGTTTTATAAAGCCTTAAAATATATATAAATATAGCCCTGGCTGCTGTGGCTCAGTGGATTGAGCATCGGCCTGCGAGCCAAGTGTCGCTGGTTAGATTCCCAGTCCGGGCACATGCCTGGGTTGCATGGCAGGTCCCCAGTTGGGGGGGTGCGTGAGAGGCAACCACACATTGATATTTCCCTCTCTTTCTCCCTCCCTTCCCCTCATTCTGAAAGTAAATAAATAAAATCTAAAAAATAATAATAAAAGCTAACAATAGAAAATACATTAAATATATATATACTAATATAAACGTAAGGTTCCTACTTTGCAGATTTTCACCTATCCCCGGGGGAGTCTAGAACGTAATACCTGCGATAAGTGAGGGAATACTGTATTTTAACCATTTTAAATGTATGATTCAGTGACAATAAGTACATTCATGATGTTGTATAACCATCACTACTATCCATCTTCAAAGCCTTTTTATCACCCCAAAAGATACTATACTCATGAGCAACAACTACCCTTTTTTCCCTTAAGTCCCTGGTAACCACTATCCAGTTTCTGTATCTACTAATTTCCTTACTCTAAATAGCTCATGTAAGTAGAATCATACAATATTTATCCGTGTTTGTCTCATTTATTTCACGTAGCAGAATGTTTTCAGGGTTCACCCATGTTGTAGCATGTGTCAGAACTGCACTCCTTCATATGTCTAAATAATATTCCATTATATGTATATACCATGGTTTGTTTATCCATTCATCTGTTGATGGACATTTGGGTTGTTTCCACCTTTTGACTACTGTGAATAATGCTGCTATAAACATTGGTGTACAACTCTCTGTTTCGGTCCTTGTTTTCAGTGATTTGGGGCGTATATCTAGCAGTGGGATAGCTGATCGAGTGGTCATTCTCTGTTTGACTTTTTGGGGAACTGCCAAGCAGTTTTCCACAGCAGCTGCACCATTTTAAATTTCCACCAGCAGTGCACAAGTGTTCCAATGTCTCCACATCCTTGTCCACACTTGCTATTTTCCTAGTTTTCTTTTGGTTGTTTGTTTGTTTGGTTGGTTGGTTGGTTTTTAATGAATGCCATCCTAGTGGGTGTGAAGTGGCATCTTGTTATGGTTTTGATTTGCATTTCCCTAAGGACTAGCGACATTGAGCACGTTTTCATGTGCTTATTAGCCATTGGTATATCATCTTTGGAGAAATGTCAGTTGGGATCCCTTGCCCATTTCTTAACTGGGTCATTTGATTTTTTTGTTGGAGGAGTCCTTCATATGTGTATTCTGGAGAGTAATGCCTTATCAGCTATATGATTTGCAAATACTTCTTCCCATCCTGTGGGTTTTCTTTTCTCTTGATAGTTTACTTTGATGCACAAAAGTTTTTCTTTTCCTCTTTTTTTAATGTATATTTTATTGATTATGCTGTTACAGTTTCCCAATCTCCTTTCCCTTTGCTCCCCTCTGCCCAGTACCCCGCTTCCCTCCAGCAATCCCACCCCCCTTGAGTTATGTCTATGGGTCGTACATATAAGTTCTTTGGCTTCAACCTTTCCTATATTATTCTTAACATCCCCCTGTCTATTTTGTACCAACCAATTATACTTCTTAATCCCTGCACCATTTTCCCCTTTCTCCCCCTTCCCCCTCCCAGCTGATAACCCTCCAAATGATCCCCATACCTATGATTCTGTTCCTATTCTGGTTGTTTGCTTCGTTTGTTTTTGTTTTTGTTTTTAGGTTCTGTTGTTGATAGTTGTGAGTTTGTTGTCATTTTAATGTTCATAGTTTACAAAAGTGTTTCATTTTGATGAAATCTGATTTATAGTTTTGGGTTTGGGTGGGACCTGGAGCCCAGAGAGGAAGAGGGACCAGCCTAACATCACCAACAGCAGCAGGAGGAGCAGAGTGGGGCCTGGAACCCAGGTGGCGTCACCCCTGCCCATTAGGACACTCCAGGCCGGCGGTCAGGAGAAGGGTCACTGAGTACACCTCTCCAGCGGTAAAAGGCCCTTCTGGCAGCCCATAAATCGAACTGGACCCTGCTTATCCTGTTTACTGGATTAGCGGACTGAGCGTCTTCATATAAATCACCCAGGGTGATTTACAGGGAGGCCCTGGAAGGCCCAAAGGCCCGACTGACGAGGGCCCCTGGGGAGGGGCCGATAAGTGGCGACTGAGCCCCCCAGGCCCACCTCCCCTTCCCGGTGAGGGCTGATGACCGACTCCCTGCTGTGAGTCATTCTGCATCCATATTTAACTCTGCTCCTCTTCTCGCAGGCTCCTGGCATAGTTTAAAAGCTCCAAAGGCAAAGCTTCTGGCACTTTTAGGCATAGTCTCTATCAAATAATGTAAAGTAAGAATGATACAATGTGATTGGCAAGTTGTGACAGAACCAAGAAGCTAAGCTGTTAAGGAACTGAGGTTGCAGTCTTTCTTGAATAAAATAGTAGTTAATTGTATGGATTACTTGCCGTGTGCCAGGCATCATCAGTCTACCGTTTTTTTTTTTTTTTACGTAAATTGTTCTTTTCTTCCACAATAAGCCTATGAGACAGATACTATGATCATGTCATCTTATAGACGAGCCTACTGACACACAGAGCAGTTTATGACTTGACCATGGCCAGGGACACAAAACTTAAATCCCGGTAGTGAAGATGTGATTGTCACCAGGCATCTGCCACCAGAGCCGTGAACTTAACCATTCCTCCTTCTGTTCGCTCAGTGCCCTTGCTGAGGCAGGGATGCAGGGTAGGGAATGACTAAGGCAATATGTGCTGTGGCATTTCAGAGATAGGCTTCACAATGGGAAAGGCCAGAACTTGGGTCCCAGCTCTGCCACTTAGTAGCTTGTGACATGGACAAGGCACTTTGATTCTCTGCCTCAGTTTCTTCATCAGTAAAATAAGGGTAATAATAGCACCTCGCTCACAGGCAAGCAGGTCCCCTTCTATGTATTTTGAATAATAAAGAGAATGTATTTAAAATGTGCTTAGCACAATACCAAGTGTGTAATGAAGCGTTCAATAAATGGTAGCCTATTATTATAGTGGTCACTGATTTATTTACTTATTTATTTTCACCATGATTTCAAGGAGTTCATGAGTCTGTGGTAGAGACTCAAATACAGAAGGAACTCCAAAGAAGATGGATCATTGTAGTGCAGAATGAAGGTTCAGACTAGAAGGGGTAGTGAATTCTAAGAAGAAGGACCAGAAATCTTCTCCTCATGGAGAGGACGACTGGGACCTGAGCTGTGAAACCTGAGCAAGATTTCCTAAAAGGACGAAGGCAGGGAAACATTGGGAGAGCTTCCTTGGTGAAAGTCCGCTGTGGGTGATGTCGGACACAGTATCTACTGCCATCTCCTGCACTAACCATTTGCACCTGTCTCTCCAGATCAGTAGAGATGGTGTCTAATTCTTCATGAAGTCTTCCTATGTCTCCCCATGACTGAATGATAGCTGATCCCCACTACATGTTGGATAGAAGAATGGGTAGATGGATAGATTGTGATGGCTAGATGGACAGGTAAATAGAATGGATGGGCAGATGGATAGGAGGAGGGACGAATGAATGGATAGATGGATGGGTGGATGTGGCAGAGGCCAGGTGCATGAATGGTGGCTGCCTAGTGAGTTCCCACCTCAGGGCCTCTATTTCTGGGGTTCCCTCAATCTGATTATTCTCTAAGATATTCCCTTGGCTTAGCTCTCTCATTTTATTTAAGGCTCTGGTGAAATGGTACTTCCTCAGGGTAACTTTCCCTGACCACCCAATCTAAAATAGAACACTCTTTGACTCTGGGTCCTCCTATATTTTTAATAGTGTTTATCATTCCCTATCATAGAAGATATTTGCTTGTTTGTTCTCTCACATCAAATGGAAGCCCCATAGTGGCAGACGCTTCCTCTGCTGTGCTCACTCCTCTATCACCAGCACCTCATACAGGGCCGGGCACACAGTAGGCCTTCAGTAAGCATTTGCTGAATGAGCTGAATGATGTAAGAAGCAGCTGTGGAGGAATGGTGAGGTCCGATCTTGGAAATCTCTGAAACCTCCTTGCAAAAGTTGAAAAAGTGCTCAACAAATGATAATGCTAATATTTTCGCTCATTTGTTCCACAATCTACATGTCATGGAGGACCTTCTCATCAGTTATCCTGGTTGCATATATTTGAAGTAGGCAGGAAAGACAGCTGAGTAATGTCTGCTTTCAAAATAGAAATAGCTTCATAGATCACAAAGCGTCGCAGAATTCCCACTTGACACTAAAGGGCAAAAAATACCAAGTTAAATTCCTCCCATGAGCCTCTCACTGTCTTTCCTCTGAGATATTCACTGTTGAGAATTTGGGACTAGGGTTATAATTTCCACTTTAATCAACAAGGACACTGAGATTCCGAAAAGCTGAGAGACCTGCCCAGGGTCACACAGCAGAGCAAAATGGTATTGTCCATTCCACCTCAGGTGCCTAGTAAGGGCCAGCCATATGGCCCATGACATATACTTTCTCGGTACCTCAGTTTTTCTTACCCCAGGTCCACCCCAGGAAGGGTGAAGCAGTGTAGGTCTGAGGGGAACTGAATTGACTCTAAGCACAACAAGCAGAAATACTTTTTTTGGAGCCTCCAGTCCTGGTTAAGCAGGCTCAGCCCCACGTGGCTCTTGGGTAGCCAGGATGGGGAAGGGTGCTAGTCAAGCTGCCTGGACTGCGCTCAGCACTTCAGCCAGGCTCTCTCAGCAGCTGGAACATCCTATTTCTCCTCCTCCTTAGACCCAGCCAGCAGGTGGGCAGGCACTTGCCATGCAGTATCTGACCTAATGCTCAGAATAACCTGTGGCCTCTTTGTTCTAAGTATATGTATTGATTATGCTGTTACAGTTGTCTCAATATTTTCCCTTTGCCCTCCTCCACGTGGTACCCCACCTTAGTTCATGTCCATGGGTCATACATGTATGTTCTTTGGCTTCACCCTTTCCCATACTATTCTTAACATCCCTCATCTGTTTTGTTCCTACAAGTTATGCTTCTTTACTTCTTAAGATGGGAATTTTATTTTCTTAAGTATATTTTATTGATTATGCTATTACAATTGTCCCAATTTTTTCCCCTTTGCTCCCCTCTGCCCGGTACCTCCCTTCCCTCCAGCAATCCCCCCACCTTAGTTCATGTCCAAGGGTCATGAATATAAGTTATTTGGCTTCTCCACTTCCTATACTATTCTTAATGTCCCTGTTTATTTTTTACCTACCTGTTATGCTTCTTGATCCCTGCACCTTTTCCGCCATTCCCACTGACAACCCTCCATATGATCTCCATATCTATGGTTCTGTTCCTCTTCTAGTTGTTTGCTTAGTTTTTTTGTTTGTTTGTTTGTTTTAGATTCATTTGTTGATAGTTATTAGTTTATTGTCATTTTACCATTCATAGTTTTGATCTTCTTCTTTTTCTTAAATGTGTCCCTTTAACATTTCATATAACAAGGGGCCTGGTGGTGATGAACTCCTTTAGCTTTACCTTATCTAGGAAGCACTTTATCTGCCCCTCCATTCTAAATAATAGCTTTGCTAGACAGAGAGATCTTGGTTGTAGGTCCTCACTTTTCATCACTTTGAATTATTCTTGCCAGGCCCTTCTAGCCTGCAAAGGTTCTTTTGAGAAATCAGCTGATAGTCTTACGGGAACTCCTTTGTAGAGGAACTCTCTGCTTTTCTCTTACTACTTCTAAGATTCTATCTTTATCTTTAATCTTTGGCATTTTAATGATGATGTGTCTTGGTGTGATTCTCTTTGGGCCCAACTTGTTTGGGACTCTCTCTGCTTCCTGGACTTGTATATCTAGTTCCTTCACCAAATTAGGGAAGTTTTCTTTCATTATTTTTTCAACTAAGTTTTTGATTTCTTGCTCTTCCTCTTCTCCTTCTGGCACCCCTATGATTCAGATGTTGGTACATTTAAAAAATGTCCCAGAGGTTCCTAGTCCTCTCCTCACTTTTTTCAATTCTTATTTCTTCTTTCTGTTCCGGGTGAATGTTTATTTCTTCCTCTTGTTCCAAATCATTGATTTGAAGCCCGGCTTCCTTCCCATCACTGTTGGTTCCCTATATAGTTTTCTTTATTTCACTTTGTATAAACTTCACTTCTTCCTTTATTTTGTGGCCATACTCAGTCATTTCTCTGAGCATCCTGATCATCAATGTTTTGAACTCTGCATCTGATAGGTTGGCTATCTCCCTTTTGTTTAGTTCTTTTTCTGGGGTTTTGCTGTGCTCTTTCATTTGGGCCATATTTCTTTGCCTTTGCAATTTAGCAGCCTCCCTGTGTTTGTTTCTGTGTATTGAATAGAGCTGCTTTGATTCCATGTCTTGGTAGTATGGCCTAATGTAGTAGGTGTCCTGTAGGGTCCAGTGGCACAGCCTCCCCTATCACCCAAGCTGGGTACTCGAGGTGCACCATTCATGTGGGCGAAGTACACCCTCCTCTTGTTGTTGAGCCTTGGTTGCTGTTGACAGATCAATGGGAGAGATTTACCCAGGCCAGTCAGCTGCAAGGACTGGCCGTGACCACTGACCTCCAACCTCCTCCATCTGTGGAGGATCAGCTGTGCAAGGGCAGGGTAGTGGTACTCTGACATGGTCTGTAGCTGTCCACTGGGTGCATTGGCCCTGGGGTTTCCCAGGTGATGCAGGCCTGAGCTATAAAGCAATCTGAGATGGCTGCTACTTGGGCTAGGCTTAGAGATTCCCAGGCAAAGCCAAGCTGTGAATCTAGGCTGGCTGTTGCTAGTGCCAGGCCTGGGGCTCACTGAGGCCAGCTATTGCTTGTTTAATAGGATTTAGGAAACTGTGGAGCTTGAGCCAAGACCAGTCATTCATATGGGAAAGCAGCTTGGAAGGGCCCATAAGTGGGGTGAAACAGAGTCTCTGAGGATCTCCAAGGTGGGTCACACAGGTTATCCAAGTTGATGGAGTCTCAGATATGGTACCAACTTTGTTGGCTCTGTGGGTGTAGCATTTAGAAAAGAGACTATTGTCTCTGGTTGCCTTGATGCCAGACACTTCAGTTTATCCCTGTATATCACTGGTGCCTTTCAAGCTGCTACCCCAGTGCTGGGACTCAGAGGGAGTAAGTCTGAGTGGGTGAGTCTGTGTGTGGGTTCTTTATGAGGAACTGCTTGGGGCTCCAGAAGTTTCTTCCACCAACTGAATGCCAGCTGGTTTTTGCTGCCAGAAGTTCTGGGGACTTATCTCCCTGGCACTGGAACCCTGGGCTGGGGAGCCTGGTGTGGAGCTGGAATTTCTCACTCCTGAGAGATCCCTCCCGAATTTTTATGCACCACACACACGGGTGAGGGACCAGGCTGTTCTGCGTCTGCGCCCCTCCTGACTGTCTCAGTGGGTGTGGTCTCTTTAATTCCATGGTTGTCAGACTTCCATTCAATTTGATTTCTGATGGTTCTGGCTGATAGATATTCTGTATTTTAGTTGCAATTTTTATGTGATTGTGTGAAAGGGCAAGCCATGTTGAAACCAGAAAAGCCAGTGTTCATGCTGCCTGTCATCTACCAGACCCAATAAGCAGAGACGGGGACTGAATCTTTATGGGCGCTTTATTCAGATGGTCGGTGATCTGAGAAGACAATGAGTTTGCACCCTAACAGACCGTCTTAAATTCCATTATAAAGAGACCCTTTTTATAAGGAGAAGAAAAGTGTAGATAAGGGGTTTGAAATTCAGGGGAAAGTTAATTGGATAAAAGCTGCAGCATTCCTTCATCTATGTCCTGGGCGGTGGTCTTTGTGTCCTGGGTGTTGGTCCTTGTGTCGCAGGTGTTGGACTCTGGGCGGTGGTCGTCCCACCCCGGAGCACAATGGCTCAGATACCGTCTTGATTGCTTGCAGTCCTCCTGAGGCACAAGGTGGAACTGCTTCTGGTTTCCTGGAGTCAAGGTGGGCCACACCTCCGGTTCCTGAAACAATAGCTTTTTACATACACTGATTACTAAGCGTATTAGCTGTTACCTGCAACTAAAATTTTTCAACATGTGTTCCTTCATCAATGTCTGCCTATGCCGCCACCTTCCTACGACCCTTTATTATCCCCACTGAACAGGAGATGACACTGAGGTCTGGAGTCTTTAAATGGCTTGTCCAAGGCTACACAGCTAACCCGTGAGAGCTGTGACTAGAACTCTGAGCTTGTATGCTCTGACCCTGGAGCCCATGTCCCCACCCTATACCTCCTGCAACCCATTCCTGGGCCTATCCTGCCTCTACACTCCGCACGGGGTGCTGGGCTTCCACATAACCGAGAGACCTTGACCCAGAGGGGCTGCCACTGCCCCCACCATTTCTCGGACTCCTCCAAGTGCCACCGTCTTCCTTTGGAGTGTGCCCCCCTCAGCCACCCACCCTGCCCCTCTCGCTCTTGTTAGGGATAAAGAAGCAAGCCAGTGACTCTCAAACCAGTAGGAGATAATTAACAGATGAATCATGGAAAGGGGGCAAGGAAATGACACTCCACAGCTCCTCATGCATATCTCTGGGATCAAAAGGAGGAAGATTGTTGTCACCAAACACAGAGAAATGGGAAGATGTAGCTAGATAACTTTGCAAATAAGTTGGAGATAGACCTATAACTAGATTACCCTTAGTTACTCACATCCTTAGTTAAGTAGTTAATAGCATTAGATTGTGAACCTGGATTAACTAGTAATGGAGAAATGGGGAAGAAGTAGAGGGGAAGGTGAGCTAATCATGTTAGGGAGGGGGAGCTCATCGCATTAGTATAAAACCAGTTTTCTTTGTCTACTTCGTGCACACATGCTCCTGGCTGGCGGTGCGCCTGACTCTGCAGACTCATGAATAACCGCCTCGCTTTGCTGCTGAAGTCCTGTGTCCCGGAGATTTATTGTGAGCGTTTCTCACACTCTCCCTCTAGAGTTTCTTACCCCTCAGTCCACAAGCACCCTCAAGTTTTCCCCATTTTCAAAAGAAGACCCTCCCCAGGTCTCTTTCTCCTTCAGGCTACCACTTCTTCTTTCTCTTTCATTTCACTGCCAAACTTCTTGGGGCAAAAAGGATTCTGTATCTCCTTTCTGGCCAGTGCCCCCCAGGAGACTTGGTCTTTGGACAGACATGGATTTCCATCCCCACTCTGCCACTGAGTTTTGGTGCAGCCTTGAGCAAATCACAGCAGCCTCTCTGGGTTCTTTGTGGTCACGAGATACCTGTCTCCAGCACGCAGCAGCCATAGTTAATCTGTCATTCCCTGCTGTCCCCCAGCCCTAGCACAGCCCCAGCATGCACAGGCTTAACAGAAAATAGCTGCTGGGTGAGAAACTGAATGAGTGAATTCCATTCACAAAGGGCCTTGCCTCCCCATCACCCCTGCCCGCTCAGGCCCTCACTGCCGGCGATGATTAATTTTTTGTTTATTTTGTTAAGACATACATAACATAAAAATTACCATTTTAACCTTTCAGGGGCATTAAGTACATTCACATTGTTGTGCAACCACCACCAGCAGCCATATCCAGGACTTTTTCCTCTTCCCAAACTGAAACTCTATACCTATTAAATTACTCCCTGTTCCTCCCTCCCCTCAGCGGCTGTAACCACCCTTCTGCTTCGGTCTCTGTGAATTGGACTCTTCTAGGTGCCTTATGTAAGTGGGATCATACCATATTTGCCTTTTGAGTTGGTTAATTTCATGTGTCCACTTGGCCGTGCTATGGTGCCCAGCTGTTTGGTCAAACACCAGCCTAGATGTTGCTAGGAGAGTAATTTTTAGATGTGATTAACTTTTAAATTGGCAGACTTTTGAGTAAAGTAGATTACTCTGCAACATGTGGGTGGGCTTCATCTAGTCATTTGAAGGCCCGAAGAGGAAAGACTGAGGTCTTCCAAAGAAGGAATCCTGCCTGCTGACTGCAACAGAGAAACTCTGCTTGGGTTTCCAGGCTTTGAGCTCAAGCCTGTCACAGGATCTCTTGCCTGCATTTCTAGCTTGCTGGCCCCCTTACAGTTTCAGATTTGCCAGCCCACATTCACATGAGCCAATTTCTTAAATCTCAATTTCTTGTTCTTCCCCTCTCTCATTCTCATATATATGTATATAATGTGTAGGTATACACATATGTGTGTGTGCATATATATAGAATCTCCTATTCGTTCTGTTTCTTTGGAGAATCCTGACTAAAACACTGGCCCTGCTCCCTCTACATAGACCTTATTCCCATCTCCTCATCAGCCCAGATATCACTTCCTCCAGGAAGCCTTCTGGAGCATTTTCTCATAGGATACTTGCCACATGTGGCTTCGTGGAAAGAGTTTAATCCTTGCAAGCAGGGACCATTTTTGCTCCTTGCTTCAGACAGTCATTCAACTCTGCCTTGGACTCAGCTCCCTGGAATGGCCAGGCTATGTGGGTGTCCACTCTGGGAAGTTCCCAAGATACTCCAAGGGTCCCAGTCAGACCTTTAATCTGACAGTAGGACCCCTGGGACTGCTCTCTGGCCTCCAGATGCCTGATGGAGGCTGTGACCAGGATGAGGAGGACAGGCTGCCCCTTAGGACTCCAGCCCCCACTCCCTGGCCCTGGAGGCCACTGAACTATGCTTAGGATCAGGGTTCGGAGAAGAAATTCTGCTTCTAAATCCCAACTTTGCCACTTAGCAGTCATGTCGCCTCAGGAAAGCCACCTAACATCTCAGATTCCTTTCTCATCTCCAAAATGAGAATAATAATGCTTATCTCAGAGAGTATGTGGAGAATGAAATGAGTAACACACAAAGTACCTAGCACATGCTAATCACTCTATAAATGACAGATATTATTGTTGCTGATGCTGTTTTTATTACCTGCTGTGTGACTTTAGGCAAGTGGCTTAACCTCTCTGTGTACTATTTTCTGTTCTTTTAAAACAAGGATAAAAAACAACAATAAATGCTCCACAGGTTGTTATGGGCATTAAATGGGATAAAACATGCGAAGTGCTATTATTAGTCATCAATATTTATTATCATTATTAAAATTTGGGCTGGCCAACTGGGTAGCCCTTGTTCCCTCCAGCTCAGAGATCTGAGGCTCTGGGTGGAGGAAAAGCCCCCTCCCTGCCCCCAACCCTCAGGCCCCTTTGAAGTCCCCAGGGGCCCCAGACCGTGATAAATGTCCCAGCCCTATAGGTTATGACTTGCTGCCAGATTTGACGTTAACCATCATGCCCTGGCCGGGTGTTTGAAGAAAGTGGCTAAATGCTGCTGGGGCTGATGGGGGAGATAGCAGCCGAGGCCGGTCTTTGAAAGCCCCCGGCCGCCCTGGCGAGAGGGAGCGAGGAGGCCGGCTCCTCTCCAGCTGTTTAGTCTACCAATCACGGTGGTGACAAGGAGTCTGAGCTGGCATGGAGAGGGCTGCAGGCGCTGGGCGGGAGGGCCTGCCCTATCGCCACTAGGGGGTCTCCTTGGCTTTCTCTTTTGGGGGCTCTGTGTGTGTTTACCGGCCTGTTTTTCACACCTTTCAGGTGAGCAGAGAAAAGGTGATAGAGGAGAAAGAGCACTGGACTGGAAGGCTGAGAACCAGGGCTCCCCTCTGTCTTTCCTCTTTTCCCCTAGAAAAGGGGAGCCCTGTCATGAAGAGGTTTATGTCCCACCATTCAGAGTCAGCTGGTCCCCTGGCTTTACCTTTTCTTGCAGTGAGTCCTCAGGGAAGATCCTTGACTTCCCAAACCTCAGTTTTGTCATCTGTGAAGTGGGCGTGAATAACAGCCCCTCCCTCTTAGGGTTGATTGAGAATTAAATAAGCTGATGCCTGCAACCCACCTCATAGCTGGGGTTCAGCAGATGGAAGCTGACCTCCAGTGTTGGTTGGGGATGCAGGAATAACGAGCCATGCTTGCGTTTTTGGCTTCTGATGTATCCTCAGATATCTCATCCCAGTTCACAGTTCCCTATGTGCTTTACTGGTTATTTCAGACAACTTTTATCAGAGGCAGAGAAGTATCCTAATTAAAAATAATCACTACCGTCATTGAGCATGTGCTACGTGCTGGGCACTGTGCAGAACAGTTTACGTGTCACGGCTGATGGGGGAAAAGCATTGCAGTTACGGCGTCTTGTGCTGCAGAAACTGAGGCTCATGGCCAAGTGCGGCAAGAAAACCCACAGCCTGTTGCGTTTGTCTTTTGGGTCATCCGTGGTGCTTCCGGTGGGGTAACGGACATACTCATGCCACGTGTCCAGTGCCAGTGGGCAGGAGTTTCTGTTCACCCAGCCACTCACTCAGGGACAGTGGCTGGTGGACCCTCCACCCTGACACGCATTTCCAGGATCACTGGCAAGGTGAAGAGAACCTGGCGAATCGCACACTGGCACTTAAAGTTTGCATTGCCAACATTTCATTGGCTCAGTAAATCACAGGTTATGCCCGACCTCAAAGGGACGTATGGTCCTACTATGTGCTGGGAAGGAGGAGGGAAATGACCAGCACAAGCCCCACAGTCCAGGAGGGGAGGCAAGTGTATAACCAGAGAGACACCACACTCTACCTCATTCACCCTCAGAGCCAGTGGGCATGGCCAGGCTCTCTGTCCAGCCAGCACATGGTAGGTGTTCAGTGGATGTCATTAGGGGAGACAGGGACAGAAAATAAAGTGGGGCAAACCCTAGCCAGGTAGCTCAGCTGGTTGGAGTGTTGTTCTGATACACCAAGGTTTGAGCGTTGGATCCCCCGTCAGGGCACATAGAAGAATCAACCAATGAGTGCGTGAGTTAAGTGGAACAACAGATCAATGTTTCTCTCTCTCTCTCTTCTCTCTCTGTTTCTCTGTCTCTCTCTCAATTCAATATTTTTTTTTTTAAATTAAAGTGGGGCAAAAATGACAGAATGGCCTAAAAATATGCACTCTGAATCAGATGGCCCTAGGTTCAAATTCCAGTCTTGTAATTACTAGCCAGGTGATATCAGACAGTCCCTGCCCACTC
Source organism: Furipterus horrens (assembly GCF_987537825.1). Classification (NCBI taxonomy): domain Eukaryota; kingdom Metazoa; phylum Chordata; class Mammalia; order Chiroptera; family Furipteridae; genus Furipterus; species Furipterus horrens. The sequence continues at coordinate 85,826,553 of NW_028327180.1, forward strand.
AGGACTCTAACTTCCTCATCGGTCCTTGGGAACGACAGTCTCACCGACCTCAGGACTGTTGGCGCATAGCACAGATTCTGTAAAGGATAATAATTGTTTTAATAATTTCTGTGCTCGGTCTTATTACCTCCCTTCCAGGGGTCAGCAGAGAGAGAAGCTGAGATGCCTTCATTCTAGTTCTCAAGGCAGATCAAGCCCAGGCAAGGTCCTGCATCATCAGGCCCTGGGGCCTGGTCCTCCTTGTCCCAGAGCAATCCGGCCAGATCCCAGGGATGTGCTGTAAATGCGGGCCGTTGGCCTCCTGCCCTAGCCATATGCACACACACACGCACACACGCACACACGCACATTCACATTCTTTGTCCTTGATAACCCCTGTTGAAGCCCCACCTGACTCTGATAGGCAGACCCCCCCAGAACTTGGGACCGATGATGAACTTAGTGACCCCAGCCCTGGCTGTGCTGAAGAACCAGGCAACTGTGTTCAGTAGGAGGGTCCTGGCCCCCCTCTCAGCGGTTCTGATTCTGTAGGTCTGCCTTTTCACACATTCCTCTGGATTCTGATCTTCAGCCGTATCCTTGAGCCCTGAACTCCAGTTGGTTCAGTATGTGCCAGGTAGGAATATCTAATAGGCACATGTCAGTCCTGGCCCACCCAGGACCCTGACCCCAACGTGATTCTGCCCCAAGATGAGCCCCCTTGCCCCAGAAAGCCACCTGCCCGGGTCCTGTCCATGATGCACTGTGCTGAGCCCCACGTGTGGCCTGAGGTGAGGGGAAAAGGCAGCTGTGTTTTTTGGTGGGTTGGGCTGGTAGGACTAGAACTGACTGAGAGGCAGAAAACCTGCTGCAGGAACTCCTCTGCTCCCTCTAATTTTCAGGCCTCAGGAGCCTGAGTTTCCTCATGTGCACAGTGGGGCTCATCATGCCCCTGAAGGAAGAAGGTCAGAGGTGGGCACCAACCAAGGAGCTAATGAGGCTACCCCTCACCCCACTGAGGCCCTGCACCTAATTTTGCTTTCCTTAAAGAAGGCCCCATAAAATCCACGTGGACCTGACCAGATAAGGCTACAGGGGTGCCGATGAGGGCTCTCACCTGGAAACTCACCACCTTAGGAAGGGGAGAGAGGAGCCCAAGGGTGCTCCTGGAGCGCCCTCCTCTGCCTGCTTTGATTTCTCCATCCCCTCCCCACCCCACCCCCAGCCAGAGACTGGCCAGGGAGTTTATCAGCAGGGAGTGGCAGGGCCTGCTAATCAGAGGCTGCTTCGGGACCCCAGGGATTAACTCTGCAGACCCCAGGCTGGCCAGGGCCAGACACCCCACCCCAGCTACCTGCTGTGCCCCTGGGCTCTCAGTTTCAGATTGCTGATGGTAGCGATGTGGTGTGGGACAGGACCCTCAGGGAGGGACCCTCCTCCGTAATCTTTCAGTGGCTCTACCAGCAGCGGGAGAGATTAAAACTAAATGGAGCACCTCACTCCTGCTTAGGACCCTCCAGGGGGCTTCCTCCATAGCTAGAATAAACTGCAAACCCATGTCCCGCCCCAAAGGCCCTGCCCACCTCTCTGAACTCAGCCCTCTCTTAAGTGTGCTCCAGCCACCCACCTGTTTCCTTCCGACACCACCCCCCAGACTCGTTCTCACATGGGACTTTGGCACTGGCTCTTCCTGCCTCTGAACCCCCTTCCCAGATCTTTAAAAGCCTCCTCCGTCACATCTCAGAGAGGCCTTCCCTGGCCACCTTTTTAAGGGTACCCCCTCTTACCCCACTGTCACTCTATCATATCGCTGTTCATTTTTCAGTCAGACACTGAAATTCATATCTGTTTTCTGCTTACCATCTGCCTCTACCCTGAGGTGAGCTGAGGTTCTCTCCCCAGTGCTCCCGACAGCGTCTGACACCTAGTGGGGGCTCAGGAGCAAGTTGCAGGATGGAAGGGTGAGGGCCTCGCATCTGTCACGTCCTCCCCGGCTCTGGGCAGGGGTGGGTGGAGAGAGGGAGGGTCGCTGAGCCAGGATCCTTGCTCGGAGGAGCGCGTGTGCCTGCTTCTCCTTGTGGGAGAGCACATTGGGTGGGTGCATTGGAAAGGCAACCGACACCTGCTGGTTTCGGGTGCAAGTGGGGGGCTGGCTTGGAGGAGGTGGCTCCATACCTGGCCCTGGGCTATGAGAGCTTGTTAAAGAGGTAGCCCAGCCTCCCCTTCAGGAGAAGTTGGGATTGGAGGGATTCCTGGGCCTCAGTGGTCAGGGAAGCCTTCCCAGAGGAGCTGTGTTGTGAACAGGGTGAACAGGTACATCTTGGGGCAGGTGGGCTGTGGAAGGGAGACAAGAAGGCTGGGCACCTCCTTGCCCCCAAGTCCAAGACCCCAACGGGATATGGTAAGACCCAGAGAGAGGAGGTGGGCCCTGGCGTCTGCCCCTGCTGCTCCTTCCAGCTACCCACCCTCTTCCCAGGATCCCCCCAGCTCAGATCAGCTGGCATCAGAGACCAGCTCAGAGCCTGCTTCCTATGCACTCCCAGCAAGACATGGGGCACCCCGCAGTCCCTGCTTCCCTTTCCCTGCACGGTGCGTGCGGGGCTTGGTGTGTGAGCTTCTGCCTGGTGCTTTGGCCAAGGTCCTGCCACGCACAAAGCTGGATGACCATAGGAAAGTTCCTTTAAAAAAAAAAATCTCTGAGCCTGCTTCCTCTTCTGTAAAATGGGGTAATAAACAAGATAATGGGAGCTTAAAGCAGGGTAATGCGTGAAGGGCCCCAGCGCTGTGTCTGCTCCAGATCCTGAATAGCATCTCCTCGTCATCCTTTGGTTATAAAGTACACGTGATGCTGCTAGAACTTACCTCGTGTTTATGTCAGTTAGCTTACGGGAAAACCGGTTTCCTTATACGTTGTTTCCACTTCAAGTCGCAGAACCTATAGAGGATGATGTTAAGTGAGGGCTTAACTGTGTACGTGTTAAGTGTTCTGCCAGCTCTTTCTCCAGAGCCCCAGGCTAGCGGGACTTGTGCCTATTCCTGGCTTTTGGCGCCACCGACTGGCCCAGTAGCAGGATGACGCACCGTGTAGTCTGGGAGGAGGGACTTGGTCCAAGTCTCAGATCTGCCCCGATTCCCCTCTGGCGAGGGACAGGCCCCTCCCTTCTGTGCACCTCACCTTTCTCCTCAGTTGAATAGGGATGGTGGTGTCCCTTCGCCCCCGCGGCACCTTGGTTCTGGGCCTTCAGAGAGCCTTGGCAGGGTGCGGGTAAGAATACTTTCCTTGAAGGACTGGCTCAGCCTGAACTCAGAAGGGTCCCCCTGATGAAGTGCTGCGCAGAGCGGATCACACTCCACCCACCTCCAGTGGCGGCTGGACCCAGGACCCAGTTCTCTGGGGGTTAAGACGGTTGGAGACTCGGCCTCTGTCACCTTCCCAAGGCAAGGTCCCCAACTGCTTGCCCTGATTAGGGTGACCACAGAACAAGGAGAGCGGATGCTCCAGAATCGTCGGTTCACCCATCACACACGAGCGCACACACCAAGATCACCCAGACACGTCCACCCAGGAGGTTCACCCTGCTTCTGGCTTCATTGCTTTCAGGTTTCTCCCTTCAACACTCCTCCTCCCCACAGAGTCAGCTCCTGCAGGGAGGAGAGGGTCTTCAACTACTTTGTCTCTGTATCCCGCGCAGCTGGCATGGGGCTGGCACACAGCTACTCTCTGCGCGCGCGCACTCACTGTCTAAAGGATTTACCCTCCTCTCCCACACGCTACGAGACACCCCTCACACCCCATGTGCAATCACAGTAGACAAGCCTGCCAACTCTGTACACACACACACACACACACACACACAGAGACGCTGGCGTGCACGTGTGCACGCCCCTGGCGCATGGCGAGCGCATCTGGTTTCCATCCCAGCCTCCCTCCTCCGCCTTTGGCACTAAAGGCTCCCGCCTGCCCCTGTTTGAAGCTGGCGATGCAGGGAGTTGGGTCATGACGATGGCCTTGTGACTCACAGGCCAGCGCAAGGATTTTAGGGACCATTTGGTTGTAAATTTCACCCAACAAATAGCACCCTCTACCCCAACCCCACCTTCCTTCTTACTTCCAGGGGAGTATCTCCCCACCCTCTACTCACACTCCACTGTTCTGGAACTAACCAGCTCAATTTAAATGGTACCCTTTCCCTAGCGATCACACACTACACCATTGCTCAGTCATTGCCCCTTAGACCTGCCGGTGTTTGAATCCTAGCTCTGCTCTGACTAGGTGGCTTCAAGTGGACTTGGCCACTTGAACAGTGACCTGACAGCTCTTGGCCTCAGTAACTTCCTCAGCAAAACGGCTAATAATAGTACTTAATTCCCCTGGGGTGTAAGTGAGAATGAAGAGAGAATGCGCTAAGCCCAGTACCACCATGCCTGGCACCTGTGAAATGCTCAGAAAATAGGAATTATGGTTATTCTTATTATAGAGTCCTTACTATTATTCTTAGGATGCTATTGAGGCTTAAAATAGAGCTGAACAGAGTTCCCTGGTACCTCTTCCTAGTTCCCCAGAGGTCTCTGACCCCTAGGGTGGAACACCCCCAATACCACTAAATCTATCTTAGCCTTAAATTCCAGACCCTTTTCTCTTCCCAAAGGTTCACAGGCACGTAAAAAGAAACCTACAGCTTTATTGATATATAATTCACATTCTCTTCTAAAGTGTACAATTCAGTGGTTTTTTAGTATAGCACCACTATCTGATTCCTGAACATTTTTACCACCTCAGTAGTCTCGTAGCCATTTCTCCTGTGAAAAAGGAACAGCAGGCCCAAAATGGAGTCACTGTTGCTAAGCCCCACCTCGATTTACACCTAACCTATTCACAGTTTCAGCCTTTAACAGAAGTGGGATTTTAAACTAATCAATATCTGACCTTTTGTGTCTGGCTTTTCTCACTTAAAATAATTTTTTGTGGGGAGCGGGCTGGGTGGAAGGCAGCAGAGGGGGAAAATTGGGACAATTGTAACAATATAAATAATACAAAAAGAAAGGAAACATAAAATAATGTTTTCAAGTTCCATCCGTGTTGAACCATGTATCAGTACTAAATTTCTTTTTATTGCTGAATACTATTCCATTGTATTGCTATTGACCCATTTATCTGTTGATGAACATTTGAGTTGCTTCCATCTTTTGGCTATTACAAATTAAGCTGCAATGAACATGGGTGTACAAATATCTATTTGAGTCTCTGCTTTCAATTTTTTTTGATATCTACCCAGAAATGGAATTGCTGTATCATACGGTAATTTTATGTTTAACGTTTTGAGGAGCTGACCAACTGTTTCCCCAAGGGGCTGTGCCCATGTACAGCCCCACCAGCAGCGTAAGAGAGTTCCAGTTTCTCTACTTCCTCCCCAACACTTGTTTAGTCTTCTAATGATTATAGGCTTCTTACTGTGTGTGAAGTGGTATTGTGGTTTTGATTTGCATTTCCTGATGGCTGAATGATGCTGAGCATCTTTTTATGTGCTTATTGGGCATTTGCATATCTTTTCTGGAGAAATGTTTATCTTTATGCCAGAACCAAGCTGCTTTTACTATAGCTTTGTAATAAATTTTAAAATTAGCAAGTGTGAATCTTAAACTCTGTACTTTTAAAGGTTGTTTTGGCTATTTTGGGTCCCTCAAGTTTCCGTATGAACTTTAGGATCAGCTTATTGTCCATTTCTGAAAAGCCAGCATTGAATTTGTAGATCAAGTTGGGGGAGTGTTACCCATAAACAGAAGATGTCTTTCCATTTGGGTCTTTAATTTCTTGCTGTGATATTTTGCACTTTTGTAAATTCATTCCTGAGTATATTTTTTCTTTATGGTGCTATTGTAAGTGGAATTGTTTTTCTTAATTTCTTTTTTGTCTTTCTCATTACCAGTGTATAGGAATAGAATTGATTTTTGTATCTGGGGGAAAGTCAGTGTATCTAAAGAGTCTGTCAGAATGCTGATTCTCATGCATGCCTCCATGAAGTTTGTAGTGAGGCCTGGAAATCTGCATTTTAGCCTTCACACACCCCCACCCCACCACAGGGGTACACTTTAGAAAGGGCTAGCCTGGTCCTCTCTGACATCATATTCAACCTCCTTTCTGGGCCTTTGCACAAGTTGTTTCCACTGCTTGGAACACTTTTTGTCTAGATTTCTATCTGGTTAAGACCTACTCATTCTTCAGAACCCAACAGAGTTCCCTCCTTCAGGAAGTCTTCCCTGGTTGCTGCTTCCTCCTAACGGGATTGGGCACCCTTAGTACTCAGCATATATAACATGTCGTGGTAATTGTTTTTTGAACATTATGAACACAGTTTCCTTGTAAAAAGTGAACACATTGCAGTTGAGCCCTCAGTCCTTTTGCTAATCAATCCCACTGTTTGGTGTCTCCAGCCCCACCCCAACCCCAGACGTAGTTCAGTGCATTTATACACATATACCGGACTGGAGTGTTTTATTTTACATAAGTGGTGTCATGCAGTGCATATCGTTCTGTAACTTGTTTTTCACCGATAGCACGTGTAGGAGACCTACCTCTGTCATTACCCACCATGCTCTGTTCCCCACACAGCATACCAGAGTGTGGCCACCTCCCAGCTAACTCCCCCATCCCTCTGTAGATGAATATTTGCCTTCTCACTAGAGTATCAACTCTTTGAACAGAATACACAGACTCTGGAGGCAGACTGCCTGGGTTCAAATCGTACTTCTGCCATATACCAGCTGTGCAGCCTTGGGCAAGTTCCCTATTTCTCTGTCTCATCTGTAAGGTGGGGGCAATGATCACTGAAACTTCATGGGGCTGATGTGAGTTATAACACAGACAGCACTTAGAATGGGCACCTGGCACACAGTAGGTGCTTTGTAAATGTTTGTTAGCTGACTCAGCAGATGAAGGTGAGCAAACTGCGGGCCCCAGAACATAATGTCCCTGAAGAATAATGAGATTAGGAAATGGCTGGCGGGTCACAGCGAGTGAATTCAGAGGGAGTTCCTGTAATCAGCATCTAGGTCTGTTAAGCAGGTCTTTGTAGTGCCTCTGGAACAGTCACCAGAACTTACATAAGTCAGAGAGCCAAGGTTTGCCTCCTGGCAATGGTCCAGCCTCAGAATCAGACAGAACTAGGTTCGGGTCCTGGTTCTGCCACTTGGTAGTTGCATTGACCTTGGGAAAGTCACTCAACCCCTCTGAGCCTCAGCTTCTTCAACTGTAGAATGGTAAAGCAGTGATGCTTACTCAGAAGAATGTTATGAGGATCATAGGTAAAGAGCTTGCCTTGGTACCTGATATATTGATGATGCTCAATTTGTTGGGCCTCTGGATCCAGCTGTGCCTGAAGCTGTAGCCCCCCTCAACTTTTCAGTTAACGGAGCCAGTGGATGTTTGCTTAACCCCATGAGAGTTGGATTTCTGTCCTTTACAACTCAAAGAATATGGCTAATCTACAGAGTAAATTTTGTTGTAAAGTTTCATATTCTGACCCCACTATCCAACTCCTAGCTTCCACGTGACCTGAATAAAACAAATGGACATATACATACAGGTGGTTACTTTGGAATAAAGTGAGTTCAATGCTTCATCTTTCCCATCTCTCTCTCTCTCTTGTTTAAGCCGCGTTTCACATGGTCATGGAAGCAGAGTTTATTCCTGCTAATCATAGTGATGGCACAGTCTTTCACTGAGCTTTCACCCCAGCTCTGGGGTGAAGGGCCAAAAGAAGGTCCTTTTTATGATCCCTTCTCCACAAAGCACTGTCCCCCTCCCATTTCCTTCTGACTGAGGATGCTGTCTGTCTCTCTGTGCTTCTAGAGGCATCACAGGAAGCAAGGGAAAGAAAGGGTAACTCTGGAGTGCATACTGCCTGGCTTAAAACTCCGTTCCCCTGCTTGCTAGCTGTGTGACTCTAGGCAAGTTACTTGCCTCTCTGGTCTCCATGACTCTAACTACAAAGAAAAAAACAGAGACAATATTATCTATCTCCGGATTTTGACACAGAATACATGTAAAGCTAACAGAGCATGGCAAATAGTAAGGACTCAAGAAAGGGTGGTTATTATTCTTAATAATAAAGCATTGAGCATGGTGCTTGGCATGGAGCAGTCAGCACTTAATAAATGTTTATTTAAATGAGTTAAATTCAATTCAATGTGAAAATTGGATGGAGGGACAACTGTGATATATGGCCTGTGAACCAAAAGGTCTCTGGTTCGATTCTCAGTCAGGGCACAAGCCTGGGTTGCGGGCCAGGCTCCCAGTTGAGGGCATCAAAGAGGCGACTGATTGATGATTCTTTGGCACATCAATGTTTCTCTCGATCTCTTTTTCCCTCCCTTCCCCTCTCTAAAAATAAATAAATAAAATCTTTAAAAATGTATCTAAAATATTTAAGAGAAATAAATATAATGAATAGGCATAATGAAAAAAACGTGATGTCTGAGGTTCCAAAAAATTAAAGGTGGAAAAATATAAAATCAGTGTAGCAAGTATAGATGATTGTTGGAGCTGGGTGATAGGTACATGGATGTTGGTTACACTCTCTACTTTTGTGTATGTTTACAAATTTAAAAAAAATTAAAAGAAATAATCAAAAACAAAGAAATAAGTTAAATCGACTTTGACCTATCTGAGGAAAAGAGGGCGTCCACTCCTCGCCCAGGTTTCACTCAGCATGAGTGCTAGACACAGGCATGGGGCCAGTTCAATGCCACAAGCTGACAGCCAGGAAATGCCAGGTCCTTGGGACAAGGGGCACTTGGCCTCCTGGGGGCCAGGGTTCCTGGTGGGGATGTTTCCCATCTGAGAGTCACACAGGATGACAGAAGACCCCACTGATCCCCTACCCCACTCACTCACACACAGAGCTAGTGGAATCGGGGCTGCTTTAGATGAGGTCCCTCATTAGATGAGATCTCCTGATTTTAATTAAACTTCCTAAGCAAAATATTATTTAGGTTGGAAACTCATTGTCTAGAATTTGTAGTCATGTAAGAAGCGCCTGATATTTGAGATGTTTGTCATGGACTCCCAGAGGCTCCTTGTGTCACGGAGGTTCCTGAACTGCCCTAGGAGAGGTCCTAGCTGTATCATGAGGAAGAAACAGCACCGGTTGGGGGGTCAGGAGCCAGAGCCCATTCTGACTCTGCAGCCTCCTTGTGAGTGACAAGATGAAGCACTCAGCAGAGGGACAGAGGGGGCCTCCAGGGTCCCACAGACCAGGCACAGAGCCGAGATGTTAACTACTGGGAAGCAAAAGTGATGTTCAGGCTTCTTCACTCACTAGCTGGGTGGCCTTCAGCCACCTACTTTGCCTGTCTGAGCCTCGGTTTTCTCATCTGTCAAATGGGGAGACCAATCCTCCTGGGTCTGATCCAACGCCACTTCCCACTCAACCTCTGTTTCTGCCCCAGCACCTGCCCAGTTTGCAATCACACATCAATCTGATTGTTTACTCACCTGTTCCCTGTGCCACTGCCTAGCCTACCCCCAACTCTAAGCTCCTGGTGGTGGTGGTTTGTTTAATCAGTCATTCGAGCCCCAGCACCCAGCCCAGTGCCTGCCGTAATGGGGCCCCTTGATAAACATACTGATGGATCATGAAAAGGGCTTAGCCCTGGGTCTGATACTTAGTAAGTGCTCAATAAATTATAGCTACTATAATTGCTATTATAATTCCTGAGCGTCTGTTACTTCTCTTATCACATGAAGATGCTCTGTTACACCCCCAGAAGTGTTCTGAGGGCTGAAAAGACAGATATTGGACTTGGATTAGCCAATGTCGATGCAAAGAATTATTAGCAAGTATCATCTGGAATGCAAAGCCAATGCCTGTGGGCTGCGAGGCCTCGGGGAAGCAAGGCCACTGGGCGCAGGGCCACAGACACCTGGGTCCAGCAGGGAAGACCTCTCCATGAGAAGGAGGGCATGGTCTTTCTTTGCTTTGCTTTTTATTCTTGATGCATGTGTTATCACTTTTATACTTTGCAGAGCAACTGAAAGTGATTTTTATTTCATAATTTTCAAGTGTCTTTTAACTGTCCCAATATGTGCCTGACAGTGTGGATCCCCCTCTAGAATATGACATGAGGACCCTCGGGTAAGAGGATGGAAACAAAGGGGAGGCTTGGGCTATGCTTTTGCAGAGACCTGTCCACTCCTGGGGGCGTATAGGAGACAAGGTTACAGGAGGCGACAGTCACTGGAAGTGGTGGGATGAACTGCTTGAGTCCTGTCTGCATTATCCATGCTCCCTTTTTCCTTAAGAACCCCAATTTTCACTGTGCTCCATTGAAAAACAATTTTTCAGCCTCCTTTGCAGATAGAGGAGACCATTAGGATCTAAGCAGAAGTCATTGGATAGGACTTCCAGGAAATCTCTTCAAAGACCACTCACTGGGGTGAAAAGTGTCCCTTTTACCTGTCTCCTTTTTCTTGTATAGAACTCTAGGACTCAGATGTGATGCCTGGAGCCCTAGCAGCCATCCTGGACTGCAGGGATGGAGGCCACACACTAAAGGTGGCAGAGCATGAGACTACATTCTTGATGATATAGAAAGCCATCCCAGGCATAGACTGCTTCACCCTAGGTATCTCATTATATGAGAAATTAAAAATTTTGATCATATTTTTATAACAAGAAGCTCAACACAATTCTTTACAGGTGGGGAAATGACGAAGGAAAGGGCCTAGCTCAGCATCCAATACGTAGTGAGTGCACGGATGAAATAATTAGTGAGTAAGCTAGGGAAGGAAGGGGTGGAGGGAGGGAGGAGGAAGGAATGGAAAAAAAAAAGAAGAGGAAGGAAGGAAGGAAAGAAGGGGAAGAAGAAGAGAAAGGAAGGGAGGAAAGAAGGAGGAGAGGAAGACAGGCATCTATGATGGCGCAGAAGATCTCTCTGATCTGCAAGTGGGTTTAGCACTTGAAATGAGGAATCTTTGGGGGAAATTTAAGCCCAGACTCTCTCCAGGCCTCCCCCTTAGATCACACTCTTGGCAGAAGCCAATGATGGCATTTTGTCTATGTGACCCCCCATGTTCTTGGTGCCGACTCCCTCAAACTTGAGTGAACAAGGAACAGAGCCCAAACCAGGAGAGGCCTGACCCCCAGGCTCGTGCCACAAAGAGACCCTGCCCCAGTCTCCTTCCCCGTCTGAGCTAGCTTCTCCCACAGGATGGGAAGGCAGGTGCTCTGGAAGGGTCTCTACAGCTGTGACTCACCCAGAAAGATGTTTTCAAACTTGCGCCAGGGGCCACCTTTCCTTTGACAGTTGTCACCCCTCTGTACTGAATAGGCAGGCTTTCTCCTTTATTCCTCAGGGCAGCATAGAGCGGTCAACATATTATAACAGATTTGGTAACACACGCTCGGACTCTGGCCATCCCTCCCCGGGGTCTGCATAGCCAAGGAGGGCAGAGCCAGCCCTCAGGGTTCTGGCACCGACGTCATGCTGTCAGTGTCTGCATTTTATTCCCTTTCCAGACCTTTCTCTTCACCCCCTCCCTGAGTTGAGGCCTCAGCAAAAGGATGAAGCTGGGTGGGAGTTGGGGACAAGTTGAGGATCTTCTGTGCCCTGTCACACCCCCCACCCTGTCCCCCGTTCCATCTCTGGCTCCAATGCAGAGAGGCAGCCAGGCCGCTCAGCCCAACCCAGGCGCCTCTGGGGGAAAACAAATAAAAATAAAATGGTAATAACTCGGCAGAGCGGGGACACGGGCAACAGCTTTAGCCAATTAACATTCCTTCGGGGTTTGGGGCGCCCCCCCTTCAGCGGCACCTCATAAATGTCAGGAGTGGATTGGGAATGGCCAGGGTTTCTCTGCAGCCTGGCTGAGGCTGGCACCCTGAGCTGGGTCTGCCCAAGCAGCTTTCCCGGGAGGAGAGGGGCAAGCATAGCCCTCCAGGGGCTGAAAGGAAGCCAGAGTGAATGCCCTGCCTGGCAGTGCTAATCAGCGTCACAAGGTCAAGGAAAGATTTATGGGGAAAGCTGGAGAACCTGTCTAAGCACAGCCTGGTGTGTGTTAAGCCCTTCCAGGAAAGAGGGGAAAGGCAAAAAGTCTGCCCCTCCACGGCTTGACTCCTCCCTACATGAATGAGAGAGAACAAAGCCTTGTTCCTGACAATTCTCCTCCCAGTGCCCAATGCACCCATTTCACAGATGTGGACAGTGAGGCCCAGAGACTGGATGTGACTCATTCAATGTGCCTGAAAGCCAGTATAAATGACAGAGCAAACGACCCCCTGTGCCTTCTTTCCCTCTACTCCACATGTCCTAGCTGCACGCCTTAGCTTGAGGAGAGGATCTCTCCAGCTCCTACTTTCTCTGCCCTCTGAGCACAGCTTCCCTGGTGCCCCCAGCAGGGTCCGGACCCCTCTGATTCCCTCCCATTCCTCTCTGTACTTCTATTTCATAGCACAACTTGGATTGCATATTAGTTATTTTGTCTCCCCCACTAGGTTCTAAGCTTCCAAGGTAAGGCGGAGTCTACTCTGCTCACTGTTGAGTGCCTGCACGTGCCTTGTGAATGGATGGATGAATGTGGACAAATGTCCTGCCTTTGCCTGACGGTGCCCAGGTGCCTGGTGGGACAGAGGGTTTCCTGAGGTCCCTGTTTGGGCCCTTTAGGGCAGCCCTTCTCACAGGCAAGAATCCCAAACCTACTGGTACATCTGAATCTCCTGGGACTGCTTGTGGAAATGCAGCTTCCCAGGCTCCACCACCAGAAATCCTGAAGCAGGAGGGCTGGGAAGCTGCATTTTGGCAAGGCCTTGTGAGATTCCCAGGGGGAAGGAGAACAGTGCCCCCTGGAGGGCAGGCCAGCAACCTTTGCTGGGACCCCACCTCCACCACGGGGCCTACCCCAGTGCAGATGTGTGTGTGTGGAATGGGCTAGAAGTGAATGGGGGCTTCAGGACTGACCACAGCCAGAGAGGTGAGTGGAAATAATGGGACCAGAAGTCTCACGGGTCAGAGGTCCAACTCCAGTTCTGCCCCGTAAGACGCTGCATAATTCTTGGCAAAATGCTTCATCTTGCTAAGCCTAGGTTTCCGCTCTCGTGAAATGGGAGGAAATAAAACAGATCCCAAAGGGCTGCTGACAGGAGTCAACAGGATTCTATAAAGGGCTACAAAGTCACACCCTGTGTGTTACTACTGAACTTGCCCTCGTCGTCACTGTTGTTGCTATTGGTAGTTTTGCACAGAATGATGGGGGGTTTGAACGCCAGGGTGAAGGATGTAAATTTAGATTTAATATCAAAAACATTTTTATTCATTCATTTATTCAACTAATGTTTATTGAATAATAGTGCTTATTCCTACCATGCTCCAGTGCTGCCTGGCACTGGGGGTACCGTCACTGCCCCTGCCTTCAAGAAGTCTCCTGCCCAGACCAGGGGGCCTTGGTGCTCACAGGGCCAGGCAGCTCTTGTGGCTGGGTGTCCAAGGCTGTGTGGGGTGAGCAGCAAGCCAGGGGCCAGAGCTGGGGTCTGCAAAGGGCTGCTACTCCCCAGCCCCACCCGTAGAATTCAGGGGCAGAGCTTCTGATTTTACAAAAGAAGCTGGAAATGTGTAACTTTCCTTATTTTTAAATGTTGGCCTCTGATTCAGAAAATCAGTTTAAGCCAAGAACTGAAGAACTGAGTAAGAATTATGCAGGGTCTGAGAGCGAAACCGATCAACCTGGAAAAGTGGGGGGGTGCCCTCTATGCCAGAGTGGCCTGTCCCAGGCTGCTGGGTTCCTCAGGACAGCCTGCACACAGGCTCCCTCCACCCCTCCCTGGACCGAGGCCCACGAGGACAGGGAGCCAGTCCTGGCCCAGCTCTGACAGCGCACCAGGAGGAACTCCCAAGTGTCAGGAGGGGCTGCAGTTACCTCCAGAGTGGTCATCAGGTGAGAGGTGACCTGAGGGTGTGAAGGCTTGAGGGGCTTTGCAAGGGAGGCAGAGCCAGAGGTCCACACAGGGCCAGACCAAAGCAAGCTCACCCACGAGGGAACGGCCAAGCTGAGGTCGGAGCCAGCCTGCAGGCTCCCTGTCCAGTGCTCTTTCCAGTCTCCCAGGAAACCGCACAGACCACTTGCTGCTGCTCTCTGTCCCCATACTGGGAGATGCTGGGATTAGCCAGGCCTGATCAGAGGGCAGAAACAGATAGGTGTTCATCAGAACAGCACAGGGGGAGGGGGGCGTGCAGTGGGTAAACAGCCAAAATATAATAAACTGTTGAGGACCAGAAGCTCCTGGAGGACTGAGGTGGAGTCTGATCTGATTTTGTACTCCCCCTCCCCCGCAGTCACACAATGGGCACCTGAGAACCGTGGGCAGGAAACGGGAAATGCACGCTGTCAAACTTGCTCTTTTCTGGCTCCTCCGTGCCTGGTGGGTGGAGTTCGGCATCTCCCCTGTCCCCGCATATCCACTTTGGGGAACCCTGGAAAGTGGGGCTGTTTCCCTGAGCCGGCGTGTCTGGGGCGCCGTGATTTCAGTTGCTCTCGGGCTGGTGGCGCCTGCTGCACCGGCTCCCCGAGGCGAGGGTGTGATCCGACCGCGTTAATAAATCCCGCCAGGAGGGGGCGATAAACACCGAGACGTGGTGCTGGGCCCGAGGAGGTCTGGATCCTGGAGATTCCGCTCCCCTTTGGGCACCCAATTCGCCACCAGCGGACGCTGGATCGCGCCTCTGCTCACCATCTCGAGGCTCTTCCGGGAGCGCTCCCAGAGTTGGGGTGGTTGTAGGTGAGCGGGCGAACGCCCTGCAGACGCTCGGCATCCCGAATCCCGAGGAAGAGGTGTCCCTTTTGGAAAGCTGGCCTGCTGGGAGGAGGCGGGTAGAAAGTGACGGAGTATCGGGCAAGGCTACTAGCTGATGAAGCTCCCGTCATTTTGATACTGCTCGTCCGTGCTGCTTTGTCTCCCTCTGGCGGAAACCAAAGAAGCCTTAACACCTTTATAACAAAGAAAGCTGATTCTTTTTGTGTGTTCCCTTTTCTGTCCCTCCGAACTCCTTCCCTTCTTTACCATTGCTTTATGCTTTCTTTCATTTGTTGTATGTTTTTGGTTTGTTTGTTTTTTGTTTTGTTTTTTACTATTAAGTGGCCATCAATAAGGAAATGAAACAACAAGTAAAATACTAAAATTCGTCTGGTTCCTGGCTGAGTTCCAAGTCATACTGTTAATTTATACCAAGCTACACTCGTTTACTAGTGGGCACTTGGGTTGCTTTCATATTTTGGCTATTGTAAATAATGCTTCAATGAACATAGAGGTGCTTTTATTTTTTCAAATTAGTGTTTTGGGTTTCTTCAGATATATTCATATCCAAAAGTAGACTTGCTGGGTCATAAAGCAGTTCCATTTTTAACTTTTTGAGAAACTGTAATTGGTTTTAAGATTTGTTGATTCTCCTGGGTTTTGAAGATACTTGATCCAGTCATTGACAAATATAGTTTTCCTTCAAAAAAGTTATACTCCTGCCCTGGCTGGGGTGGCTCAGAGGATTGAGCACCGGCCTGAGAACCAAAGGGTCGCTGGTTTGATTCCCAGTTGCGGCACATGCCTAGGTTGCGGGCTGGGTCCCCACTTGGGGGGGGGTGTGAGAAGCAAACACACATTGATGCCTCTCTCTCTAAAAATAAATAAATAAAATCTTTAAAAAGAAAAGTTATACTCCTTTTTTTCCTCATGCTTATCTTAATTGCATTAACTAGGCCTTCTAATATAATTTTTTATTGAAGTAGTAATCGTGAGCATTCTTGTCGTTTCCTGACGTGAGTGGGTATACTGCTCTTTCTCCTTGACATATGTTTGTTATTACACTATTCCTAGTTTTATCTTATCCTTTCAAGATCAATTTGTAGTATTTTGAAAACTGCCTTTCATCTTTTGTCCAATCTCTTGATATCAACTTACTTAGGAAATGATGAACACAAGGCAGTATTCTAAAGCCGCGCTATCCAGTAGAAATTTCTGCAATAACAGAAATGTTCTGTATGTGTAACTGTCCAATACAATAACCACTGTCCACTTGAGGCTACTGAACAGCTGACGTGTGGCTAGTGCAGCTGAGGAACTAAATCTTCATTTTTATTAAATTAAATTAAAAAACTGATACATGATTCAGTTGTTGAAAGACATTTAAGTATGTCTGGAACATCAGTTTTTAAATCTGTTTGTCAACTATAAATTTTATAGCTTAAGTACTGATTAAATATTTCCAATGGAAAGTCAGCATCCAGTTTGAGCTATGTTGTAAGTACAAAATACAAACTGGATTTTGAAGATTCGGTTCAATGAAATAATGTAAAATATCTTATTAATTTTATATTGATTACTGGTCAAAGTGTAATAATTTGCATATAGTGCATTAACTAAAATATTAAGATTACTTTTACCTGCTTATCTTGACTTTTCTTAATATGGCTATTAGAACATTTTAAATGATGTCTATGGCTCCCTTGATGTTCTCCTTGGACTCAGTGTCCTAAGAATGGTGGAGTGGTGAGAGGATTTGGTGAGTCTGGGCTTGATTCATGACCCTTTGACCTTGAACAAGCCCTCACCTGCTGAACTGTGGCTTCTTCAGGTGAAAAAAAACAAGGATAATATACATCCTGCCCTGCAGACCCTCTCGATACTATTGTGAGAATAAAATCGAAAAATGCATATAGAGGTATGTTGTAAACTGTAAGGTAATAACAGCAACAACATATTTTCAGCTCTTGCTAGGAGCCACATGCATTATGTCACCAAGCCACACTACTGTATTGTGTGTGAGACCCGGTCCAGGGCTAGTCCGATTTTACAGATGAGGAAACTGAGCCTGAAAAAGTCTGAGGGACCTGCCCAGCGTCCCAGAGCAGGAATGACTGCCAGGATCCCAAACCAGGCCGACTGACTCCAGAGTCCACATGTGCCGCCCACAGTGCACGCAGAAATGGCCACTCAAGGAGAGCTGAAAAGACACAGGCTCCTAACAGGTCTAGTAACCAGGTGGCATCGGTCACAGTGTTCCAGGCAGTGGGGCGCCTGCAGGTTCCCTCCACTCTCCACGCTGACACGCTTGGCCAGGTCGCTTGGCCTACCTAGCTAAGCTTTCGTTTCTTTGTGGACTAATGACGGTGGTCACGTGTGCTCATCATTAAGTGACATCACGCCTAAAAAGCGCAGCACCTTGCGTGCAGAAGTAAGGACTTTAAAATGTGGCCTTTCCACCTTCCAGTCATGTGATTTCAACCCTTTGGTTCCTGGGTTTCTTTGGTAACAGAGATGACAGTAGCATCTACCTGGGGATTTTGTGTGTTGGTTAATTGAGAGTGGATACTCCTGGGTATGGTCAGTGCTCACTGGAGTTGGCCATTTTGTCCCAGTGCCCTGCTAGGGGTTGGAGGAGGCAGAAAGGCTCTGGCAGGGTACTCCTCAGGAAGGGAAGGCGTAGGTAGGTAGCCAGGGAACACGTGACTGAAAATGGGGACGCAGCACCCCTTTCAGTGGGGGCGGAGCTAGGGTGGGGTTGTGTATGGGCACATTTGGCCTGGGCAAAGGGGAGCAGGGAAAAGCTGAGTTTCTGATACTGACTTGGCCACTTGCTCTAGGGTCTCCTGGCTCTGCCCTGAGGCCGTCTAGCTCAAGGGTCCCCTGACTGCACCCTGCTGCAGTGCTACTGAACCCGGAAAAGCCTGTGTTCATGTTGCCTGTCATCTACCAGAGCCATGGATTGAATTTTTATGGCCCTTTATTCAGATAGTCGGTGATCTGAGAAGAGAGCAGATTTGTACTCTGACAGACTGTCTTAAAGTCCATTATAAACAGGCCCTTTTTATAAGGAGAAAAGTGTAGGTAAGGGGTTTGGAATTCAGGGAAAAGGTTAATTGGATAAAAGCTGTAGCATTCCTTCATCTGTGTCCTGGGCGTGGTTCTTGTGCCCTGGGTGGTGGCCCTTGTGTCCTGGGTGTTGGTCCTTGTGTCGCAGGTGTTGGTCTCTGGGCAGTGGTCGTCCCACCCTGGAGCACAATGGCTCGGATACTGTCTTGATTGCTTGCAGTCCTCCTGAGGCACAAGGTAGAACTGCTTCTGGTTTCCTGGAGTCAAGGTGGGTCATACCTCCAGTTCCTGAAACAATAGCTTTTTACTTATATGGATTACTGAGCTTATTAGCTGTTACCCGAAACTAAAATTTCCCGACATTTGAGGCCCTCATCACTACCTCCTGCCCCTCTTTGGAGGGATGAAGACAGCTGGCAGCCTTGGCCGATCGGCAAGGAGCACCAGCATCAGAATCTCCCCGAGGGAAGGACTCTAGGAGACTGGCCCAGTGACCCCAGGCCACACCCTCTGGGCTACTAACCTAATTCCTTTCTGCTTTCAAACCTCCCGGGCCTCCTCTGGGTCCATTTCCCTGTCACACTGAGTCAGCTGTTTGCTCAGAGCTAAAATGGGAAATGGCAACCTTCTTCCTCCAGCAGGGGGCTGTTGAGACTAAAGGTTTAGCCAGTGAATGTGGAAGGGATGTGTGGCAAATAAAGCATCCTGCAAACTTAAATCTCTTTTCCAGCCCTGAACCCTGACACCCACCGCTTAGTCTTACAGGGCCCGGTTGCCTTGTCCGAGAGATGGAGGGACCTGTGACCCTTCTGCTTGAGGTTTTCTATTCGTGTATTCATTTATTCGGTCAGTGTATTTTAGGTGCTGGCCACTGTGAGGGCTCCAGCTGAAACCAGAAAAGCCGGTGTCCCTGTTGCCTGTCACCTACCAGACCCAATAAGCAGAGACAGGGCTTGAATCGTTATGGGCGCTTTATTCAGATGGCTGTTGATCTGAGAAGACAGTGCGTTTGTATCCTAACAGACTGTCTTAAATTCCATTTTAAAAGGGGCTCTTTTTATAAGGAGAAGAAAAGTGTAGGCAAGGGGGTTGGAATTCAGGGAAAGGTGAATTGGATAAAAGCTGCAGCATTCTTTCATCGGTGCCCTGGGCGGTGGTCACCCTGGAGCACAATGGCTCAGATACCGTCTTGATTGCTTGCAGTCCTTCTTGAGGCGCAAAGGTGGAACTGCTTCTTGTTTCCTGGGGTCAAGGTGGGTCACACCTCCAGTTCCCGAAACAATAGCTTTTTACCTACATGGATTACTGAGCTTATTAGCTGTTACCTGAAACTAAAATTTCCCGACATTTGAGCCCCCCATCAGAGCCACCTCATCTTCTCTTTGCTTCCCTCTCTGCTGGTATGCATCCCACTGCAGGCAGGGGCTTCCCAGTCCTGGCCAGGAGGAAGACACAGCCACCGTGCGAGAAGACACAGGACAATGTGGCACATTCCCCATATTCAGCTACGTTTATTCAACCACAAGGGACTATCCTTTATTCTGAGATTATCTCTTTGTATCTAGTTGTAAAAAGGTCCGTTTAATTAGTTATTTGTTTATTTTGGTGGTGTGATGGTGACCAGAGGTGGGAGTTGATTTTCTAAATGTTTTTCTTGGGCAAAATGAAAAGTTAGCAGCTCTGGCATGGCCAAAATGCTCTAGAATGGGTCCATGTTACCGTCTTTCTGGCAGTCAAGCCCTTCTGTAAATGCCCACCTTGGAGAATGGGCTGGGCCTGGTGACTGGGGTTCTAGAACAGAATACGTACAGCAATAAGCACCTTGCTGACTGGGTTACACCACACGGTGACTTCCGTCTTGCTGGGTGATGCCTGTTGTTGCTTTCTTGACCTGCACACAGCCTCTGTTGAAGCAAACTGCCACATAGGAGATGCTGCCCACGTGGCCAGGAACTGAGGGTGGCCTCTGGCCAACATCTAAGAGGTGGGGGGGAGGGGGGGGGGACTCCAACAGTCTTCAAGAATTGAGCCGCATGACCTTGAAGAAGACAGTTCCTCAGTGGAGCCTTGGGATCACTACAGCCCAGCTGCAGGGCCCAGACGAGGGTGAGGCCGCTGGGCCACTCAGGACACAGTGTAGGTTTTAGGGCAATTTGTTACGCAGCGATAAGTAACCAAGCCACTTGGGTATTTTTTTATATGTTCCTGGTCTGTGAGAGCCAAGCAGCTCCTTACAACTCCTTTCCAGATAAGCATGGAGATGGTAAGTGTGGGGAAGCAGCTCCAGGGCAGACCTGATCCTCAGCTCAGCCCTTCCCGCCCTTAGGTAAATAAATAGCTTTGCGCAAGTCGCTTGGATTTCTCTGGGCCTCAAGTTCCTCATCCATGAAAGGGCTATCACACTGCTCTCCTAAATGGGAAAATGTGTGTAAATACGAATAATTACTATTTCTAGAATGTTCTTTCGTGTCAGGGCCCAGTGTTAAATGCTTTATAGGCATTATTGCATTTTATCCTCACCAACGTGTTAGGTAAGTTGTTATTACCCCCTTCTTAAAAAAAAAAAAAATTGTTTTTATTACCCCCTTAAAAAAAAATAAATTATTTATTTTTAGAGAGAGGGGAAGGGATAAAGAAAAAGGGAGAGAAATAGCAATGTGGGAGACATACATATATTGGTTGCCTCCCACACACACCCCCAACTTGGGACCTGGCTGGCATGAGCCCTGACTGGGAATCGAACTGGCAAATTTTCAGTTGGCAGGACAGCACTCAATCCACTGCACCACACCAGCCAGGGCTATTACCCCTGTTCTTGAGATGAGAAAATTGAGACTGAGAGAGACCTGGGACCATACTGAAGCCTGCCAGATTCCATTCGAAGGCACAGGACCTGTGCAAGCTTGACGCTTTGGAGGCCCTCATAACCTGTGACTTAAATGAATAAAATGTAGAAGAAAGGAGGAAGACGGCTGGAGGTCCAAAGTATGCTTTCTCACTTATGACCACTAGGTGGCAGAAAAGACAGGCAAACAAGCCTCCACCGCTTAAAGCTTAGCTGAAAGTTGATTTCTGCCGTATTTCCCTAAATATTTGTGGAATGCTCGTTATGTGCCAGACGACTTTCAATAATTATATTAATGCTTATACACCCCTAAGAGGCTTGTTATTACCAACTTACAAAACAAAAAACTGAGGCTAAGAGTTAAGTCCCTTCCCAGTCGGCTAGAAAATGGCCTGAATTAAGATAATCATTCTTCGTGAGTTTTTCCCCTGCCAGTATACCTGAGTTGCTGTATACCTTTGTCAAGAAAGGAAGAGTAGTTTTGTGTGTGTATGTGTTACATATTATTCTTCGCTTACCTCTCTCACCTGCCAGTGAATCTTGGAAATGTTTCTGTGGGAGTCTGTGCCTTGCAGCAGCTGTCTAGCCTTTCATAGTGCAGCTGGATCACAAAAGCTCTAGGCAGTCAACCCTCTGTAGGCAGTCATTTGACATTCTTCCAATACTGTTATGCTTTTGCAAAAAAAAAACAATGCTTTCACAAACATTCGTTTACAGATGCCTCTGTGGTAGCATTTCTGCCCCATAGTTTCCTAGGAGTGCGGTGATCCGGGTGTTGTGGGTCATGCCTGCAGTTGTGTGTTGACAGAGATGCTAATTGCCCTCAGGTGGGGTATATGTATTTTCATCCTCACCCGCAGTGTGGGAGGGAGCCTGTCTCCCATGGCATTGTCAACCCTGGAGGTGATCAACATTCAGACAGTTTTGCTGTTTTTGTAATAAACTGAGCTACCTTCAGCTTCCCCCTTCCTTGCAGGTGAATACTCAGAGCTTGCATGACCAAGAGTGTTCTGGAGGGAGAGGCAATGGAAGAAAATGTCTCTGGCCCTCCCCCAGGCAGAGAATCCAACTAGTGCACATCGCCTGTACACGCACAAGGCACAGATGCATTGAAAAGGTGCCACTTCTTTAGGTTCCAATGCACAGGTCCCATCAGCCCAACCAGACTGGAAGCCCCAAGGTAACATTTGTGCTTCCGTTGACATAAGAAGTGTAAGTGATTCATTATATGGAACGGTAGGGATTGGGGGTTGGGGGAGCAGTGAACAGTGCTGGGGGGAAGAGGGAATTTGAAAGCAGTTGGGAACTATCACAGGGGGGAAGCCGAAAGGGACAGGTGGGACTTCTAGGCCCCACCCATGACTTTGAGACTCAGATAGAAGGTCTCTGAGCCTCCTTACAGCATACAGGGGGCTTCCAGAACAGAGAGCTACCCCTAAAATTAGAGACTCCTGTGTGAAGCCCTTTCCACTCACCTGACACCCCATCCTGCCTTAGCTACCTCATTCTTCTCTGAACCTTAGCGGCTAAGAGCTGTGATTTTCACCATTTTACAGACAAGGAAACTGAGGCTTGGGGAGGTGAAAGTACCCAGTGGCGTAAAAGAAGTGGTGGGCAGTGCAGAGCAGGTGTAGGCTCAGGGAAACCAAGCTAAGTGGCCCTGAAGGTTCTCCCAGACCTTCAGGGGAGAGAGAAACTCACCAGGCAGGGCCCACAGCCGTGGAGCTGGCCAGGGCTCTACCAGAGAGGGCGTGGGCGGCATTGTCCCCTCTCCCTCTCCTGGGGCTGCCTGTTCCTTCCCAGGGCACACGTTATCTGCCTTCTGGGCACACAGCTGTAGACTCTCACCAGCTGAGGTCCTCCCTGGCAGGCAGCAGCTGACCTTTGGACATGTAAACATGGCCTGGCCCAGGATGGCCTGGCTTGTCCTTGGGCCTGCAGACGTGAGCGTGTGCAGGAGGGCACGTGGGCTTGCGCTCAGGGTCAGGACGGTGGCTTTGGGCCTCCACCATATCCATTGGAAGTTGAACCCAGAGGCCGAGGACAACATGCTGTCTGCTCATACCCTCAGGACTCTTAAGGATGGTTTCAGGGTCCAGTTTTCTTCCAGAAAGAACAGGCTGGAACTGAAGAATCCCAGGGGAACCTGAAAATCACAGGGGATTTCATGGGCCCAGGGCCACAGAGCAGACAGAGCGAGGTCCACAAGTATAGACCGAACAGGTCACACCTTCTCAGGGTCTCAGCAGCCTCCCTTGTCCAGCGGGGAGAGGCCTGCTGAGGTCCCTGGCTCCCACCCCACCTCCTCACAGACCCTGGCCTCACGGGCCCCCACCATCTACCCCCTGCAGCCCCCGTTATCTCCACAGCCCCGGATCCTGTTGATTCCTGGGACAGGGCCCACCCTCCCCAGAGGGGGACCAGATGGATAGGACTGCAGGGGCTGCTGGGACCTGATACGGGCGGGCCTGGCCTTTTATCAGTGGGGCTTGGGGCTCTGGGCAGGCACGCGGCCCCGTCGGGGAGAGGGAGCAATGAGAGGGGGTGCCCAGGTCCTGGGCAAATGAGATACAAGACAGAGACTTTTCTTAGTCATTTTTTAAAAAATCTATTTCACTTTCTCTGATTAGAAAGCTAATTCAGGCATGTTGCCATAAACTAAACATAACAGAAGGAGATGGTATTGAAAGTGAAAGCACCTATAAACGCACGTCTCACACAGATTCCCTGGGCCCAGTTGGGCCTCATCTTTCCAGATGTGTCCCTGCACATCAGCTAACGTTGTCATTTATTTACTGGATTAGAGTCATGCAGTAGAGCACAGAGTGGTGGCTCAGAGCTTGTCCCAGGTCCCAAACCTGTTGCTCCCTGGCTTCGTACCCAGGCACAGGGCTTCATCTCCCTGAGCCTCGCTTTTCTAATCTGTGAAACCTCATATGGATGTTGCCAAAATAAAGCAAAACAATGCACGAGAGGCACGTAGCCTGGGCCTGGCCCACAGTGAGCTCTCACTACCTGTCAGCAGCCCCAATGTTGTTCTGTAACCGGCCTTTATTTTTCATTTACAGTAACATGAACATCTTTTCACACTGGTGCCAAAGGTAGGGCCCACTCCTTTTGACAAAATCAGAGCCTGGCTTGTATGGGTGAATCATCGTTTATTTTTTAGTCAGTTTGGTTGTGGTATAATTAATGTACGATAAAACACACTCATTTTAAGAGTACAGTTCAGTGACTTTCAAAAGACCATACAGTGATGTGACCGCCACTGCAGTCAAGCTCTAACGCACTTCTGTCCCCTGAGAAGTTCCCTCCTGCCTCTTGGTAATCAATCCCTGGTCCCCACATCCAGCCCCAGGCAACCACTGAACTGTTCCCGGTCCCTACGGTTTAGATTTCCGTTTCCCAGAATGTCACTGAAGTGGAGTCCTGTGTAGGCACTCATGGGGGTAAGGCTCCTTTGCTCCTGAGATTCCCCCGTGTGTGGTGCCCCCCGCGATCTGTTCCCTTCTTTGCTGAGGAGCGCGTTCCTTCGCATGGAGGTCCCAGTTCGTGTCTCCCTTCACATGTTGATGGACTTTTGGATTATTTCCAGTTTGGGGTTGTTAATCCCTTATTTTTAAAACTCCAGTGAGAAAGGACATTGAGATTGTTTTCAGATGTTTACTGTTACCTTATAAAGGGTACTGCAGTGAGTAGCCGTGCACATCCCTGTGGTCATTGTTGCCAGGGGTTTATGAGGACACTTGAAGTACAATAGAAAAAAAATGTTTTAACGCACCCCGTTGTTCTAGCTGGGGATCCAGAGGTCCAGACATGGCAAACGTCATGCCTCCAAATCACCCTGTGAATCAGTTTCCATGCGGAGGCCAGAATCCAGCTCTGCCTTCACCCAGCTCTCCCCAGGGCCTTGCACAAAGCGAGGTGGGCACGCTCTGCCAACACCCCAGTGTATCCCCCAATGGTGTTTGAGACCTTGATGATGACAATGAAGGTGATGTTGGTGATGTGGTCACAGTGTTAACTACTGGCACAGAATTGAATACTAGGCAGTGTTCTAAGTGCTTTGCAGGAATCAACTCACTTTCAGCCACACCGTAGCCCAACGAAGGGGGTAAAACTGCTATCACCACTTTATCCATAAAAAAACTGAGGCACAGAGAGGTTAAACGTCTTGACTGTGGTGACACAGCCAGGAAGTGGCAGAGCCCAGACTCACAGCAGGCAGTCGAGCACCAGAGCTGCTGCTCTCAGAAGCACATGGTCATGAGTCCCTGCTGAGCAAGAGAGCTGACGTGGCACTGCGCACAGTGTCTGAATCACACCAGGCATCCTGGGTCTTGTCCCCAGTGTGAGGTGGGCAGTCTCCTCCATCTCTGGACCTGGGTTCTTCATCCACTAAAAGAGAAAGGGGGCAGTTTGGCAAGACGGTGCTCAGGATCCTTTGGCAATGTGGTTCTAGACTGTTTTCTAGAGCTGAACTGGCAGGAGGAAAGGGGGGCTTGAGTTTGTAGCTTTAGTGCCTGGACAGGGACAGGAGAGGCAGGTGGTCGGTGGCTCTTCCAGCCTGGAAATTGGAGGCTGGGTCTCGGTCCCCAGTGGCTAGGCTGGTGACCCTGAGCAAGGGATTTGGCTTCTGTCCCTGGAGCAGGCAAGGCTGGCCTTCCTGTCACGCCACAGCTCAGCGCTGGCTTGGACGTCTGAAATCCATGGAGTTGAGCCTCAGCCTCTGCTCACCTGAGAGCAACCTGTTCCCAGTCTCGTAGACCCTCCTTTACCCTCCAGCCCACCCTCTGCTCCCTCCCCTTTCCCCTGCCCTCAGGACCCATGTCATAGGTGCCCCCTGCCTCTCTTCATCCAGTTCTCAAATTTTTACCAATTAAAAAATGTACACTTTTACAATATTTATTGAGCACTGTTATAATTTACATGAATTAACACTTAGTCCTTTTAGAGGTCCTATGATATAAAGATCATATCACATATTACTTAGGTCACTGTAGGACCTCTGGCTCCTTCCTTACCCCATCCTTCCTGTCCAGCTAGGGGCTGGAGTACAATGCTGTTAACAACCCAGTTCCCCAGAGTTGATGGTCTTGGGTTTGAATCCTGACACCACTCACTGGCTGTGTGTCTTTGAGCAAGGCTCATGACCTCTCTGAGCCACATTTTGCTCATCTTTAAAATGGGAGTGACAGCAGGATCCACCCCTCAGAGTTGTTGTGAAGATTAAATCAATAGTGTAGATTGGTGGTTCTCAAAGTGTGGTCCAGGGACCCTTGAGGATCCCCAAGACCCTTTCAGGGGATCCATGAGGTCAAAATAGTTTCCATATGACTTAGATGTTATTTGCCTTTTTTACTTTTATCCTCTCATGAGCATACAGTGGAGTTTTCCAGAGGCTGCATGTCGTGATATCTCATAGCAGATTGACAAAAAAGCAGAGAGGAAATCCAACTATCTATTAAGTCAGATATTAAAGATATTTGGAAAAATGTAGAACAGTGCTACTTTTCACATTATTTTTTTCCAAAAATATGTTTTTTTCATAAAACAGATGACATTACAATGTTATTTTTATATTAATTGGTTAATATTTATTAAATATCTCAGTTTCCATTTCTAATACAGTAAATGTTGATAGCTACAAGCATCATACACAAAAGATCTTGGGGTCATCAATAATTTTTGAGAGTACATAGGGGTCTTGAGTCCAAAAAGTTTGAGAACGGCTCAGTGAATGCCAGGCACTGGCCACATTTGTGGAAGGAGGCGCCCTTGACCTTGGGCTCTAAAATGCACCATTCTCGTTCTCCAGGGCTGTGTCTCCCTCCTCTGCCTACTCTGCTGGTGGTCATTGCTGAACTACAGGTGGCTCATCACTGGCCAAGAGACACATGTCACCCTTTGACCCTGGTTCCACTATGGTTGATGGCTATGTGACCTTGGACTGGAACCAGGGATGCCCTGGGCTCCCCCTTTCTTCACCTGAATTCAGGATAGGCATGGTCAGCAAAGCAGATTTCTGGGACCCCTTCAACTGATAACATGTGGAGAAAGTCTGAATAAATCCAAAATCTCCAGCCTCGAGGCTGCAGCCTCAAACACCACTAGAGATGCGGCAATTTACCCCAGCCTATTGGGGGGGGGGGGGCTCTGTGATGGGGAGGGGGCAGGATGTGAATGTGGGAAAAACCCTGTACGAAAGTCACTTGGTCTGGGTTTCTAGCCTCTGCAGAATCTCTGCCGTATCTCAGTTATGACATCTGTGAAACGGGAAGGTCGAACTCTTGGTAACCAGTGTTCTAGCTGGAACATGGGAAGCTCGGGTCATCCAGTCCTCTCTCCCTGGGTCTTCTCGCCTAGAAGGCAGCAGGGTGCAGTGGGGAGCACCCTGAACAGGGGAGGGGCTTCTCTGGGGTTGAGGTGCCTTATCCCGGCTCTGCCAACCTCCAGGTGACCTCAGGCAAGTCCCTGTCCCTCCCAGGAATTTAAAATGGGCACAGCCTAGTCGAGCTCAGTGTTAGATTCTGCCTGCCCTGCAAAGTCTGATGGCTAGCTGGGGATTTGGTTCATGGGGAAATGAGAAAAATGAATATGGCAGGAAAATCTCAACTTATTACCATCTCCATTTTCTTCTGTTTATCTTTTCCTCCCTAAATTCCCATTACTGTATTGCTTTTACAATAAGAAAAAAGGAACAGTAATCATATATAAATTAGAAATACTATATATATATATATATATATGAAACTGTAAAGAATAGCTGAAATGTTGAGTAATTACCCCTCTGGGTGGTGAGAATAGGGGTAGGTAATTTTTATTTTGTTCCTGGTAAATTTTTAAATGTTTTGCAATGAGTATGTGTTTCTTTTACTAAATAAGTTATTGGAAAACAAGAACAAAGTTTTATTCTACTCTGTCCTAAGATCGTGTCCTTTCCACTAATTTCACGTTAAAATGTTCCCTCATAGATGATAACTGGTTTTTTAAAAAATCCTTTCTGGACAAAATATTAAATGGACATCCTTGTCAGTTCCCAAGTTGTTTCCCTCCCAAAATGTCATTGGTCTATGAAGTCCCGTTGTCGCATAATCACCCACCACTCTAGATCTGCTGCCTCATGTTAGAGATGGGGAACCCGAGAGCTTGAGAGACCAAGCAAGCTTTCCCCTTTTCCATTTTAAAAACACACACGAAGCCTGCGAGCTAAGTGTTGCTGGTTCGATTCCCAGTCAGGGCACATGACTAGGTTGCATGTCAGGTCCCCAGTTGGGGGCGTGAGTGAGAGGCAACCACACATGGATGTTTCTCCCCCTCTCTTTCTCCTTTCCTCTCTCTCTAAAAATAAATAAGCAAAACAACAAACAAATAAATTAAAAAAACAAACACACACACACATGAAGACAAACAATAATCTCACTAACATCCAAGTCCTACTATCCAGAATTGACAGCTGTTAAAAGTTTGTTACATTTGCTTCCTCCTTTGTGTTTATTTTTTAGTCACAGAGTTGAAGCCCTGTTCTCTGTCCCAGCCCTTCCTCCCCGCCCTCCGATCCACTGTCACGTGTAGCATATGTGTCAAGAACAGTACGTGTAGTATTATTCAGCGTATGTGTTACCAAAGCGCATCAGTGGTGTCAAACTGCATGCATTGTTTTTTTTCCCCCCTTTCAACATTATGTTTCTGAGGTATATCTGTATAAACCCTGGATCACTTCTCTTTAGTATTTAGTATTACAGGTGGTACATTTAGGTCGTTCCCAGATGATTTTTTCAAGTTTTGACATTGACTGGAGTCTGATGCCCTTCCCACTGCCCAAGGTCACAGATGCATAGTCACTCTGTGGCCACTACTATCTAGAATTCAGAGCTCCACCCACACTCACCTGTGACCAAGGTGGAATCCAGCCATTTCTCTGTACCCACATCCTCTGTTCTCTGTACCTCCTGGAGCCCCAGGGATTCAGGGAAGTAGACAAGAGAGAGTTTAGAGGCAACAGTTTTTCCTCCAGGACAGGATTCTAAGAGTCCCCCAGGAACTTCTGGCCTGGTCTTAATTGTTCCAAAATGTGCTTAGGATTGTCGAACTGTTTTTTTTAAATGATCAGCGAAAGATAAGACCTGAGGTAAGTGCTATTCACCAAATAGGCCAGTTCTGGCCCTGGCTGGTGTGGCTCGGTTGCTTGGAGCGTCGTTCTGTAATGGAAAGTTTGTGGGTCTGATCCCCAGTAAGGGCACATACCTAGGTTGCAGGTTCTATCCCTTGTCAGGGCGCATATGGGAGGCAGCCAATTGATGCTTCTCTCTTGTATCGATGTTTCTCTCTCCCCCTTCCTCCTTTCCTCTCTCTCTAAAAGCATGGGAAAATATCCTTGGATGAGGATTTTAAAAAAAATTGCAGCTATTCCCACTTCAGCACATGATAGGCTGGTTGCACATCCCTGCCCCTAGAGTGTTAAGTGTGCCTGTGTGACTTGCTTTGTCCAAAAAAAGGGGGGTGGGGGGAGGAAGTAATAAGTTACTTTCAAGTGAAGCTTTCAGAGCCATTGTGCAGTTGACTACATTCTCTCTTATCTCCTGGAATGGCCATTGGTAGTGTTCCCATTGGTGGCTGCTCAGTCAACTTGGGACCTGGAATAAGGGAAACACAAAATAGAGTCTGTCACAGTCCCACAATGGATGCTGTAAGCCCCTGTCTTGGGATTGTTTGTCACTGGAGCATAACCTGGCCTCTACTGACTGATATAGAGCCACATCTGGTGAGCACAGGCTGCTGTGAGCCTGGTGATAGCCCACCAGGAGCTGTCCAAGTTTGCAGACTCTGAGCCTCCTGGTCTCAGTGAATCTGCTGCAGAGGAATAACAGGCACTCACTCCTTAGGGACCCTGTTGGAATGAAGAACTTCAGGACTGAAAAAGCAAGGGACTCTCCATCCTTAAAAGGCACTTTGTGTTAGACAAGAGCCTGAAAGAGTCATTGTCTAGCTGAGTGTCCTTGGGCTGGTGGAAGATTAAATGAGGTACATACATCAAGTACCTAGAGCAGCTCCTGACACATGGTAAGCTCTGGGCAAATGCCTGGCCAGCAGAGATGCTCACTCAAGCCTCATTGCTAATGGCGAAGAATTAAAAACTACTATCAACAAGAGGAAGAATAGTTAACTAATGATGGTATGGCCATATACTACTAAGAAGCCAAAGAAGAGAGGGAAAAGGAAGGAAGTAGAAACATGTAATGTGTAGACCATTACAGACTACTGTGAAGTGAAAAGAGCTTTGGAGCTAGGCAGACCTGGGTTCAAGTCCCAGCCCTCCTCGCTGTGTACCTTGGGCAAGGAACTTAATTACTCTAAGCTTCAGAGACTGACAATAATAGTTGCTCAATAAACATAAGCTATTATTATTATTATCACTTTACTGCTATCACTATTAATAAACCTATGAGTCAACGCTGGCAGAGCATCAGACTCCTATTATCATCTCTCTGTCATCATGTATTTCACCTCACTGTTGACTCTGTGAAGTTGCTCTTTTATCCACTCATCTACTGATGGACACTTGGGCTGCTTCCAAATCTTGGCTATTGTAAATAATGCTGCAGTGAACATACAGGTACATATATTCTTTCAAATCAGTGTTTCAGGTTTCTTTGGATAAATTCCCAGAAGTGGTATTGCTGGGTCAAAAGGCATTCCCATTTTTTTAAATTTTTGAGGTAACTCCATACTGCTTTCCACAGTGGCTGCACCAGTCTGCATTCCCACCAAAAGTGCATGAGAGTTCCCCTTTATCCACATCCTCACCAACATTTGCTGTTTGTTGATTTAGTGATGATGGCTATTCCGACAGATGTGATGTGAAGTTGATCTTAATCCATTTTACACTCAGTGGTGTTAATCCAATTATCCAAAGTCCCCAAGTCACTAATAAGGGACTCAGGATTTGAATTCAGTTCTATCTTACTGCAAGGTTCAAGCTTCCTAACCACTGGGCCCTGCTGGCACTGGGAACAGATGATGAACTTCCAGTGTCACGGGATTATGGGGCTTTATCTCTGATGGAGTCATCCTGGGACACTGTTGGAGTCAAGCCCCCAAGAGGACCCCACAGGCAGGTCTAGATAAAATGAAGGCATGGGGTGAGCAGCTCTCAACTTGTTGGTGTTCGCAGCACACTTTTGAATATTGGATCTGATCGGAAATCCAGAGTCTTCCAGGGAATAATAAGCAAGTTGGCAATGATGGCCACTGGGATAGCCCACCTTCTGGTCCTGTGATCTTCACATCCCGATATTCACATCCTTGTGTGGCCTCCTCCGCACTGAGCAGGGCTGACCTGTGTAAGCCACGGGACATTCAGGGAATGATGGTGTGTGATGCAGGAAGTGTGTGAGGATGCCGAAGAAGCCCTGCAGAAAGGACCACAGGTGAAGGACTGAGGTCTTCTGCCAAGAGCTGTGTGAGTGACCTATATTGGAAGGGGATCCCCTAGCTCAAGCTAAGCCTTTAGATAACTTCAGCCTCGGGTGACATCTTCATTGCAACCCATGAGAGACCCCAAGGCAGAGCCTAGGAAGCTAAATCACTTCTGAATTCATGAGCCACAGGACCTGGGAGATAGTGAATATTAGTTTTAAGCCACTAAGCTGTGCAGTAATTTGCTACATAGCAATAACCAACTAGTATCACTACACAATCACAGTACAAGGACAAACGTCTTGAATTTCTTTAAAAACAAAGTTATATGGCTCTCTCTGTCCTTTTTGGCACATGTGTTGGAAGAAATAACCTTTCTGCATAGACCAGCCTCTCATGCGTATGCACCTGGCCACGTTCTCACAACTCCTGGTAAAACACCATCGTTCCCTTTCATCAGCTCTCAAATGCTGACTCCTCCGACTTGCAGCAAGTTAAACTCCTTTCGGCAGCTTTCCTACAACCCAATTCCAACAAAAAGCACTGGAACAATGTATACCCTGACTTACAGTAAAATAAACTTTATGCGCTAGGAAAAACATGACGAGGACTCCTGGAGGTCCTGAGGCCACAGCCCACTGTGCTAGGTGATTTCATCGATAGCTGAAAAAGGAAACTTCACCCTCTTTGAGCACAAACCCCTCCTTCAGCCCAGGCCCCTGGCTGCCTTCTTCTTCAGGGTCTCTCAGGTTTCCCCGGGACACACCAGTGGGGGAGAAGCTCCTCCTTCCTATGGTGAAACCTGCTTGCCGTGGAGATCAGGGTACTTAGGCTTTGTGGTGACAACTCTTTGGCTCAGTCTTCTTAGTTCTATCATCCTGAGTAAGTCCCTTAACATCAGCATACCTGACCGTCCTCTTCCCTGCCAGGGGCCAAATAATAGCATTTTCCTCATAAAGCTGTTCAAGGGATCGAATGAGGAAGCTGTCCAGGGCTTAGCACAGTGCCTGGCAATTAGTCAGTGCTCATTTGCATTTCATGGTTAATCAAGACTAATAGCAACAATGGTAGCTGTGATTTATTAAGGACTTAATACCTGCCTAGTAGCCTTCACAGGTACTGTGTCATTTAATCCTGTCAGAGAAGGCCTCTCAGTATGCCCATTTGAGAAATGAAGAAGTCAAAGCATAGAGAGGTTTAGTGCCTTGCCCAAGATCACAGACTCCAGTAATGAGGCGCCAGAATGCTCCCCCTTAACCACTGTGCTCTACAGCGCCACAAGAGGAACAGAGAGAGGGCCTTGAAAACATCAGGGACACTGCAGGGACCACAGGAAAACAGAAGGAGCAGAGGGAGAGATGGGGCAGCAAAGGAACATGGAGCCAAGAGAACAGCGTTCCCCAGAGTGGCAGAGACATGGGTGGCATGGAAGTCCTCTTTGGGCATCGTAACCTGTGTCTTGTCTGTAGCAGGAGTCTCAGGCCTCCTGTGCACGTGGCAGAGCCACGGCACTCTCTCCACCTGCTGCCTGGGCCCTACCCAGCCAAGGTGGCTGGCCCCGCAGCAGCATGGACACCCTGCTTGGGCCTGGACATGCTGTGAATCCTGTGGCCGGCTCCGCCTTGTCCTTCCTGAGCACCTGCTCTGGCTGCAACACAGAACTTGCTTATTACAATCAGGTTCTGCAGGTGGGGAAAGTCCGGCGGCTTCATTTGCAAAGATGACACAGCATAAAATCTAATAGTGTCAGATGGGACCAGCTTTGGCCCCGCACCGGAGCATTGTACTCTTCTCACTGAACTAGGAAAGCAAATTCGCAGAACCAGCAGCGCCCACAGATCTGCTCCAGAGGAGGTCAGCTGGCTCGGGGCCCTCTTCCCTCTGGCTCTGACCTCAGGGAACCCCTGTGACTCAAAGGATAATAATAAGGGCTGTAAAGGTCTCGATGTGGTGCTGAGCCCTGTGCTTTCTTTGGCTGAAGCTCAGAGAGGTTGAGTTTCTGGGCACGGTGGCTCAGCTGGTAACTCCTTTGTTTGTGGTAAAGGCAAGGGGCTACCTGCATGGAAATGGGGATCACAGTGAAAGATGAGGCATGGCCAAAGCCCCTGGACAGAGCCCCTCAGAAAGCATTTATCACGGAGGCAGGAGAGTCTAGCACAGTGATTCTCAGTGTGGGGAGAGTTTGTCTCCAGAGGACATCTGGAAATGTCTGGAGACATTTCGGTTGTCACAACTGGGGAGGAAGAGGCTACTGGCATCTAGCGGGTGGAGGCCGGGGATGCTGCTGAACATCCTACAGTGCATGTTACAGGCCCCACAACGCTGAATTCTCCGGCCCCAGGTGTCAGTAATGCTGTGGTTGCGAGACCCGGGTCTAGCAGCTGAGAGAGCATGTAGCCTCTGGAGTCTGAGGCACCCTTGCTATCTGAGGAACAGACAGTTTACTTCCTCACTATCCCCTCTGGAGAATTGGAGCTACAAGGTTTCTGGCTCACAGAGCTAATTAAGTGGTTTTGGGGCTTAGGCACCCAGTAAGTGGTCCATAAGGTTGCTGTTGTTAATTACCAAGGACATGTGCTCTGCAGAGGAGCACTGACAAGGTAGACCGTGAGCTGGGCGGCCTTGAGAGGGCAGAGGAGGCCAAGACGAAGGTGTTCTGGTCTTTAGAGTTTGCCCTGGTCTTGCTTCAGCCCTCATGGCCCACCCCACCTCCCACTGCTCTGGATGGTCACTGGGCAGCACTCACAGTTCCCACCTGCCAAGGACCCCCTCCTCTAAGAAATGCCTTGACCAGCACAACCCTTAAGAATTACATGGTCCTTATGACAGATGGAATCAATAGGATGGCTACAGTTCTATGTCTAGATACATACAGTGATATCCACATGACTCCAAAAAACACACACGTTCTCATTTATACACATAACCACACACATACAACCTCAAGACACACTCCAGACCTGGTCAAAGACTCACAAATGTATTCACTTACACATACATATGCAAACACATTCACAACCAAAACCCTGATTGACTGAAACAATCCTCTCTTTTCTTTTGCTGATAACTTTCTTGTTCCAGTCAGTTTCTGCCTCTAAAAACCTTCTATATTGTCCTGCTTCTCCGGGCTCTTCTCTCCTTGCTAGATGGGATGCCATCCAATTCATGAATCGATCAGTAAAGCCAGTTAGATCTTCAAACATATTCTTTGAATGTTTCTTAGTTAAAAATAAATATACACACATGTTCAAGACATCATCTCATACAGACATTCAAAAATACATGAAAAAAGCCCTACCTGTCCCCTCAGATACAGAGACACGCTCCCATAGCACATGTCCTTCACTCACTGATTCGTTTATAACACAGAAATATCACTGAGGAAACTTCCTTGGGGCCCCTTCCAAATCCAACCTTGTGTTGTGGCTACTTGTGTGGCCAGGAGATCATTTTCCCCCTTAAATTCCCACCT